>NC_043004.1:85993249-86003249 GCF_006345805.1 Octopus sinensis
GTATTTGGCTCACGATTTTGAGGTCGTGAGTTCGATTCCCGACAGCGCATTGTGCCTTTCAGCGAGAGATTTTACTTCCCGTTGCTCTAGTCCACTAAGCTGATAAAAATGAGCAGTGCCTACATTTGAAACAACCAGCCATACCACATTTTGTGTCATGCTCAATGTCCCTGAAGACTACGTTAAAGGCAAGCATGTCAGAAAAATGCTCAACCGCCTGTATTTTAATCAGCTGGAACCCTCGTCGTCGTAACTGATGGGGTGCCTGTGTGTGTGTGTGCACGCGTATGCAAGTGTGTCAAGTATATTGTTGTGGATATGTTAGTTTTGTTTATGAGCCAAGGTGTCTCTGACTGAGCATATCGTTTACTGAAATTATTCCACATGACCCCATCAAGGCTGATGGTTTCGAGACAATGCTCCTTTCATTATATACTCCCTTTGTATTAAGATGCTAGCGTTCTATGCGAAGGAGATTTGGTTAGTATTTCTTGTTAGTCAATTTTCTGACCACGGCCTTTCTTATTGAATTCTTTCCTCACAGCCTATCTGAATGCTAATGTGTACACTCATATTCAACGCGTCCGTATTCCCTCGAATGTCGAAAGACATTTCGCCACGGTAAGAATCTCGGGAGAAAATCCTCCTTATGGAGAATATGTGTCAAAGTGCAGTGTTGGGCTACGAATAACGTCATCAGATCGTAGAATACGTGTATTACTGAGTCTTTGCGCATCATCAGCAATGAATATCGAGTCAGTCGCGTGCAGCTTTATAATATTAGTTGTTTTTTTTATATATATAGGAACAGCAAATAGCACATTTCCAAAGGTGCATAGATAGACTTTATATATTCTATTATCCCAATACGGACATTAACATATATACATGATTTTATATATGTATATATATATATATATATATATATATATATAATATATATATATACTTTATTTAAAGTAGCAGAAAATTCAACAAAACCTGTTACTCTGAGTTTCACGTTGCAACATGAAACTCAGAGTATCAGGTTTTGTTGAATTTTCTGCTGCTTTAAATAAAGCATATTACTCTACCACTGGTATTTGACTACTCTTTTTCCCACCTTGTTTCACATTTATGTGTTTACTCCGGTATATATATATATATATATATATATATATATATATATATATGACTGATAATGTCGCCTGAGACAATATACGCATGTAACTCCAACTGCTAATTTAACTCAGGAATTATTAAAATACCAGTTAGAAATAATTATTTGGTACTTGAGGAATAAATTACCTTATTAAGCTATGACTTTATTTGGCAAACTGACTGATTCGCTAGCACATCGGACACATTTCTTAGAGACATTTTTCCCAAGTCTACGTTTTGAGTTCAAATCCTGACGAGATCAACTTCTAGGGTCGATAAAATAATGTATTAGTCAATACAGGGTTTCGAATAACCACCTTCATCAAAATTAATGGCTTTGTGTGAAAATTTGAAATAATTATTATTTTAATTATACCATGCAAGTACAGAAATTAAGTTCGAAAATTTTGTGTCGATTTTGTTGTCCACTAACGGATACACCGCGTAATAGTTTTTCTCAGACGCGGTGCATCGGTGTACCTTGGGATACCTCTAAACGTTACATTCGATTATAAATACGATTTAAAGGTTTGGAAATTTCGTCTTCAATGTGACATCATGAAAAATGTATTTAATTATTCTGTTACGCACAAGTAAGATTGATGAATTAAGGTACAGAACATCTTTCTAGATTTTTTTTTCCTAGATATTTCAAAATATTAATACATTTAAAACAAAATTTCATGCAAAGCTCAATAAAGATTTATTATCTGATCTCACGTGCCCTAAAAATTAAAATATATTGATTACCTCTACTCAGTGTGATGAGATCATGTTTCGTTATGCTAAGTATGTGATGTGCGTTCGTTTCACCCTCCAAGAATAATCATTCCATTTTGGTTTTTAACACCAACAATTTCATTCTCATCACCTACAGATGGGTCTCTATGGACACACAATAGCTGAAATCATTGTCAGCTTGTTTATATATTTAATTAATCGATGCCTGAGTTCCACATGTCTAAGATGTTAAAAGGCAGGTCTTCATGCAAAATCATCGATGATGATTCTCTGTTACTTAAAAATTACTGATTAATAACAAACTTAAAACATCATACAGTAATTTATTCATACATTCGTATTTCTTTTTTTATCGCATTGGAAACAATTGTCATAATAGGAATCAATTATATGCTAATTTTCCTTATTGAACTTTAATGATATGAATTATATTTTACAATTTTTACAGCTTTATTTAATTCACTTCGTTTATTTCGTTTCACTTATAAATTCCTTCATATTCGTATATAGAGATCGCTGTTTCGATTTAAGTGTATCTCTTCAGCGCGAAGCAGTTAAGTGTCTATTAAATACACCATGTATTTAGAAAACAATATGGCAAACTGGGGGGATAGCAGTGGTACTCGATAAATGCATTTCAATAGGAGAAACTCATTTGTGTGTGTTTATAGTTCATAAGTATGAAGGCACGTAGCTTAATGGAGTGGGTATTTGGCTCATAATCTTAAGGTTATGAGGTCGATACACGGTGCCGCATTATGTCCTTGAGCAAGACACTTTATTTCATATTGCTCCAACCTATTTAACTAGCAAAAATGAGAAGTAGCTGCATTTTCAGATATCACATTCTATGTCACACTGAATTACCCTGAGAATTATGTTAAAGTTACTCGTGTCAGTAGGAATGCATCACATTAACTTGTACGTGAAGGTGACGAGCAGGCTGTTCCATTAATCGGATCAACTTCAACACTTGTCGTAACAGTTCATAACTGTTGCAGAAAAGCAAGTTTATAGTAAAATGTTAATAACATCCACTTGCTTTGTTTTTGTTTTTTATTTTTCATATTCAACAGGTTAAAGTCAATCTGCAGGAACAGAAAGAGGAAGATTTTTGAGCACAGAATGTAAATAGTCGGAACAAATTTACAATTTCACCACCTTCAACTATGATGTTCTAAATTTTGGCAGAATGTTCTTAATTTTAGGGTGACAGGGTTAGTCCTTTACATCGATCCCAGTACTTTACAGTTACTTGATTTTATCGACCCAAATTGTTAAAAGGCAAAGTTGACCTCGGTAGAATTTGAACTCAGAACGTTAAAAGCTGGATGAAATGCAGCTAAACATTTTGTCCGACGCACAAACTATCCTACCTTTTCACCGCAATTAATAATAATAATGATAGTAAAAAAAATTATAAATAATAATAATAATAATGATAATTAATAATAATTGTTCTATATTTAAGAGATGAGGAATTACGTACATTATTTACATTATTTACATTTGACGGATATTTGTCTTCATCTTGTTTCGGCTGATATACCCTCCAGCCTTCATCAGTGTCTTGGGGAAATTTCGAACCTGGGTTCTCATTCCTAAGGCATAGGTGTAGAGGTTAAGAGCGCGGGCTACTAAACCCAAGATTCCGAATTCGATTCCAAGATGTGACCTGAATAATAGTAAGAAGAAAATTACCTTAGAAATGAGAATACAGGTTCAAAATTTACCCAGGACACATGATGAAGGCTGGAGAGTATATCAACCGAAACGTTGTGTTAACAACAAACAAGATGAGGACAAATATCCGTCAAATGTAAATAATGTAAATAATGCACATAATTCCTCATTTCTTAAATATAGAGCTGAACTAACATACTCTTTCAAATTTTGGCAGCAATTTTAAGGAAGGGATCAGTCGATTAGATCGACCCCAGTGCTTAACTAGTGCTTATTTTATTGGCTCCGAAAGAAAGAGGTTGCAGTCGACCTCGGCTGAATTTGAACTCAGAACGTAAAAACGGACGAAATGCCGCTAAGCATTTTGCCCAGCGAGCTAACGGTTCTGCCATCTCGCTTCCTTCGTATAATAATAATAATAATAATAATAATAATAATAATAATGATAATAATGCAGTACCAGGCAGTGGCTCACGTGGCTTCTGATTTTAAGTGACTGGAAGACTTATTATGTATATTGTTTTGTCTTGGTATAAATGATGGGCTACAGCAAATATTCTGCTCAATACCACAGATTTGCTTGTCATTTGTTTGACCATAACCAGTTGAGCATGTCCCTTAGCGGCAGATGATATGTTCATCTCTGATAATAATAATAATAATAATAATAATTGTTGTGTTTTCAGTTGACTTGTTGCTAATAGAGTTACTGGCGTCAGGTGATGGCTGAGCGAGCATAAGTATTCCAACCGTAACCATTGAAACTGTTTAAGGATCCGTTGCATTATACCAGTCATGTTCTCCCATTATGGAAAACGGTAGGGGTGTGATTTGAGGGAAATTTTGGTATTACTTTTAGCGGGTTGTGTGGCCGTATATTGACTATATTTTTGGTTCGTTAAAGTCGATGTTGAGTTGATGTTGAATATATGATGTTAATGCAACAAGCATGTATGTTTGTACACACAAACACCTTCGCATAGATATGCATAGGTAGATGCGTAATTATATATGTATCTGCATATGTATGTATAATATACACATGCGCGCGCGCGTGTATGTGTGTGTGTGTATCTGTTTGTGTGTGGTAGGAGTGGGAAAGCGGTAAAAAGGACAGCTTTTGTTTATTTTTTTACCTATCGCCATTGTTACTATCTTTAAACTCAACATAACTTGGTTCCTTGAAATGAAATCAGTTGCGCTAATACAATAATATTTTTCTTCTCTTCCATCGAAGAGAGCCTTACCGTTGAGGTCACACTTGTAATTTTCAGATAAGATGCATTTAAATGTTATGACATAACAGGAAAAACATCAGAAGTAAAATATATGAAAAGTAAAACGAAATAGATCGAAGTACAAGACAAGCTAGGAAGAGCAAAAACCAAACTGCAATTGCTATTTCACAGGTGATAAATTCAATTTCGCACGCTTAAAGAAAATGTTGATAATATTAATAATAAAAACGGACGATAACATGAAGAACGTAATGACAAACGGTGGAATGAGTTAAAATTTAATTTGATCATATCAAGTCTTGCATAACAATGTTATAAACACTTGGAAGAAAAAAGAAAAATTTTGTAAAACATTCTGTTGTAAGATCGAGAAAACCAGCTTCAGCGATTAAGAGTTATCAGCAGAGAACAAAAGATGGTGATAGGGAGAGGGAGAGAGAGAGAGAGAGAAAAAGAGAAAGAGGGAGAAAGAGAGAGAAAAAGAGAAAGATGGAGAGAGAGAGAGAAAAAGAGAAAGAGGGAGAGAGAGAGAGAGAAAGAGAAAGAGGGAGATTAAGAGATTGAGAGAGAGAAATAGTTAAAGTCAGATAAAGTGAGAGAGATTGATATGGAGAAACAGATATATACAGAAGAAGAGTTTAGAAGCAGAAGCATACAGAGAAAGAGAAGAAAGAGAGAGAGAGAGAGAGAGGGTAGGAGGAGGAGGAGAGAGAGAGAGAGAGTGAAGGAGAGTGAAGGAACGATGGAACGGGAGAATGACTGAAAGGAAGATTGAATGGTTTGGGAAGAGAGGGCGAAAGATTGACATAGTGTGACAGAGTGGAACGCAAGCATCCTGATGGGTGAGAAAGAGATAGAGAGAGAGAGCGAGAGACAGAGACAGAGACAGGCAGAGAAAGTGAGAGAGTGTGTGTGTGTGTGTCTGTGTGTTTTCCAAGCTGATCGTTATCAAAGCAGAATAGAATTTTACAAAGAAACTGAATTTGATGGGATTCAATGTTATGAGATGATTACATAAGAAAGTATTAGCTCCTTCCTATTGTTCTTTAGTTGCTAAACTGAACAGATTTTTTGATCAAAATCTTCTCAATCGTAACTATCTCGTCTTATTTTTCAGTCATAATATATCTAGGACTTCATTACCCGATGTTCTAATAGTTTTTAAACACACAGTGTAATTTTAAAGGTGTTTTCAATGTTATTTTTAGCAAGTTTGTTGCTAGTTTTTTGCAACAGTTTGCTTGCGTGTTTTTGTCTTTATGGATTGTGTTCGTTTAACAATTACAGCTGCCTCTTTCGGCTCTTGTTAAATGTGTTTGTTTTACGTTTCGTATGGGCGACAGCTGCGTGGCACATGTTTACTTTGAATTCTTATATATGGGAAGAGATATACTGATAAACCATATAAATAGACTGTGGAGGCGCAATGGCCCGGTGGTTAGAGCAGCGGACTCACGGTCGGAGGATCGGTGGTTTCTATTCCCAGACCGGGCGTTGTGTGTGTTTATTGAGCGAAAACACCTAAAGCTCCACGCGACTCTGACAGGGGGTAGTAGCGACCCCTGTTGTACTCTTTCGCCCCAACTTTCTCTCACTCTTTTCTCCAGATTCTTGAGTAAAACTGCAATGGACAGGCGTCCGTCCAGCTGGGGGGAAACACATACGCCATAAAAACCGGGAAACCGGGCCCATGAGTCTGGCTAGGCTTGAAAAGGGCGCATAAAAAAATATAAATAGACTCACTAGTTATTGCCTGTTGGTATTCACATCTTTTTTTCAAAGCAGTTGCTCATTTTATACATCAACTCTTTTACGGAAAATAAAAGAAAAGAATTATAGACAAGAAATAACCGACTCTCTCCAAATACACATACCATTGGTTTCATCCCATAGTTTATTTTATTATGTTATACTATCCCCAATATTAAGTTAAACACATTACTTGACTATGATTCAAGTTCAAATATTAAAAAATTACTAATTCTAAATCTGAGAACGAGAGATATTCAGTAACAGTACTTTCGAATAAAGCCTGTTTGCCAACATAACATGGCAGTCCTGGTTAAGGACGATTGTTATTGTAATTTAGCCCCAGGAGACACCGTCTCTAGCTGGCTATACGTTACGATCTGTCATATTTTCGAACAAGGGAATCTAGCAGCCCCACTCAGATCAAAACAATATCTGCACATTGTTTTCCCTTCACCAGCACAGAATAAATGTTCGGCTAGAGGTGGCGCTGCCAAATTCCCGTTCGAAATATATAGTTCTCAAAATTTTGAGCTGAGTGGGGCTACTAGATTCCTTTGTCCGAAAATATAAGAACACAGATCCTGTCGTTTAGCCTGTTGGAGATGATGTATCCCGGGGGTAAATTACAGCAAAATTTGTCCTAAACCAGGACTGCCATGTTATGTTGGCAAACACTCTTTACTTCAAATGTTATAAATTTAAGGCTGCGAGCTGGGAGAATCGTTAGCACGCCGGATAAAATGCTTACATTTTGAGATGAAATTCCGCTCACATCGACTTTGTATTTCATCCATTCGGGGTCTATAAAATAAGTACCAGTTGAGTTCTGGGGTCGACGTAATCGACTTTTGCTCTACCCAGAAATTGCTGGCCATGTGCCAAAATTCGAAACTCATATTCTTTATAAAGTTTTACTTTTTCTTCGCTCTTAAGGACTCTTTCATTATGTTTCTCTTGTTATATTGCTTATTTTTAATTTTCTTATACCTAAAAAGACTGTCCGATTTTTGAGAAGGTATATAACAAACGAAACACAAAAGCCTTTGTAATATACACGTTCTGAGTTCAAATCCGCCAAGGTCGACTTTTCTTTTCATCCTTTCAACATCGGTAAATTAAGTACCTGTTGCGTACTGGGGTCGATTTAATCGACTGGCTCCCTCCCCAAAAATTCGGGCCTTATGCCTATAGTAGAAAGAATATTATTTATCATATAAGACGGCGAGCTGGCAGAAACGTTAGCACACCGGGCGAAACGCTTAGCGGTATTTCGCCTGTCTTTACTTTCTGAGTTCAAATTCTGCCTAGGTCGCCGTTGCCTTTCGTCCTTTCAGGGTCGATAAGTTACGTACCAGTTGCGTACTGAGGTCGATCTAATCGACTGCCCCCTTCCCCAAGAGTTTCGGACCTTGTGCCTAGAGTAGAAAAGAATATTTTATATTATATTAAATTTGAAATCTCTGATCCAAACATGGGGCATTGGCTGTTACTAGATTAAAAACATGTTAGTTACTTGTTATAGATTCTGATAGGTTTCATGCATGCAAACTAAATTAATTATAACTACCAAGTTCCGAATGAAGACAAATTTTGGAGATGCTGTTCTGTTATTAACCTCAAGGTCAGATTTACGCGACTAGGCTATCGATCAAATGGATTTGGGTTCCATACGAACCCACCCAGGTTTTGTTTGTTTTTTGCAGGGAACATTTCTAGAACATTACTCAGTGTGTTATGTTGAAACAAAAATGAAAAAGAGAATAGCGTATGATTTGAAGGGGATTTGGTTTCTATCTGATGCAAATCGAATGACTCAGTCAAAATCCGTTACTGGTTCGTGAATTTAAGGGCCATTATTTGCAATGAAATTAAGGGACTGTTACTAAAATTAATAACATAATTTGACTTGTCAGATCCCTACTTGAAAGAAATACATCACTCAACTATGGTCCGAGTAAAATTGGCGCAATTCCATAAAATCGATATGAAAGGTCATCCTGACTCAACGAGAGATATATGTTTCTAAGGAAACATTTTCATCTGCGATATCAAAACGAAAAGGGAAGAAAAAAAAAACCAACAACCAAGCCGCAATTAAAAATCAACAATAGATGCCCACAACACTCGCTACCATATTCAAAAGAATGATATTCTCAATTAATAAAACCGTTGCTCAAGCTTCATGATTCGCACAATATTATCCCTCAATCTTCCTTCACCATCGATAATCCTTCTCTTTAAGAAAAGGCATCAGATTCCTCACAGCACGCTGCAGGCTAATCTCATTCATGCAATCATCAATCTCTTTAAAAAGAAAACTAAAAACCATGTGATCGCATCAAAAGTTACTACACAGCTGCTGCTATCATGAGATTATTGAAATTGCACAAATCGATATAAGATCCACGTTGGATGCCATTTTTATGAAATCTTCAACAACCTCTGACGGCTTCATTACAGTCGTAAAAGAGATCTTAACAAAAGGCTTTAATAATCATTTGGTGTTTTGCACCAAAAATTTCTTGGCTTGAGGGCAAACTCACAGTTAGTTTGGAAGAAGAAAAAGATAATTAAAGAAGAAAAAAAAAACATCTGAAAAGTGATAGCTAAAATTATGTCGTCTCTTTATAAGTGCCTCTCGTAATGTTTTCAGTATTAGATCCAGATGTAAAGGCGAAACGCCAGTCATCAAAATGTAGTCACCAATATACAATTATTGAAAGCATTCCTTGGAAAAGAAAGCGATGCATGATCAAGAGTAAGGTAGATACTCTGATAAATATATATATATATATATAATATATATATATATATATATATTTATATACATATATATATATATACATATATATATATATATAATATATATATATATATATATATATAATATATATATATATTATATACATATGTACTTATATATATAGAAACACACATATATATATATATATATACCCACAAACGTACATATATAATTACACACACACACACTCACACCACACTTAATGTACAACAATTAATGTAATCTTCTCGCTCACATAAACATCGGGGATTATGTAACAAAATGTGAAAGCATTCGTGAAATTTACGACGTGTAATGAATATATCATATACAAAACGTTCTCTACAAAAATCCAGCTTAATAATTGCTGTTGTCATCGTTGTTGATATTGTGTAGTTTGATGCCTATTCGATCTGTATTGATTTGGGACTTAACGCATGATGAAAGTTCTTCTAGATACAATCTTCCTGTCTTTTATCTTCTGGCAGTGTATACGGTGTGCTACATTATCTAACGTGTAGCTATTATATTTGAGGAATAGTTACCTCTTATTACTCGAAGATGAACAGGCCTAGTGGATGCTCTATCTCCTACAATTGTGTCTTTTTTATAATTCTGTTAACTGCTTCTACATCCCTACATTCTAAACGTCACCAATCGAGAA
>NC_043004.1:86006899-86016899 GCF_006345805.1 Octopus sinensis
AAATAAGCAAGTCATATCAATGCACACATACACAGAAACCACACAATGTTTGCCAGAGTTCTTTGATATTGCTAATATTGATTCGGTGTTACTGGAAGTTTTCCAAGTTAGAGCAAAGCAATTTGCTTGAATAAGCCGCTTCCTCTTTTACAGTAAATGGAACTCTACGTATGCGATAGGGATAAGGCAATGTTTGAAGTAGAAGTTAGATAAACTCCCTGAATCACTTCTTTATATTCTCTGTAAGTTACATAAGCTGTAACAGCATGACTGCTGAACAAGTAACATTAAACTTTCAAGAGAGACTCCGTGCAACCTCTCTCAAATTACACCCGGCTGTCTTCATATAACGGGGAACACGTTATATAATACAGTTTCAGCAATGCATTTGAATAGCTGAATATAAAGATGAGGTAGTTATGTCTGGAATGGTTATATGTTTACTAGATTATATCTTTATTAGATCAATAGTGACGTGAGGCTAAAAGCTAAAAAGACAAGCTTTCAGTATAGTGGCTTTTATGTTTATATCAGTAATGTGTATCGTGAATATGAAAGTACGACATTTTGTGAAGTCGATTCAAACTGATGACAGTCAAACAATTCATTTGAAATCTTTTACGTTGATCAAATCATGTTTGTTGATAATCTGAAAATATGTCATCTCACGATTGTGATGACTCAAGAATTTCATTTGAAATCGTTCAGACTATTCTCTGTGTCTCCTATACAATATCGAGATTTCTCAAACATTTAAAAGACATACTGGAATTAATAGTGCCTTGTGAGATTTTTTACTTCGTAAAGTGTTTGGAGTTTGTGTAGGTTTCCTTATACCAAAAGCCAACAACTAACCCAATGGCTGGTGGTTGATTCGAACCATTATTCGGATACCATTGAACACTTTTACTTAATTCTTTCACAATCTTCTTTCACCCTTGCTTCGGGTGAATTCAAATAAAGAAAATATAAGAATTGTTGGTCATGGTTAGAGCGCTTTCTGGTAAGCCGGAGGTGGTTTGGGGCTAAGTAACTATAACAATTTCCGATGTGCACGTGTATTAGTATCTATGCTTCTCAACTGAAAGTATTCACGTGCATGCTTGTATGAAACGTGCGTGTGTTTGTGTATATATATTATATATATATATATATATATATATATATGCTGAAACCCCCTTCGGTCTTGACTGACCGTGGGTTTGCACCTAGAAAGTTACCCTCCTAGGCACAAGTCCGGGCAAGGTTGTTTACGGAAGACTAGCAGTTGCCCATGCATACTGGCCTCCCCTTTCCACGCCACCAGTGTTATCCAAGGGAAAGGTAAAGGCCGATACAGCTTGGCACCTGTGACATCACAACTCATTTCTACAGCTGAGTGAACTGGAGCAACGTGAAATAAAGTGTCTTGCTCAAGAACACAACACGTAGCCCGGTCCAGGATTCGAACTCACAACCTCACGATCGCAAGCTCGACGCTCTAACCACTGAGCTATGCGCCTTCATATATATATATATATATAATATATATATATATATATATATACACTCACAAATACTCATATATACATATATATATATATGCATGCACATGTGTGTGTGTGTAGTGTAGTGTATAATAAATAGTAAGCGGGTGATGCCTTGTGAGAAATACGAGCTTCTATGCATAAGCTTATTGCAAATATATATTCTGAATTCTGGTTTATAACAAGGATCATATGAAAAATGCAACAGAGCAATGACAACAGAAACAAAGAATTGTTCGAAGCTCACTGAAGAGTGCTTTAAACAGGCTCAAAACTGTGAGATTTTAAACCATCCAAACACGATGAAATGTTTGCTTTTTGAATTTAATGAAAGGAGACTTGGATTTAGTTGCTTGTATGGTATGTATTTCTTTGCTTCGCTAAACTTGAAGCAATAAAGAAAATATGATTTTTATACTTAGCTGATCCGCAATTTCAACGCTAGGAAGAATGAATATTTTAAGGAAAAAAAATTCGGAGTTTTGAAAGTGATGACAGAAAGGGTAAGTTTTTAAAGGAATTCACAAGAATGAATATTCTAAAGAAAAAATAAACCCAGATTTATTAAAGGGATGGTGCGTAGGAAACTTTATAATTCATTGAATCGACTTTAATACATCACT
This sequence comes from Octopus sinensis, assembly GCF_006345805.1. Lineage (NCBI taxonomy): Eukaryota > Metazoa > Mollusca > Cephalopoda > Octopoda > Octopodidae > Octopus > Octopus sinensis. The sequence goes on from NC_043004.1 coordinate 86,009,049, forward strand.
ATCGCTTCTTCTTAAGACTTCAGAAAAAAAAAAGAAAAAGAAAAAACTATAAGGTGGGAATGGTTATGTGCTTTTATGTACTTTAGAAGTGCGCTACGCAACCATTTGGAGCTAGGTTCAATATCACTGCGTGACTGGTTGAAGAGATGTTCAAATACAATATCTATATGCTCGGGCTAATCAATACCGAATGACTTCTTAATTGAATTGCCTTAGCGGACCAACCAACCAACCAACCAACCAACCAACCAACCAACCAACCAACCAACCAACCAACATACCTACATACATACATACATACATACATACATACATATATATATATATATATATATATATATATATATATATATATAATATACACCACACATATATATATATATATATATATATATATATATTATATAATATATATATTGTATTTATGTATGTATAAACAATTTTAGCGTGGAAGGTGTTTATAAACCATTTAAGAAACACACACAAAAACCGATAGATTCACTTCAACATTTAAATTTAATTTGACAAAATATTTTCGCCGATTTGAGTCCGCAACACTGACAAAATTCCGTGCTGCACAGAATTTTGTCAGTGAACAGGTCGCGGTCTCAAATCGGCGAAAATATTTTTTCAAATTAAATTTAAATGTTGAAGTGAATCTAACGGTTTTTGTGTGTTTCTGAAATGGCTTATAGACACCTTCCACGCAGCAATTGTCTTCGTTCCAGCACACGATCTCAGATCAAGTTACTCGCTATGCAAGTACATCTCCGTAATATAACCTGTACATATATATATATATATATATAATATATATATATATATATATATATATATATATATATTGTGTGTGTGTACAGGATTCCGTCCCGACATACGAAACTCGTGTTTTATCATGGCACCGAATAATTGTCACATATTATATTACAAATATAAACGGTCTCTGTGGGATAAGCTCGTTCTAGTTCAGATTTCTGCCGCTAGAAGCCACTTAATGCCACCCTCATACATCAGTCTGCCGACCGGCGTTATCGTTGCGTGGTCGTACTGACCCGTAGTGCGTCTTTGTTTTGCAGTGCTTCTCTCCTGTTCGTGGATTTTTGCGATGTCTGAAATGCCAGGAACAGCGTACTTAACGTGAAATTCTATTTTCTGCTGGGGAAAATAGCATCTGAAACAGTCTACAAGGGGGATACCATGAGTAAAACACAAGTTTACGAATGGTTTTCCCGTTTTAGTATTGGTCACTTGTCGCTTGAAGACCAATTTTATTCAGAGCGAACGTCGACCTCGCAAACGAATGAAAACATGAAAATCCATGAACTGATCTTGGAACAATTGACGAACTTGTTGATATGACTGCTGTGTCCTGGGGCTCCTGTCAACGAATTTTGAGCAAAGAATTGCTAATGAAAATAGTTGCAGTAAAATTAGTGCCTTGCTTGCTCATAGAATATTACAAGCAGTCATGACTGAATGAGTGTCGTGGACTGAAAGAACAGTTGGAAGTTGATCCGGACCTTTTTTCGAAGATCATCCCTGGTGACGGAAGCTGGTGTTACGGAATTTGTAAATGTGGAAGTAAAACATGATGGAGGTGTTAAAAGGCATCACTTTGCAAGAGTTCCAGGACTGCTTCGAACAATGGAAAACACATCTGGACTGATGCATTGCTTCAAATGGAGAATACTTTGAAGGCGATAAAAGTTTTAAACATGTAAAACTAAGTGCATAAAATAACATTGTAAAATTCCAGTTTCTTTTGGTTACCCCTTCGTATATCTATATCTGTATGCACACACACACACACACACACACACACACACACACACTCAAATATATGTATACATACATACATATATATATGTATTGTGTAAGGGAGAGAGAGAGAGAGAGGAAGGGAAATAGAGATGTAGAGACAGAGATGATTGAAGTTGTAGGTATAAACATCAACCATAAAATAAAAAAAAAATTATGCTTTACACTAAAAAGTACCCTGTTATAAAGTAACCTTTACAATAAAAAGTACTTACTTGTACTTGTGGCGACATTCACCCTGGGCGGGTTGAGTTGGCTTCCCCTACTCATGGAAGAAGTTTCGTGGGAATATGTGGATTTCACAAGTGGACCCTTCATTCGCTCCGAATTGCGCAGGCCATGTTTTTTCCGCACATTTGCAGTCGGAAATGTAAGGAACTAATAATTGGCACTTATGTAAACCTAGAACTAGCGAAGCTGGCTTTCTCAAAATGGGTAGTAAATTAAAAATAAATGAATTTGCTACCATTAGAATTTGAAACTAAAGTGCGAAAGAGACATATTTAAATATAGAAGTATATTTTGAACCAACAGAAAACTAGTATCGCCTCTCCACTCTCTACAAATATATAATTATTTGTGTGTGTGTGTGTGTGTAGTGATATTTCGATTAAATTAATATGTAAAACTTTTCGTTTTATTTATCTGACTTACAGAATTTTCGTTATCAGACAAATGTAAGGAATACTATTTTTATTTTTGTATATACGTGAGCTGTTTTGACTGTTGAATGAAATATACACCTATTTAAGATACTGTAGACCTCCTGCTTCCACGGAAAAAAAATATTTGTCTATAATTCAATAAACAAATATGTACTTGCTTTTATATAAAATACATCTTTTGCACAAAACTATGTAATTCAATAAAGAAACACACATTTCCATTAGTTTACGCAACACGCAAGAAATATTACGAAACAATAATAACTATGGTACTAATGGACAGATTTCTTTTGTCTAACTGGAGGACACTACCCTCTCCGGATTGAGTAGCTGTCTCATAGACTTTAGCCACGTCTCCATTGTATCGTTCTACACAGCTAAATTAATTATGATTTCTACAAAGGGGATGCAGATCTCGGTCTTCTTTTCATTTCTTTCTTCTAGTTCCACCTTTTTGCACCAGCCTTCAAGTTTTTTTTTTGTTTTTGCTTTCTCATAGACCAGCGTCCTGGTTTTCAAATAGGATTAACGGTATACACTGAAGGATTCTTTGGAGACACATAGCAAGTCAGCCAAATTATTGTATCTCTGCTACAGCATAAAACTATTAGTATAACTTTTGAAACTTCTGTATGTATGCACGTATATATATATATATATATAATATATACTAGCAGTATCGCCCGGCGTTGCTCAGGTTTGTAAGGGAAATAACTATAAAGCATTTTTAGAGAGTTATAGCCAAAAAATAGCAAAAAAAATAGAAAAAAATGATGGTAAATTTTTTTTTAGTTAAAAAAGGTGGAGTTGCGTCCCCTAGACAGTTTGCGGTTTGTGTTTCTGATTGTCGACCCCATGTCGAATTTATCGATTTTTTTCAGAACTGGGGGAACTTTTCAAAATTTTGGCTGCGTTAGTTTTGAATTATGACATTGGGCTATGTGTGTGTCAAGTTTCATCAGAATCGGTTGAAAGCCGTGGTCAGGGTGAGGGTACAAGCAAACAGACACACAGAAACACGCACAGACAAACTGCCGTTTATATATAGAGATATATATATATCTGCAATAGGACTTTCATAGACTAGAAACAACTAAAGTTTAACACTACAAGAACTAGAATGTCAATCTATCTATCTATCTATCTATCTATCTAGCTATCTATCTATCTATCTATCTATCCATCTATCTATCTATCTATCTATCTATCTATCTATCTATCTATCTATCTATCTTTCTCTCTCTCTCTCTCTCTCTCTATATATATATATATATATATATATACATACATGTATATAATGAAGAAAAAGTAGGATAATTATACAGCACAACAAATTAGCGCTCTTATAGAATATGCGTGTAAGTACATGTGTCAGCATGTGCGTGCGTATGTATGTATGTGTGTGTATGTAAGTATTTTTGTGTGTGTACGTGTATGCATGTATGTGTGTTTGTATGTATGCATGTGTACGTAAGCAAGTGTATATGTGTGTGTGTAAGTATGTATGCGTGTGTATGTATCTACGTGTAAGAATGTGTGTAAGTATGTATGTTCAAGTATGTATGTGTGTGTGGGTATGTACGTGTGTAAGTATCTGTGTAAGTATGTATGTGTGTGTATGTGTGTGTGTAAGTATGTATGTGTGTGTGTGTGTGTATATATACGAATCAGCGCTTGAAAATTTTCAAACGGACTAAATGCAATCAATGTGGTTTTTAACCTTGACCCAAAACACCGCTGAATTTAAACCTACCTATAGTTAACAAACGAAATCAATCTATCACTCTCCCTTGCTTTGTTAGTGCCTCGTGTCATATTTGGTGTGTTCGTCATCGTATCACTTTTGTCACCATTTCGTAAATTCCATCATACCTCTTTTAACCCAGTGGTTTTTCTCGCATTTTATCACGTTAACGCGTAACGATATCATTAAATACCAGGTTAAAGATGACGCTATTATTGAAGGCGGAGAAAATAAAAGCGTTGATGCGGAATCATTAAGATTTGCTCACAAAATTCATGCAAGCGTGACGCTTCTAATTCAACACGCACATTCAATAAATATAATGTAAAAATATAGAGAAAATATTTTGGGATTGCGTTGATGCCAAGTAACGGCGTCACTCGTCACTCGTCAGTCGTCACTCTCCCAAGCAAAAGGCATTCAATAAATTTAATCACTTCAAGCATTATGAAGCAGAGGCACTCCTTTGCATGCTGATAACGGAACCTTCAATTATAGACGAACGCCTTAAACGGTTAACGGAACCGTAAATACGTAGTTCAGATAGCAAAGGCGAAGAAGAAACTTCGTGATAACCGTTTTTAGTAACAGAGATCTTAGTGAAATAACGCTTGCTTCCAGAAAATCCGTGATCCCACATCCGGAAATCAATGAAAATACTGAACGAAACCTGAAAGTTGAAATACTTATTGTGAAGTTCTGAACCGATCCAAGCAAGAATAAGTCGTCGTTAAGGCGAGTGCAAAGCAGTCGGCTCACGGTAATAACTTATAACAAAAAGTATTAGTAACGGTTCCCTGCTTCCATTTTATGAAACCAAAACGTTTCTTACTCAATATTTATATGCTATTACTGATGTAACATATGGCATAATTATAAACGGCAAATGTTAGCTATTTCTCCGCAGACTGAAAAACATGATGATCAACCTTAATCGATTTTCGAACCATATTGAGTTCTCGTCAGAGGCTTCTACATCATTCTGAGAGTCTCTAGAGAAACAAGCAGGTAAAGTACTTATGAATTCAACAAGTGCAGCAGTTGCTCTATGAAGGAGCCTCTAATTTGCATGACCAAATATAACTACTATTGGAACCCACACACAAGGTACAGGAAACACCTTCACAACTTATATACACCATTCTATTTTCATTCTCTTACTTCCCTCTGTATTTCATATCTTCTCTACAATAATTAATACTCTAACATTTACTCGCACCGTCTCTGATGAAACATTTGTAAGACTTTTTTTTATAAATGTTCTTAAAACTATTTACTGCCTTGGATTTTTTACCTCATTCTGTCAACTTATATATATATATATGTATTCACTTCTATTTTTAGTGATATATGTGCTCACGTGATGCCTTCATATATATATATATATATATATATATATATATATATATATATATATATATATATATATATATATATATATAGCGCATATCTTATATTTGCCACACGTGATAGTATTTTAATAAAACCACACACCCACTCCTAAATAATTTCATGCGTTTCGCTTGTTTAAATCTTGCTTGGTCACTTCAAACGTACTTTTGCGGTCATGGTAGGAGAAAATTTTTGTTGTAGGTAACTGGCAGACTTTGGCTGAATAGAAATAGGCACCTATTTGGCGCTAATTTCGAAACTGTCTCCAAGTTGACCAGTATTGCTTGTGCTGATCTAGCAGGGGTAAGACGTTTTCAATATTCACTGGAATTTTTTCTTACCATGCCTGTATTAGATTTTTGACTGTTCTGTAGTACAGAATTATTTTTGACTTCTATATTTAGGGATGTAGGTACTCATGTGGTGCCATCCTCTGTGTATATATATATATATATATATATCTATATATATAAAGTACATATATTGTATGTATATATTTTATTAATTTGCCTGTACACCTGATAACTCGCTCGGCACACGTGATGGCATTTCAATATTACCATTCCTTATATTTATTTATATATGTGTATATATACACATATATATATATACATATAAATGTTTGCCTGTGTGTGTATGTGTATGTGTGTTCATGTATATATATATATGTATATATATATATATATATATATATTATATATATATATATATTATATATACATATATATACATATATATATATATATACACACTTACACAGTACGCACATATAATACATGCACAGCCATATATATTTATACACACAGGCTTGTGTGCGTATATGCGCATGTACATGTGTATGTTTGTATGAAGGTACTTATGCATTCATTTATAAGTATATATAGTCTTAGCGAGATTTATCCGAAATATAAGTCATAAGTAGGATTACAATATCAGATGTAAAGGAACTCTGCTCTTAGTCTTACATAGGTAAGTCTATCCGTCAGTGAATGAGAGGAAACATAAAGTATATCTAATGCCTGAAGCATCTTGCAAAACACTAACACACAACCAGAGCTTATAATGGTTTTCCTTGCGTTTAAAGCGACCAAAATTACAAAACACGAGAAGGCAGAGCTAAGCAGTGATGTGTACAAATACAAGGTTATTACTAGTTCGAAAGTGCTTCGGACATAACCTTGTATTTCAACCAACAAAAGTCCACTCAGAACTGGAATCTAGTTTGTTGCTTGCTTTTATCATTTTTTTTTCATTTTCAACTAGGCTGAAGTAATGAGGAATTAAGGGCCTTGATCACAGTCCAGAAATCGTAATCACGAATTAAAGATCCCTAGTAAGAACAAAGTACCAAACGCCTTCACCTATAAATTAATATATCATATATATATATATATATATATATATATATATATATATATATATATATATATATTTGTCCAAAATCGCGCAGTTGGAGTGAATAGTGAAGTGTGCTATTCATACATATAAATGTATACATATGCACACACACACATAAACACAAACATACATACATACACACACACATATACTCACATAGAGTTGAAGCATTGTTTGATTTTGTTTTCACCTTTATGTACCCTTTTTGTGTATAAAATACCACAATTAGCCGTCATATATAGGGAGAGTTTACGAAAAAAACAAAAGACGAAGACAGGTGGTGTACAAAACAAACAGATGTATTAGTATAAAGTATATATATATATATATATATATATATATATATATATATATATATATATATATATATACGTGCGTGCGTGTGTGTTTATGGGTGATCTTTGTGTCTGTGTTTGTGCCTCCCCCGCCACCGGACAACCGGTGTTAATGTTTTTAGGTTCCCGAAACTTGGGGGCTGGACAAAAGAGACCGATAGAAATATGAAGTTTAAAAATATATAAACAGTGGATCGATACATTCAACTAAAATTTCAAGGCAGTGCCCCAGCATGGTACAGTGTAATGACAAACGAGTGAAAGAATCTGTTTTAGTTCCTGGATTGCGTTTTAACTGGAAGAAAATTATCGCCTCCCAAGGATCTATTTTTTTTGCGTGGTCCATAGTTTTGACCAGTACATATTTTATTGGTTTATTTAGACGAACTGCTCAGTTATGGGCACGTAAGCAAACCAGCATCAGATTTTAAACAATGAGGGGTACAAACAAACACACGCACACACGCACATACACACACACACACACAACACACGAATC
>NC_043004.1:86019399-86026899 GCF_006345805.1 Octopus sinensis
CTGCTCGCGATATTAACGCAGCGTTTGGTGAGGAAATGACCAGTGAGTGGTCAGCTCGAAAACGGTTTAAACGGTTTCGCAGGGGAGACCTTCTCCGTAACCAGACCGAACTATTTCTTGACCGTATTGTAACTCGTGATGAAACGTGGATTCTGTATAATAATAAAAAAAAAACCATCGCAGTGATTGGACCAAAATGGAGCATTGAAAACCTTCCCTAAGCCCGAGCTCTTCAAAAAGAAGGTTGTGATGAATGTTTGGGGATGTGCTGCTAAACTCATCCACTATAACCTCTCAAAACCCGGAAAAACCATTACTGCTGAAGCATATTGCCATGAAATTGTCAAAATGAACGAAAAACTGCTACTCCTTCATCCCAAACTGGTCACCAGAAGAAGGCCAATCATTCTTCATGACAATGCTCGCCCACACGTTTCACTAATGACGCTCCAGAGTTTGAAAGAACTACGATGTTCTTCCCCACCTAGCTTATTCCTCATAACTTTCTCCTACCGACTACGACTATTTTAAAGCACTTTGAGGGTTTCCTGCCAGAGAAGGAATTGAAAAATCAAACCGATGCTGTAAGTACGTTCGAAGAGTTCATCAGCTCAAGACCTCCAAATTTTTGCTACCAGAATAAATAAACTTGTAACTCGTTGGCAAAAATATGTTGATTGTAATCGTACTTACTTTGATGAATAAAATGTCTGCCTTGTTGATATATATATATATCTAATTTAATATAATATAATATAATATAATATATTTCACTATAAAATTGGATTTAATCCTAAATCTGATTTTTCCCTGTAAGTTTGGATTTATTCCCTAATATTTTATCATATATATATATATATATATATATATATATATATATATTGTGATGAATTTTATGTTTCAAAACTCTGCTTACATTTTACTCAGCTTGATATATACACTTTGTCTGTTCTTGGGGAGAAGGACCTTGTTATGAAAATCGGAGCGGGGCGTTGGACAAGAATGATTGTGAAATTTATGCAAAAACACACACACACACAGTCACATACTCATACATCTATGCGTATAGATGGAGAGGGATCGGGGAGAAAGAGAGAATGAGAAGTAATGGGGAGTTAGAATAGAGGCAAGGGACCCGTAATGTAGAAACTTTTGATGTTAATAGAAGTTGAAGAGAATGGATGAAAGGAGAGGAGCGAGAATTGGTAAGTTTATAGAGCAAGAGAGAGAGAATGGTGTAGGCAGTTAGTAGAATAGAAAAGAGAAAGGCATGTTATAATATAAGACTAACGGAATTGAGGTAGGAGATGGATCATGGTATGTGTTCGTTAAATAAGGTAAAACGTAGAGAGAGGAGGAGAGAAGGAGGGTGAGGAGGACGAGGAGGAGGAGAGAAACCTTGGAGAAAGATCTCAAAATAGAAAAAGAATGAGATGATTTTTACGAATTTATTCTCTATAATTAACCATAACAGACATGTGATCAATAGAGTAATTGAAATTCAATTAAATCAACACAGAAAATTTTTCAATAAATGCGAAATCTAATTTGAAATTTGGGATTTTATTATTTTTATTCTGTTCCTTTATTTATAGTATACGTTAGATATTGATTGCATTCGTTAAGTTTGGCCATAGGGAGAGGCATAAAATTTCATAACTTGATCTTTTCTCATTTCTCAATAACTCTTGGGTTTTATGTCTAATTAAAAAATGAAATAAAATAAAATAAAATAATATTATTTATCGATTTTATTTGTTACTGTGTTTATTTTGTTTTTCCTTTTTAATAATTTTTTTATGACTTCATTTCATATATCGAGTATAGTTAGTGTTAGGAAAATGTAAGGTGTATACGCGTGTTTATGTGTGTGATGCTTAAATATTTTTCAACGAAGTCCGTATGTGTGTGTGTGTGTATGTGTGTGTGTGTAATGGAAACGGCGGAAGACGGTACTTGTTCCTTCACGTATAGGTTGTTGTGTAGTTTTGTACAGATAACACTAAAACCAATACTGTACTAATATTTCTGACTAAGGATGGAGACTTAAATTCTAATGAGGTAAAAACAAGATCAACTTCAGCTGTTAAATTCCGAGTGAAATTCTAAGTTAAAAAATGAGTTGCCAAAAGTTGCAGAACGCCGCTAAAATTTGTAGATTAATGTAGTGTTAAGTCAAGCGACGCTTTAAGTCTTCCACCTCCCCCCCACACACACATATATATATATGTGTGTGTGTGTATATATAAATATATATATATATGTATGTATATACATATGTATATATATATATATACATGTATATATATATATGTATATATGTGTATATATATACATGTATATATATATATCTATGTATATATATATGTGTTCTTATATATATATATATATATATATATATACGCACATACGACGCAAGCACAGACGTTTTTTCATGTTCCGATCTATCAATTCCACTTAGAAGGCCTTGGTCAGCTTGAGGTTCTACTAGTACAAGGCACCTGACCAAGGTCCACGCTTTGGGATTGTAACCAGAACCATGTGCTTGGGAAGGTAGCTTCTTACTACACACCTACACACAAACACACACATATAATGCAAATGTCTCGAAAAATACTACAGAAAGTGGAGGCGAGAAATAAACAGAGTTGGTAGTAGTTTAACGATCTGGAATTCGGAAAAAAGTAAATATCCTTATGTTCCGGGTATTCACTAGAAAAACAGCTGGTACTTATTTTATTGACACCTGCAGAATGAAAGTTAAAGTCGACTTCGCCAGAATTTGAGGTCAGAACGTAATGCCCGATGAAATGCCGCTAAGCATTTTTGCGCAACGCGCTAACAATTCGTCCATCTTAATAATAATGCTGATAATGATAACAGTGCTAATAATAATAGTAATAATAATAATAATAATAATAATAATAATAATAATAATAATAATAATAATAATAATAATAATAATAATAATAATAATATTATTATTATTAGTATAGTATAAGAAGAAGAAGATGAAGAAACAACAAAAGCTATAAAACAAATGAAATCCAAACTAAAAATAGAACAGCAACGAGCCATGATAAAACGATGGCAAGAAAAACCCCTTCATGGTAAATACTGCACTAAACTAAACGCAAAAGAAATAGACAAAGAAAAATCCCAGCAATGGTTGAGAAGCTCAGGACGCAAAGCAGAAACAGAGGGATTTTTAATTGCAGCACAAGACCAAAGCCTCCCCACCAGAAATTACCAAAATCATGTAATGAATAGAAATATTACAAGTAACTGCAGAATATGTGGAGATGGACAAGAAACAATAAATCATATTATCTCTAGCTGCCCAGTCTTGGCTAAGAAGGAATATATTCACAGACATGACAGAGTTGGAACCTACATACATTGGAAGCTATGCCAACATTATGGAATAACAACAGAAAAAAGATGGTATAGGCACACACCAGAAAAGGTCACAGAAAACGAGAAAGCAACCATACTCTGGGATATGCCGATACACACAGATAGAGAAATTAAGGCCAACAGACCAGATATAGTTGTCAGAGATCATGAAGACAAAAAATGCTTTCTAATTGATGTATCAATACCGGCTGATGACAACGTGTCTCTAAAAGAAATGGAGAAACTCTCAAAATACAAAAACCTGGAAATAGAGATAACTAGAATGTGGAATCTGAAAACAGAAACAATTCCTATCATAGTAGGTGCATTAGGCATGATAAAAAAATATTCAGACAAATACATAACAAAAACACCAGGACTTACAAGCACATATAACATACAGAAAATTGCACTACTAGGCACTGCACACATCCTACGCAGAACACTTTCCATACAATAACCATCAGAGCATCACAACAAATCACAGCACATACCCAAGGCACACAGAGCTGTGCTCGGTAGTGAAGTGAAAGCACGCTATAAAAATAAAACTACTGAATAATAATAAAATAATAATAATAATAATATTATTATTATTAGTATAGTATAAGAAGAAGAAGATGAAGAAACAACAAAAGCTATAAAACAAATGAAATCCAAACTAAAAATAGAACAGCAACGAGCCATGATAAAACGATGGCAAGAAAAACCCCTTCATGGTAAATACTGCACTAAACTAAACGCAAAAGAAATAGACAAAGAAAAATCCCAGCAATGGTTGAGAAGCTCAGGACGCAAAGCAGAAACAGAGGGATTTTTAATTGCAGCACAAGACCAAAGCCTCCCCACCAGAAATTACCAAAATCATGTAATGAATAGAAATATTACAAGTAACTGCAGAATATGTGGAGATGGACAAGAAACAATAAATCATATTATCTCTAGCTGCCCAGTCTTGGCTAAGAAGGAATATATTCACAGACATGACAGAGTTGGAACCTACATACATTGGAAGCTATGCCAACATTATGGAATAACAACAGAAAAAAGATGGTATAGGCACACACCAGAAAAGGTCACAGAAAACGAGAAAGCAACCATACTCTGGGATATGCCGATACACACAGATAGAGAAATTAAGGCCAACAGACCAGATATAGTTGTCAGAGATCATGAAGACAAAAAATGCTTTCTAATTGATGTATCAATACCGGCTGATGACAACGTGTCTCTAAAAGAAATGGAGAAACTCTCAAAATACAAAAACCTGGAAATAGAGATAACTAGAATGTGGAATCTGAAAACAGAAACAATTCCTATCATAGTAGGTGCATTAGGCATGATAAAAAAATATTCAGACAAATACATAACAAAAACACCAGGACTTACAAGCACATATAACATACAGAAAATTGCACTACTAGGCACTGCACACATCCTACGCAGAACACTTTCCATACAATAACCATCAGAGCATCACAACAAATCACAGCACATACCCAAGGCACACAGAGCTGTGCTCGGTAGTGAAGTGAAAGCACGCTATAAAAATAAAACTACTGAATAATAATAATAATAATAATAATAATAGAATTCCTTGGAGTTTGGATGATTCACTTTTGGAAACATGGGTGTTTCATTCAACATCCTTAAAGAACCCTTATTGACGGGTAGTCATGATGGGTATACTGAGCTTCGTACATTTTACTCCAGTGTCACTTTGATGGCATTCACCGCGCTCTCACTCAATAATAATAATAATAATGATGATAATATTCATAATAATAATAATAATAATAATAACAAGAAGAAGAAGAAGAAGAAGAAGAAGAAGAAGAAGAAGAAAATGGACGGAATAAATCGACGCTATCAACACCTGGGCGGTTTCATTCCTTAGATATGGAGCAGGGGTAATCGCATGGACAGTGGACACCGCTGTACTCTTTTACCACAACTTTCTCTCACACTTTCTTCCTACTTCTGCCACAAGGCAGAGCAACTATGATGTAACACACTATGGTGTGGTAAACTTTCAGATCCTAGTCTAGATTGCGAATCCTTTGTACCCAAGGATAGTTCAGCTCGCCACCCGTTAAATAGCCACCGTTTACGGAATGAGGGTAACAACGTAGCTTTCGCGCCCGTGAAACCGCCAGTCTACCGCGTGTGGTGGGTGGATCTTCAAGTTGCCACACGCATTCTTAGTAGCTTAGAGTAAGCTCAAATTAGAGATTATTCTTCGTGGCTAATGGCCTGAGTCCTGATTAGAAGAAGATGAACAACAACAATGATGATGATGATTTCAGGAAACAAACCCGAGGCCCATAACTTATTTGAGAAATGCGCATGGTTTTTTAATATATTTTTTGTTATGAAGAATTAGGTAACTATGTAAATAAGCAAGACTCGTAAATAAACTCCTTGTTCAAAATATATTCTGACTTTCAAATGTTGATTTAGCTTTCACAGTAGTAAAGCTGAACTAAAACGAAATCTTCATTGACAAGAGAAATCTTGACCGCCTAAATTCTTTTAGGCACGTGGCCAATCTTTATTGAAGAATACGAAAATGTTCTGACAGGAAAACAAACAGAGCTTTTCAGTGAACTAAAAGCCATTAAAAGCCAGATTTACTATATTTCCATTTTCAGTGGAAGAAGTTACTCTGCTGATATCTGCTTCAAATCAATAAGATAGAGTTCCAATTCCATAGAAATAATAATAATAAACTTCTTAGTGTTTCGCTGTAACAAGAACCAAATCGAAAGTTGTCTTCTATGAACACAATAAATAGATATAGAATATCCAGTAGTGACATAAAATAGAAGAACTAGAAAATATTCTGAGATGCATTCATCACGACTAGATGTTGATCTCTGGTTGATATTGGAACGAAGTTGGAAATAAATTTCTTTAGTTCCTTAGTTCCTTAGTTTATGTCAGAAAGCGCCATCAGTCACAAACAAAAGATTTTGATAAATGTTGTTGAAATTGAGAGGGTAATTTTTGCCAATAAAAGGACACGCATTGGTGCTATTTTACTTCTTTTTATCATCGTCAATCTACTAGTTATCTAATTAAATAATTAAGTTCACTCTTGTTGCGTTTCACTATTATTAGGGATCTGTTCTGATGAAAGCTCATCCTCGTCAGAGCTAAGACTATATTACAACGACTGGTCCTTCTCCTCAAGGTCAGAAGAGACTGCGGTTCCCAACAGCTTTGATGATTTAGAAAGTTCAAGGTAGACCACAACGGAGTATTATTCTCACATCTAGAACGGTGCTGCTGCTGCTGCTGCACACTGAAACGTCCAAATTTATCCGCAGACATGCACACCGTCTTCTCTCTGCCTTTTTTTATCACTATTATAATGATCAATGTTCCTCAGACCTAGCTGGGTTCAGGCAACCGTCACTCAAGCATTCCCGTTCCATTTACCATTCCTCCTATCATCACCCTTTCAGGCCACGCACTAACCATTACATCCAGTCATTCATTCTGAAAACATGACCCTCATAAATTCCCATCGTAGTCATGCTTTTGCTGTAGATATTGACTTCTAAATGTTCAACAAGAACGTGAATGGTAGCGATTTCACCGATTCGGGACGCCCTGCAAAAGCTATGGCTACTGCCCCAATCACCAGTCCCAGCAAACGATATTTCATCAATTATTAGATCTAGTATATTAAACATAATAGAACAATTATTGTTTCCTTCTTTGATATGGTTTATAGCTCAATGCAAGCAGGAAGTGCAGCAATTAAGAAGCTTTCAGTATGTACTAAACTAGTAAAAAGAATGTTGGATGTTACTCTCAGATTAGAGGCCTGGCTTGAATGCTTGCGCCAGAGTTTTCTCTCTCAAAGATTGTCCGACTGCTGGTGTTATACAAGGTGACGTGTTATATCCTCACTTACAAATGGCTGCAACAAACATCTCATTTTTGTACATGACAGTAGTCATGACTGTAGATAATAGTAGACATAATGTGATTTTGTGTAGATGATAAGTAATCGAATGCTCTGTTTTCGCCCTGACCGAGATGACCAATGGTCAAATGCATTGTAACCATATCCATCTATCAACTTGTATTTCAGGA
>NC_043004.1:86031899-86036899 GCF_006345805.1 Octopus sinensis
GGAATTTCTGTAGATATCTTTTTTCATTTCAAAAATATAAAATGTATTATTTTTAGAATAATTTGTTCTTCGTTCTCTTTTCTTGAGAGGCTTCCAAGTTCAAATCCTATCAAAATTATCCGAAATTTTCCCCTCTCTGTAAGCAGATAAACAACTAAATTTGGAATCTAGTCAATGGGAAACACTGCTCGAATGTTGAGGATTTAAAACAAATACACAGCAATGGTATAGATTACTGATTTAGAGAGAATTTGCGATTTGCGTTAAGCAATATTTTGCGACGACATTATTTACTTTTCCTCAAAAAGCGCTGGAGTTAAATTTCGCTTTAGAAAAAGAAAATATTTTATTTTCTCCATCATACGTTCTTTACTGTTTTCATCTGAGGTTTTTAAGTAGGAATTCTATGAGCAACATACTTACTTTTTATCCTTCTGTAGTCGGACAATGGGACTCTCTCAGTATAAAGCACTTCAAGTCTGAGGGTTTAAAACAAGAGGCTGGGACTCTCTCAGTATAAAGCACTTCAAGTCTGAGGGTTTAAAACAAATTCTTAAGTGATAGATTACATTATCTGAGGTTTCTAACTTGATTTTCTACGAGAATCATCCTTGCTTTTTAGCCCACTGTAGACAAACCGACCAGGAAACTAATTTGGTATAAGCTCAGTATGAAACGAAATCAATATATACTAAATTAGACCAGTTATATTGCTCATTTCAGTTTACAGTAATTAATTTAAAACGTTGACGACCATCTGTCTATGAAGCTTTGTATAACAAAAGGATTTAATTTGGATTTCGGGAAAATTTTACAATAGGAATTGGATGGAAGTTGACTGTGATGAGTGTAAATTGAAATTTATTGCCTTTCTCCCGATATGATCGAGATACTTAGAATGTCGTTCCTCTTTACTCTGTTGTGGCACTGATGATGCGAGTGATAATGATACTGATAGTATACGTTATTACTACAGTGTCACATTGCCTATTGTTCGTTTCAACGAATTCGATGAATGATTCAACAGAAATATTAATTACATTTTAAAGCTAATGCCTGCTTCATTATTTGACCATACTGCTGTCCAGGGTCAAGCGCAAACTAAAGTTGGCTTCTCGCCATTTGGCATGCTGCCAAATGCCCACTGCATTTTAGCAGCGAAACAATATAAGGTTAGTGGACATTATGAGCAACAATAGCCTTGGGACAATTGAGCCTTGTACTTACGTAAGAAGTTACTACTACTACTACTACTACTACCGTTATCATTATTAAGGCGTTGATCTGGAAGAATCTTCATCGCGCTGGTATTTCTTCAGGTTCTTTTCATTCGGAGCTCAAATCCCTTCATTGTCGACTTTTCATCCTTTCGGATAAAATAAAGGATCAGTGAAGTACAGGGATTGATGAAATCGACTAACCCCACCCCACTCTACACCAAAGATTTCAGGCAATGTACCTATAGTAAACAGAATTACTAATTATTCATTATTATTACTGAGAATTTGCGGAAGTACAGGCGACTGTGACACAAAATGGTCAGAACGAACGGATTTAGTCGAAGCAGGCAACTGTAGACTGGAGAACAACAGTAGGAAGGGGGTTCATGTTTTTGGTAGTCAGAATGATCTTGGATCTGTGGGGTTTGTTGGTTGGCCCTAGTTGGAGTTTCAGAAGGACTGCATCATTTATGCTATCACATGCTTTGCATACTATGTCTACTTTTATCTCATTTCCTCGTCTTTTTTTCCATTTCTTTCTTCTCACCGTTCACGTGAATACCCTCATAAATTATTAACAGTCCTTCTGTTATTCCTCTCACCTATCCTCCTATACTCAATAAAACAAATCTTATCATTGTTATTGGCGAGCTGGCAGAGTCATTGACATTCCGGAGAAAAATGCTTGTGGATTTCGTCCGTTATTATGTTCAAATTCCGCTGAGGCCGACCTTACCTCACATCCCTTTCGGGGTCGATAAAATAAGCCGCAGTAGGGCACTGAAGTCAATGTAATCGACTTGCCACCGCCTCTAAAAATGCTGGTGTTGTGCAAATATTTGAAACTACTACTACTACTACTACTACTACTACTACTACTACTACTACTACTACTACTACTGCTGCTGCTGCAGCTGCTGCTGCTGCTGCTACTGCTGCTGCTGCTGTTGTTGTTGATGTTGTTATTGTTGTTGTTGTTATTATTATCATCATCATTATTATCATTATTATTATTGCCTTTGCACAGCTTCTGACGCTGGAGATGTACTACAGTGTCAGCTGTTCACTATCAGTGAACGAAGGTAACACTTCTTATTTTCCGAGCACCTTTCGGAGAATTCGAGCAGTGCTGTTTTCCACAAGTACTCCACCCTTATTGCAGACCCTATATGTTCCACGTACTTCTCGAGATTATTATTATTATTGAGTGAGAGAGCAGTGCATGCATCAAAGTGACACTGGGGTAAAATATACGAAGCCCAGTATACCCATCATGACTACCCGTCTGATAAGGGTACACTAGGCACATGCATCACAACCATATGTGCGCGGCATGGTGATCTCATATCAAAATAAACAGCACATGACCTTGCAGGTGGGGCCCACTTAGAATTTTCTTCAGGTCGAGTAACCCATCCCACTCGAAAGGTCCCTGAATAAGGGTTGTTTAAAGATGTTGAACGAAACACCCATGTTTCCAGAGGTGAATTATTCAAACCCCAAAGAATCCCTCTCAACACATGGCTATGATGCTTCCCCACTACTTCTGCTCGTGATCAGAGATGCACATATCGTCAGCCACTAATGGACATGGTCAACTGGTTAAAGTCAAACAACTGACAAGCAAATCTATGGAATTGAGCAGAATATTTGCTGTAGCCCATCTTTTATACCAAGACAAAACAATGTACATGATAACACTTCCAATCAGTCAATGTACATGATAACACTTCCAATCAGTTAAGATCAAAAGCAATGAGAGCCACTGCCTGGTACTGCATCAGGGCATTTATTATTATTATTATTATTATTATTATTATTATTATTATTATTATTATTATTATTATTATCATTATTATTATTATTATTATTATTATTATTATTATTATGATTGTTGTTGTTGTTATTATTATTACTGTTGTTGTTGTTGTTATTGTATGCAGTTTCTTCGGTGGAACGTTGAGTAAGCTTCTGTATACTGCGAATCTTTTCAATTTCTACGTAGACGATTCGATAAACGAACTTAAATTTCCCTTCCCTCTGCATAAAAATTAATAATTTATTTACTCTGTTTAAAATTATAGAATTCAACATAAGCAGAAATGAAAAGAATTTTACAGTCATAAAATCCTGTTAATCGATGTTGAATATCCACCAAATTAACTGTGAAACTGTGCTTCCTTCTGTAATAGAAACATACAATGAAAAAATACACAAATCAATAGGTGCCGTTGTGATGTAGCGTTAGGGTAGAACTGAATGTTTATAATATCGATTTGAGATCATTATTTCTATCCTGGTTACGATCATTAAGTTATAAACTTCTCGAATGTGAATTAGTCAGTCTAAACGAGAAATGAACCCATTTTAAAAACGATATTAAATAATATTTTATATTCTCTATTCAGTCCACCATTTTGAAGATGCACGAGGGTGTGAATAGAAATTATGAAATATTGTTTTCACAACATTACTGTGTGAAATGAGGATGTTGGCAGAAAACCCAGTAACACAATCTTACGCATAAAATACAAAGTAATAAATGAATACAAAATAATAAATAAAATTTTTTAGTATTTTGTTTTTCCGTTTTACTTTACCAAATTCATCTTTTGTCTTTCTAAATATATACTGTTTCAGACGAAGTGTTGAATAGATAAAACTGACGATGATGGAGATGAGGATGATGTTGGTGGTGATAATCATGATTTTGATGATGATGATGATGATGATGATGATGATGATGATGATTTTGGTGATGATGATGATGATGATGATGATGATGATGATGATGATGATGATGATGATTTGGAATGATGATGATGATGATTTTGGTGATGATGATGATGATGATGATGATAATAATTATAATTATGATGAGGATGAGGATGATGGTTAATGATGGTGAAGTAGATGACGGTGATACTGATGGTGGTGATACCGATGATAGTGATCCTGGTCATGGAGTCCGGTGCCGATAGACCCTTTAGGAAGCCAAACGAGAAGCTATTATATATCAGCACAAGTTCCTGTCGAAAAGCCATCGTCTTCAAGAACTTGGTAAAGGGCGTCAGCTGATGAAACTCTTGCAAAGAGATTCTTGATGCTGTCGCCCCGTTCCACAATGAGGCTCTGGCCGTCAGAGGTTTAAAGAGTTGTGGCATTTACACGCCGAACCCTACCTCCTACAAGAGAAAGCGCCACCGCAAAGTGTTGTGGTTCACACCGTTCTTCTCTTTAAGTGTTAAAACCCGAGTAGGTAAGATTTTTCTAAGCTTAGTAGATAAGCACTTCTCCCGTACACAAAGGCTCAACAAAATATTCAGTAGGTATGCCCTGAGAATTTTCTTTATCTGTGAACCCAGTGTAAAAAAGATTTATGTAGGTAGATCCACGCCTGATACAGAAGCAGAATGCTCATGTAGGGGTAACACAACATGTCCACTGAACGGCGACTGTAAAACGGAGACCGTCGTATACCAGGCAGAGGTAAAAGCCATAGGATCGAATGGGCAACCAAACGTGCGAAAGTACGTGGGAGAAACTGAAGACCCCTAAAGAACTTGCTATAACAACCACAACTCCTCCATCAACATCCCGGATATACGCAAGACCACAACCCTGGCCAAGAACATTTGGTCTTTGAAAGAAATCACCTCTGAGTACAGCATAAAGTGAAATATCCTAGAGAATGAAAAGCGTACTTCAATAGCAGCAAGAAGTGCAGGTTAGGCCTGGCTGAGAAAAGGGTGATTTTAATGAACATGTAGCACCCGGGCA
>NC_043004.1:86039399-86044399 GCF_006345805.1 Octopus sinensis
GCATATTATAATTATACATACATATATATATGAATACATATATATGTATATATATT
Source organism: Octopus sinensis (assembly GCF_006345805.1). Classification (NCBI taxonomy): domain Eukaryota; kingdom Metazoa; phylum Mollusca; class Cephalopoda; order Octopoda; family Octopodidae; genus Octopus; species Octopus sinensis. Next base: position 86,039,456 of record NC_043004.1, read on the forward strand.
ATATATATATATATATATATATATATATAGATATATATATATATATATATAGTATGTATATATATATATATATATGCATGGAAATACGTCACTACGTATGTACCTCCAAATTAAATTACACATATATAGCTACATACAAACACATATACACTGACACGTACATACATACATGCATGCATACATACGAGGAGAAGTATATGTACGTTTCTAATTGCATGTATGCATCGTTGTGTTCTAGTACGTGAATACATCCCCGTCACTTTCCCCGATCGCATGACTATTACCAGCCGTCACACCTAAATATCGTCGTTCTTCTTCCTCATTAATGATTGATGTCAAATAAATAAAATAAATAACATAGCATTAAAGTCAACAACAAGGGGAAGAAGAACAAAAAATTATACAAAGACACCAATGATAAGAATAAAAAAAAAACAGTTATAGAAAAATATCCGATTAAGAAATAAACACAATCAATGATTCCTGCCAGTTCGTTGGCAAACATATTGGTGATTTGACATCAGGTTTTATCAATCAATTCCTTTTCGCTTTTCATACGTTATTTATTCTTTTCAAATATACATACATACATGTATGTATGTATGTATGTATGTATGTAAGTATGTATGTATGTATGTATGTATATGTACATACACACACACACACACGCACACACACACACTCTCACACACACACACATACACACACACATACACACATACACGTACATCACCTGTCTCTGCATTAGTGAGATTCATGTTACTTATATAAACTTATTCCATTCAAGCCTACTATTAAAGAGGTACCTTTGATAAATCTTGGTGTTATATATATATATATATATATATATATATATATATATATATATATATATATATATATATATATATATATATATGTATGTATATATATTATACATACATGTGTGTGTGTATATATATATGTAAATAAATAAATAGACATATACATATGCATGAAGGCGCATGACATTAGAATGTCGGTCTCACAATCATGAAATAGTGAGTTCGATTCACAGACCGGGCCGTACGCTATGTTCTAGAGCAAGACTCCCTATTTCACGTTCTTACAGTTCACTCAGTTGCAGAAATGAGCTGCGAGATCACAGGTGACAAGGTGTATCGGCCCCTTTGCTTTTCCCCTTTGATAACATCGGTGGAGAGGGGAGGAGAGGCTGGTATGCATGGGTGACTTCTGGTCTTCTATAAACAACCTGACCCGAACTTATAACCCGGTGGCAGTGGGTGAGTGGGGGAAACCTTCTAGGTGCATCCGGTAGTCATTCATGACCGTAGGGGTTCTTTACCCATTTTACATATATATTTATATATAGATGCACATACATAAACGTAGACCTATACACACAAATACACGTATATATACAAACACACACACGCACACACACACATATATATATATATATATATATATATATATATATATATACAGACACACACATCCACAAATATATATATATTCATGAAATTGGAGTTGGTTTCTTGGTAATTTATATATTTTAGATTATATTTCTCATATGTTTTGATAAATGACTAATACTAATTTATAAAGAAAAGAAAACATCTCCAAAAAATAAAACTGTTTCGTATCATACGTACATAAAAACTGATAAAAAAAAACATTAGTATATGCACACAATCTCAGGAACACAAACATATAAAAGCTACACAATCGATCACATACACCACCTCCTCTCTCTGTCTCTCACACGCATTCTCTCTCTCTCACTTTCTGCATGTCTCTCTCTCTCTCTCTCTTATATATATATATTATATATATATATATATATATATATATATTTATACGTATACAAACCATATATCTATCTATCTATCTATCTATCTATCTACCTATCTATCTATCAATCAATCAACCTATGTACGTATGTTATTATATTATAAAATATATGCTTGTACTTATATACATATATATATTTATAAATATATATATATATATATATATATATATTATATTATATATATATATATATATGAATATGAATGTATAAATGTGTGCATATGCCTATATATATGCGAGGGGGGTATATATGTATATATATCTATATATTTATATCTGTTTATATATATATATGTATATGTATATAACTATGTACATATATATATATACTCTTTACACTTACTTTTTTCAGTAATTTGGTTGTGGCCATCCTGGAGCACCACCTGTAGTCGAGCAAATCGATCCCAGAACTTATTCTTTGGAAGCCTAGTACATATTCTATCGTTCGCTTTTACCGAACCGCTAAATTACGGGAACGTAAACACACCAGCATCGGTTGTCAAGCAATGTTGGGTGGACAAACACAGACACACAAATATATACTCACACACATGCATGTATATATACATATATACGACAGGCTTTTTTTCAGTTTACGTCTACCAAATCCACTCACAAGAAGTTATAGTAGAAGACACTTGCCCAAGCTGCTACGCAGTGGGACTGAACCCGGAACCATGTAGTAAGTAAGCTACTTACCACACAGCTACATATACATATATATATATACGTATATGTATATTTTTATATATGTTTGTGTATATATACATATATACACGCTTATATATATATATAAATCCTTAAATCCTTAAAAATGTTTTAGCCCGAAGGCCGCGGCCATGCTGGGGCACCACCGCTGAATGAGCTACACTAGTTTGTGAATCCACCTCTGATACGTGGCACTTGATCAACAAGGGAGTTCGATGCTGCTGCCCGCATCCGTGTCTCCTGTCGTGAGGTAGGTTCATCTGGGACTCCCAACAAGAAGAGATCCAGTTTAGTTTTAGAACCCACACCCCCACCATGTAAGTCTCTCAGCATTTAGGAGGAATGTTAAAAGCTGTGGTCCTCTGAAACCCAGCTGTTGCAGTATCTGGACCTGTATTTTGATGGTGATGTTGGAATCCTGGCACCACTTGGAGAACAGAAAAAAAGAAACGAAACGACGCGAGGGCGCTCGTCATGCAATACATTAATAATAAAATATATTCCTACATCATACATATATGTACGTACCTACATCTACATGTATATATACATATATACGACGGGCTTTTTTTCAGTTTACGTCTACCAAATCCACTCACAAGAAGTTATAGTAGAAGACACTTGCCCAAGCTGCTACGCAGTGGGACTGAACCCGGAACCATGTAGTAAGTAAGCTACTTACCACACAGCTACATATACATATATATATATACGTATATGTATATTTTTATATATGTTTGTGTATATACATATATACACGCTTATATATAATATATTATTATATATATATATATATATATATATATATATATATCCTTAAATCCTTAAAATGTTTTAGCCCGAAGGCCGCGGCCATGCTGGGGCACCACCGCTGAATGAGCTACACTAGTTTGTGAATCCACCTCTGATATGTGGCACTTGATCAACAAGGGAGTTCGATGCTGCTGCCCGCATCCGTGTCTCCTGTCGTGAGGTAGGTTCATCTGGGACTCCCAACAAGAAGAGATCCAGTTTAGTTTTAAAGAAACCCACACCCACACCATGTAAGTCTCTCAGGCATTTAGGGAGGATGTTAAAGAGCTGTGGTCCTCTGAAACCCAAGCTGTTGCAGTATCTGGACCTGTATTTTGATGGTGATGTTGGAATCCTTGGCACCACTTGGAGAACAGAAAAGAAACGAAACGACGCGAGGGCGCTCAGTCATGCAATACATTAATAAATAAAATATATGCATACATACATACATATATGTACGTACCTACATCTACATGTATATATACATGCATATATAAATATATATATGTGAGTACAGGACACCACAAATAGACGTAGAACTCAACGAGAAACGAAAACGTAAAAACAAACATGGAAACGGACTTTTTTTAACAACGAAAAAACATACGCGCGCACACAAGGACAAACTTACACATATATATATAACATGAATATAAGAAGTATTAAGCGAGACGACGAAAAGTGTTAAAAATTCAAATTTCTTGTAGCTGATATGCAAATCCCCAACATGCATGTTCCTTTTGATGTTTTTGTGCATGCACACACAAAGTATTCCACGCTGCTTGGTACGTTATTATAGAATTCTTACTTGAATAATCTCTCTGTATGTCAGTACAATATCTGCTCCGGGTTTCTGCGTTCTGTTTTCCGATCCAACCAAGGTGAACTTTGCTGTCAAGTCACATGGTTCCAGGTTCAGTGCCTTCTGCTATAACCTCGGGCCGACCAAATCCTTGTGATGGGAAATCGTATACATTCCACATGTATCTATACGTTTTATTTGTACAATCCCCCTCTTATACATTTTATTTTCATTTACTATTTTTAGCTCGAGAGCTCACATCTTACACACACAATATATATATATATATATATATATATATCAGTACAGTCGTTACTAAAGTGACGGAGAGTGCTGGTCGTCACTATATATATATATATATGTATATACATATATATATATATACATGTATATATATATATATATATATATATATATATATATATATATATATATATACATATATATATATATACATGTATATATATATATATATATATACATATATATATATATATACATGTATATATATATTATATATATATGTATATATATATACATGTATATATATATATTATATATATATATATATAGATATATATATATGTTGTATATATATTTAAATCAAAGTGACCGTTAGAATAAGTACCAGGCTTTAAAAAATGTACTACCGGGTTCGATTCTTCAAAGCGGTGCCCCAGCATGGCCGTAGTGTAATAACTTATCTTTTGCTTGTTTCAGTTATCGAAGACCAAAAGGAAACACCGTATTTCTTCCGGCTCTTTCCGTTCAGGTTTTCAATACCGCCGAAGTCAACTTCGCTTTTC
>NC_043004.1:86051899-86071899 GCF_006345805.1 Octopus sinensis
ACCGACGTCTATTTGAATTTCGGTGTCTGTTCTGTTAGTGCAGTGCGATGTATGTATGTGTGTGTGTGAGAGAGAGAGAGAGAGAGAGAGAGAGAGAGAGAGGGAGAGTGTGAAAGAGAGAGAGAGAGAGAGAGAGAGAGAGAGAGAGAGGAAGAAAGAAAGAAAGAAAGAAAGAGAAAGAGTGTATTATCTATTGTCGAAATTGTAGATGTCTAAAATGGTATTAAACAAAATAAATAAAGAAAAAAAGAAATAGAAGACTTATGTATGTGTATGTCTGTGTGTGAGTGTACATACATACATACATACATACATATATATATATATATTTATATACACACACATACATATATATATATATTTATATACATACACATACACACACACATATATAAAAGAGAATATGTATTATATATATATATATATATATATATATATATATACATACGCACACACACACATATATATATGAATGTATGTGTGTGTGTATGTGTGTGTTTGCGTATACAACCTTTTTCATTGGAGTATGTGCGTGTATTAGTAGCCTTTAAATAGTTCTTGTAGCTGACTGCAGCAAGTTTACTTCCGACCATAGTTGAGTAACCTTGGTATTTATGGGGGTATATGGAGATATACGTTTCCGTCTATATGTATACATATACGCACGCGCACACACAAATACACCTATCTCTCTCTGTTTGTGTATGTATATATGAGTGTATAAATATACACAGACAGAGAGGGAGAAGCAGAGAAAGCGACAAAGAGAGAAGGGAACTGAGATAAACGGGGAGGGGACAAATATATATTTATCTATCACACATACCCGCGCTTCCCCACCCCTATATATATATATATATATATATATATATATATATATGTTCTTTTCTACTCAAAGCACAAGGTCCGAAAATTTGGGGGAGGGGGGCCAGTCGATTAGATCGACCACAGTACGTAAATGGTACTTAATTTACCGATCCCGAAAGGATGAAAAGCAAAGTTGACCTCGACGGAATTTGAACCCAGAACGAGATAGACGAAATACCTATCGCTTTACTACCCACAAGGGGCTAAACACAGACAGGACAAAGAAGGACAGAAAAACGGATTAGGTCGATTATATCGACTCCAGTGCATAACTGGTACTTATTTAATCGACCCCGAAAGGATGAAAGGCAAAGTCGACCTCGGCGGAATTTGAACTCAGAACGTAGCGGCAGACGAAATACCTATTTCTTTATTACCCATCAGGGGATAAACATAGAGGGGACAAACAAGGACAGAAAAAACGGATTAAGTCGATTATATCGACCCCAGTGCGTAACTGGTACTTATTTAATCGACCCTGAATGCATGAAAGGCAAAGTCGACAACGGCGGAATTTGAACTCAGAACGTAGCGCCAGACGAAATACCCATAAGCACTCTGCCCGGTGTGCTTTATATATTTATAATCATAAACAAGAGAGACTCCAAAATTTAAATGCTTTCCGTCCTTACAGTTGAAAAGTCTCATTGACTGGAACCGGTACTGAAATGATTTTTATAAGATTATTTTAGCAGTTTCTATCTTGAGCTTTTTCCATTCATATCAACTCGTGTGTTACTTTTCAACCTTCTCTATATATATACAGGGTGTTCGGAAAGTCTCTCCGCATTAAGTATTTAATTTGTTTTCGGGCGATTCTTGTACACTGGTCCTTTACTTGCTCCTTAGAAAAAAATGCCTGGCAGTGTTAAATCAGTGATCTTGGTGGCTTACGTTCCTTCAAAATAATCCGTTCACCGAAAAACTGTTGAAGTAGCGCCATGGTGATGCGCAGGATGTAAAAGTTTCCTGCGGAGAGATATTTTGAACACCCTGTATATTGCACCTCTGTTAAGTAGCTATAGAGATAGACGTGTGGAGAGGTTTGATCGTCTTGTGCTGAAGGGTTACCTGCTGTGAATATTTCAGGACTTGGTGGTTATGAGTTTACAAAAATATGGGTAACACCAGGCGTGGAGGGCAGTAAGTTGGCGTTACCTTGGTCGAAGTGAAACACAAGTCAACTTGAAAGAGTAGAGGCCACTTCGATAGTTGGAGCAGGAAAGTCGGCATATCCCGCAGCAGTCTATGTAACCGAGCCAATTAGTTACTACTACTACTACTACTACTACTGCCACAATCACCGCAACCACTACTGCTTCTGTTATTTCTACCACCACCATAACCACCTTCACCTTCACCGCTACTACTACTACTACTACTACTACTACTACTACTACTACTTACACTACTACTACTACTACTTGAGGTCATTTAGTCGAGCGTTCCTTCAGTGAAGAGGCCTGTGGTGTCTGTAGACATAGCACCGATCAACATTTGGGAACAGTGCATTATTGAGGGCCACAGTTGAGCTTTTGAGGGTTTTACTATTGGTTGAAATCTGAAATGTATTTTTCACTTGAAGATATGGACTAGGTTTTGAAATGCTATTCTGATATACTCTCAGAATAGAAAGGGCTTGAATTTGTGGGGATCGTAGAGCTTCTAGAAGGGATCTACTGAGACTGAAATGAGCTATGGGTGGTAATAGCTTGAGGGTGCGTACAATGATTACTTCTTTGTGCTTTTGAAAGAAACAAAACTGGCGTGTCCCTAATGGAGGATACCTTCGACGTTTCCTTTCATAAACAGAATAGTAACCATGATCAGTTAATAGAATAATAAACTAAGAACATCAACAGAAAACAAAACAAATAAAAATACACGCAGAAGCGATACTGCCATGGAAGTGTACGCCAGTATCATATTATCAATAATGAAAGAGGCGATATCGCAATAAATACCAGTAAAGTAAGAGGCTATATTAATATTATCAATAAGTGTTTCATGATAAGCATTAATATCAGTGAAGAGGAGAAAACTATAAAAGGAATATAAAATATAGGAAATATGACGAAGCGTACACAGTTCACACGATGTTAAACGAATAGATTCTGTTTATGTTCAGTGCAGTGTTTGCACTGCAATACAAATATATATAGCAACCATTTTGAATGAGGCTGTGCGGTTGTTTGAATTAGAAAACATAAGACTGAGCTATTTTTCTCCGCTCCCTTTCTCTCGGATACCCTTCTCTAAAATCCGCTGTACTTATTTTCTACTGTTAGATAAAAAGCGAAAAGCATACGTTATGAAATGAAGCCATACACACACACACACACACACTTCTATATTAACCATTATATTCACACAAAGATATACGAACGCGCGTACACACATATATGCATACAAAGGCACCTATGCATATACAGATATATACAAACACTCACACATTCAAGCATGCATACACATACAAACACACACATATATATACATACACACACAAATATATTCTTTTCTACTCTAGGCGCAAGGTCCGAAATGTTTGGGAAGGGGGCCAGTCGATTAGATCGACCCCAGTACACAACTGGTACGTAAATTATCGACCCCGAAAGGATGAAAGGTAAAGTCAAACTCAAACGTAACAGCAGACGAAATACCTCGCCCGGTGTGATAACGTTTCTTATTTCTTTATTGCCCACAAGGGGCTAAACACCGAAAGGAAAAACAAGGACAGACAAACGGATTAAGTCGATTATATCGATTCCAGTAACTGGTACTTATTTAATCGACCCCAAAAGGATGAAAAGCAAAATCGACCTCGGCGAAATTTGAACTCAGAACGTAACGGCAGACAAAATACCTATTTCTTTACTACCCACAAGGGGCTAAACACAGACAGGACAAACAATTTGAACTCAAAACGTAACGGCAGATGAAATACCGCTAAGCATTTCGCCCGGCGTGCTAAAGTTTCTGCCAGCTCGCCGTTTACGCACACACTCTTTTACTCTTTGGCTCTTTTAATTGTTTCAGTTATTTGACTACGGCCATGCTGGAGCAACGCCTTTAGTCGAGCAAATGGACCCCAGGACTTATACTTTGTAAGCCTAATACTCATTCTATCGGTTACTTTTGCCGAACCTCTAAGTTACGGGGACGTAAATACACCAGCTGGGGGGGGGGACAAGCACAAATACACAAACATACAAACACACACACACACAAACACACACACATATATATATATGTATACGACGGGCTTCTTTCAGTTTTCGTCTACCCGAGGCTATAGTATAAGACACATGCCCAAGGTGCCACGCAGTGGGACTGAACCCGGAACCATGTGGCTGGTAAGCAAGCTACTTACCACACAGCCACTCCTGCGTCTATAAATAAATATATTATATATATATATATATGTATATATAATCCATTATATATATATATATATATATATATATATATATATATATTATATATATATATATATATAGGCGTATATATATCCTGGTAACTCCCCACCTCCTGTACAATTGTTACAATGGTTGCTAATATCGATGAAAGTAACAATTCGTTTAAATCGACTCTGAAACTTGATTGGTGCTTACGGAAATCAAAAGTCAAAAGTTACCGAATTATTTGCCTGTAAAGTAAACATTCCGTACCATTTTCTCCCATGTTTTCCGCCTATTCCTTCTCCTCCTTCCTCCTATACCTTCCACTACTACTACTACTACTACTACTACTACTACTACTACTACTACTACTACTACTACTACTACTACTACTACTCCGCCCTTATATTTTAATTATATTAAGAATAATTAAATTTGCTTAAAATTTGAAGAGCAATTAATATTTTCTTTCCAATTTTTAAAAACTTTTTCATTGTTTGTTTTGCTTTCTATTATCATTTCAGTTTTCTTTTTATACTTTCTGTCATAAACGAAATCATGTATTAAGTATTATGTAACTCTTCAGCGAATGAAATTAAGAAATTAAACAGGAAATTGTATGACAATCCTTAGATTACCAATATTTGGAGAGAAGATTCTTTTCTGAAAGAACAATGAATATCAACCTCAACTGTATTTATTCTTGGTCTCTTCTCTTGAACTACGTAGATTATTTTTAGCTGTAAACACGTTTAAAAATTTCCTTCTGCTCTGAATGATAAATTTTGAAAGTTGTGCAATAACAACATTGGAAACCTGACGAGGAAAAGCAATAAAGTGTGAAAGAGAATACAAATAAAAGCAAAAATAAATAGAGAGTAAATATTGAACAAAACCCATAATATTTGAAAAGAAAAGAATATGCAATCATTTTGACTATACATATATTATTCTGAACCGAAAACGGAAGTCTCTGACGTTTGGAACGTAAAATAGAGATTTATAAAGTTCGGGTCAAAGATATTACTCGTGTTATGTTATGTGTGCTTGCGGGAGGCAACTGGCAAGACTTTCTATAATAACCTCTACAATGTGTTGTCAAAAATATGGCTCGTATAGTGAACAATTGCAGAAAAGAAACTTCCGGTACATTCAGGAAAAAAATGGCTGCATTAATTAGATAACTAGATTACAATAGATGTAGAGACATGTACACAGACACACAGATATTGTATACATAGGTTTTGTTTTCCGCTCTCGTGTACATTCTCTCTCACATCCATGTTAATATAAATATACAATTAGGAGACAGAGATAGACAGACCTGAAGCAAACCTGAAGAAGAGAGAGAAGGTTATTGATGAGGTCGCGATGGCGACAAAAGGACTTTGTCAAACCTAGCTATATTTTGATCTTTATTTGCATTCATAGCCTCTCTGGTCGCTAACCGTGAGCTATACAGAAACTTTCAGCTTATCGAATTTCCTTGTAACTTCGATATGGCAAAGAGTGTGTGACCTTCGACACCAATAAATTGTTATTGTTCCTGACTGTACGCTGTAGAATTTTTGTTTTCTATACCTGCCATGGACTGCATGAATCTTTCGAACTTCCTACACTTGGATCCCCGGATATCAATATATATATAAATATCAATATATATATAGTTAGAATTTACAAAAAAAAAAAAATAAATAAAAGACGGGTGTGTAAACAACAAATAGATGTATTAATTTAATGCTCGGGAAGTGAGAGAGTATTTTACGTTTCGACAGAAAGAACACAGAAATAAACGGAGAGAAAATAGAAAAAGGTGTAATGGCTAGCGATCTATCATGGCGAATGTCGGACAGAGGGGTCATACAGAAGGGTTAGGAAGAAGGGGAGATTAATAAAGTAATGGTGATCACAAAACGAAGGTGCGCGTGCATGTGTATGTGAGATGGTGTAGGTGCAGGGAAGTAGTCAGTGCTAGTGAGTGAGCTGGTGTGGTGTGGTATGGTGGTGTTTGGTGTGGTGGTGTTTGGTTGTGGAGGAGGATATATATATATATATATATATATCCTCCACAACAATTAGATCTCTACTCTAATGCAGCTCCCGGTTCACTTTATATCATATATAGGACAAAGAACAGCGGTTATGAATGACCATGAGGTTGCACCTTGATAGTTACCCTCCGAGGCATAAGACCGGGCAAGGTTGTTTATGGAAGGCCATCAGTCGTCCATGCATACCAGCCTCCACTCTCCACGCCACCGATGTTGTCTAAGGAAGAGGCAAAGGCCGATGCAATTTGGCACCAGTGACGTCGCAACTCATTTCTACGTGAAATAAAGTGTCTTGTTCAAGAACACAACACACAGCTCGGTCCGAGAATCGAACTCAGAATCCTAGGATTGTGAACCCGACGCTCTAACAACTACAACTGGACCATGCTCCTTCCCACACAAACACACACATACACACACACGCATTCACATGCACATACGTGTTGCTCGTGATTGCGTATGTGCATATAATTGTGTTTTTTTTTATATTTTGTTCACCAAACGTCGCTCATGGAGTTATAAATTCATAGGTTTATGTATATATGCATTTTCTTCTGTGAATCTTGTGAAGTCATGAATGCGTGCAATGTACATACATCTATATAAGAAAGGAATCTATGTTTATAGGGGCGTATGTCCTTTTTTTTTATAATGTTCATATAATGCATATAGACGGTATTCAAAGAAGAATAAGGCAGCGAGCTGGCAGAAACGGTAGCACGCCGGGCGAAATGCTTAGCGGTATTTCGTCTGCCACTACGTTTTGAGTTCAAATTCCGCCGAGGTCGACTTTGCCTTTCATCCTTTCGGGGTCGATAAATTAAGTACCGGTTACGCACTGGGGTCGATGTAATCGACTTAATCCGTTTCTCTGTCTTTGTTTGTCCCCTATGTGTTTAGCCCCTTGTGGGTAGTAAAGAAATAGGTATTCAAAGAAGAACTTATTCACTTTGGAGGGGTGGCAGTGTGAGTGGTGGGGTCGTGCTTAAAATTTCAAAGTATGAATTGTTATTTGTGCATGCAGGGGTAGAAAATTTCCTTTCTAATGTTTAAAATGTTCACTGTTGATGTTATGATATTTAGTTTTTCGGTGATGCAGGGCTCGCATTTACTTCCCTGTCCCCTGTATTTGGTGGCCTTAGCTATAATGGTCCAGTTTATATGGGAGGGCTTCTCACTCGTCCATCTTTAAGTACCTATACGATATGTATGTTTGCATGTGTGTACAGATGTATAATGTAATTTCTCTCTCGCTCTCTCTCTCTCTCTCGCACACACACCCACCCACACATACACACACACTGAATATTTCGACCAATAACGTAGTCCAATATTATAAAAGCTAATCAAGGAGGTAGTTTGTTGCATCTATGTATTAACAATAGACATACACACGATTGCCTTCGATTAGGCACATTGTTCGTGATATAACAAATGGGATTTATGGATAATGAAGTTAGTACGTAGCAGAGTTATAGGAAGAGAAAGACAATGTGTCCTACCGTCGCTTTATGAAGTAAGAATTTATTGTGACAACACAACAATTAGATCTCTACTCTAATGCAACTCCCGGTTCACTTTATATCATATGACACAAAACGACTTAGTTTTATGAGGCAACGCGGATTCTCAACTTGGCATTCGACCTGGTAAAATTAACAGCTAAATTTCACTCATGTAATAACCTGTCATCTCAGAAAAAAAAAGAGAGTAGAAATGAAAAGAAATACACTAATGCAACATTGTATTAGGTAATCTTAAGCTCAAAGAAAAAGATGAGGCTGTCAAAACTTAAATGACTTTACTTTGAGACCTATTGTATCAGAAATGTTCTGAGTTTACTCAGTAACAAGCTTTTATTATATTTTTCTGAGTAAATATTGGAATTAAATACTATGATATGCTTTGATTTTCTAAAGAGCCTCTTTTCTCTTTCACTCATTGGACTGTGGCTATGCTAGGGCTCTACATTGGATGGGTTAATCGTGCAAATCGACCTCGGGACTAAATTTTTAAAACCTAGTACTACCACGCAGTTTCCGTCTATCAGATACACTTACGGTGGTGTGGAGAGCGGAGGCTGGTATGCATGGGCAACTGATGGCCTTCTATAAACAAGTTTTCCCGGTCTTATGCCTCGGAGGGTAACATTCTAGGTGCAACCTGATGGTCATTCATATCAGATGCACTTACGGGGCCATAATTGAAGAAACTTGCTTAAAATGCTGCGTAGTGGGACTGACACAAAAACACGGGACTCGGAAGCGATCTTCTTTATCACGCAACCATTTCTGCGCCTAGATGAAAATTTAGGGAAATGAAATAGCGTCGGAAGGATAGGATTGAAACCACCTCACGATCTTGCTTTAATGTTACATTACATTGAGTAAAAGACGATTAACCCTCTGTCGTTGATACATCTTGGTGTACAATGTACATAAGGGATTTCTTTAATGGCTCTTTGTTGTATAAACGAATGTAACTGCTATCTTTCATCGGCAGCAGCTTCAGAAGTGGTTGATTATAATTGCTATGATAAGTAATGGATAAAAGTTATTAAAAATTTTGCCAAAACAATTACTGCAAAATACGACTATATGCATGCATTTTGTTAAATATCCGAATAATACAGTGTATTTATCAGAATAATATAAAATCTAAAAAGAATATTTCGTTTTTGGTTTTGGTTTGCAGGATCATTTATATGAGTTCGTATGTTGAAGCATATTCTGTTATGTCTGGGGAGAGTCATTAATTTAACACACTCACCGTTAAAATAAAAAAAATAAAAATAAAAATAAGAAAAAAGTGGAAATATAATCGGTGAGTGTGTTAAATTATAAGGCACAAAAAGAAAATGACTCTCCCCAGACATAACAGAATTAAAAAGAATATTTTTAACATAAAAAAAACTGCATTTTTCGATATTGTGATTAACCACCTACACCACCTCTATGTTGTTTTTGTCCGAACAACATAAAATTGTTCGAGTGCAAATACATAAATTTGGAAAATCAGATATATTCTACTCAATGATTAACGTCCAGATTTATTATCTGCAACTGTGGAAACCAATCAAACTAGAAACTGTAATTGCGTAAAGGTGAACCGAAGAGCCATGTCATGTTTATCTTCCATAACAATGTCGTCTTTAATCGCATCTTGATGTAAAAGAGATTATTTGAATTATTGTTCCATTACAAAGTCCATTATCCTTAGTTAAATTACGCAATAATATTACAAGATAACCCCTTTTTGCATATGAAAGGAACTGCAATGTTTACAGCAGTTTAAAAACCCCATCACTTAAGTGTGCATTTTCCATTCGTCATAAAAAGAACAAATGCTTTTTTCTTGGTCACTAATTCTACACCAAATATGTTAACATTTTTCTCATATATCAACACATATCATAGGGCATTATTGCGTGTGCTCTCCCGTTTTCACGCCAATTGCAAATAAACTTATAAGCATTGAGAAGCTCGATTTTACCTTCAGATTTCGGCCGTTTTCTCTCTTCACTAATAGGAAATAGAAAATCAGTTAATTCAATTCTTCAGTCAAATATTTTTGCTAACTTTCAGTTTAATCATCTTTTTCCGAAATAAAGCACGAATCCCAGCTTTGTTTGTGACAATATTCTTGCCAGCTTTCTTTAAGGTAGTGAGCATTTATCGAAAACCGACTTAACACATTCTGGTATTTTCACCAAAACGTGAAAGACTTTTCAAAAGACCACAACGTTTGTGATCAACAGCATCATAAATATACCTCGACATCTGTAACTCTGGGATTAGTTTTATCTGTTTGCTGTTAGTATTAATTTTACAAACAAGATTCTTGATAATGGAAACTGAAATATGGAAAATTTAATGGACGGTAGAATCAGTTGTTGATACAACCGTGAAAACGTATTGATTCAAGCCTGGTACTGCATAATTATTTATTTTATTGAAATGTCTTTCTAGAAACTTCAGGACCATCAAGAACGAAAATGTTTGAACTTGGGTTATTGCTTTCTATTCATCAAAATCCAAAAGCATTTTGCTGCTCTTAGTTCAGGCTTCCGTTTTTGTCGAATGCTTTTGTAGGTTGACAACAGTAAAGTCGGAAGTGATTAAAAAATTTTGGTACATCTAATACTTAGAAAATCGAGAGCTGAGTTGCTCTAACTGTTTATTATTATCCTCATCATAAACATCTGCCGTTAGTTGATTAGATAAATTCTGATTTTGAAAGAATGTAAATTTATATGAGACTTCATAAAATAGCAATATCGAATTAAATAAATCTCGACTTTTAGACGAAAATCATGTTCCAAATTCTGTAACATAATTCACGTCTGTTTTAGATACAGATTTTAAAAAGTCCAGCTGGAAAGTTGCTTTCTTGTATTTTTCACTTGATGCCCTTCACCCCTACAAGTTTCACCTTCTTAAACGAGGATAGCCACAAATTCGTGTATTAAAATTATAAACGGAAGATAATTTTCAGTATCTAGGGGACTGATCGAGTATATTTTCAAGTTGACCTTTCACATATTTACAATGCGGAAGAATCTGGTACGTACAAATCTCTCCCCTGTTGCGATTCAAATATCTATATGCATTAAAAAGCCAATTTAAATTAAAAATTTTTGTCGGTTTTTGTATGGAACAACAAACATTAAAGTCTATTATATTTTAATATTTAGCGAAAGATGACCCGTCCTTTCCACACATAGATTGCCCTCGGAACCATGTAGCCGGAAAGGAAACTTCTTACGGAAAGCAAACGTCTTACAGGTCACGCCTGCGTCTATAAATATCCATATTAATTTTGTAAAATAAATTTGAACAAAGTACTTCATAGATACTCTTTTACTTGTTTCAGTCATTTGACTGCGACCATGCTGGAGCACCGTCTTTAGTCAAGCAAATCGACCCCGGGACTTACTATTTGTAAGCCTAGTACTTATTCTATCGGTTTCTTTTGCTGAACCGCTAAGTGATGCGGACATACACACACAAGCATCGGTTGTCCAGCAATGCTAGGGGACAAACACAGACACAGAAACATACATACACACATATATATATACATATGTACGACGGGTTTCTTTCAATTTCCGTCTACCAAATCCACTCACAAGGCTTTGGTCGGCCAGAGGCTATAGAAAAAGACACTTGCCCAAGGTGTCACGCAGTGGGACTGAACCCGGAACCATGTGGTTGGTAAGCAAGCTACTTACCACACAGCCACTCCTGAACAAAAAATATGATAAACATAAGTGTACATCACTTGTTGCGCGAGTATGTTTCCCCATTGTGCTTGTTCGCAAGTGCAATTTGGTGCTGAACCACGACACATCATCAAGGGAACACTTTATTGCATTAACCTACAGAGATCAAGTTTTAAAACTACCTGCACGCATAAGATTTACGCAGTTCATATCTAAAACAACTATAAACATCTGAATTACAAGAAGCTCAGACAAAGCTGCTTAAAGATGAACAGCTGGTTGCTTCTTGTTAATAAATGCTTCGGTGGCCTAAAGTCCCCATAGTATCAGAACGATAATAGTAAACAATGACATTAAAAGATAACATGAAAGGGACCTCTGTTGTAAAGCTACCAAATTGCTAATAAATAAGGAAGACAGATAATTCCAAAGTATTTTCATTCTTTTGATGTCGCAAATAATATATATATATATATATGTATGTGTGTGTATGTATGTAAATATATATATATGTATATATGTATATACATGTGAAGGCGCAACATATATATATATATATATATATATATATATATATATATATAATATATATATATATATATGTATATATATGTATGTATATATGTATATACATGTGGTCAGGGCAGCGGACTCGCGGTTGTTGGATCGCGGTTCCGATTCTCAGACCGGGAAATCGACTCCAGGACTTATTCATTATAAGCCTAGTACTTACTTTATCGGTCTCTTTTTCCGAACCGCTAAGTTATGGGAACGTAAACACACCACCATCGATTGTCGAGCGATGTTGGAGGGACAAACACAGACACACAGACTTATACACACACAACACACACACACACGCACACACATACAAATATATATACATATATACGACGGGCTTCTTTTAGTTTCCGTCTACCAAATCCACTCACAAGGCTTTGGTCGGCCCGAAGCTTTATTGTAGAAGACACTTGCCCAAGGTGCCACGCGGTGGGAATGAACTCGGAACCATGTGGTTCGTAAGCAAGCTACTTAGCACAGAGATAGACGAGGGAATAACAGACAATGTACATTCTACAGAAAGGATTGAGGAAAGAAAACAAGAGAGAAAGAAAGACATGTCTAGAGCAATGGTTTCACACACACACACGCATACAGAGTTATTCATTCTTAATATTACACGCGTACCTTGGTACCGCATAATCCTTAACGCGCTCGATTATCTACAGACTATTGCGGGTTAAAACAATTGAAAATATTTACATCTTCAGTTACACGACATCATTTCAGACTAATAAAACATTTGACCGAGTCTAATTATGCAAATATGTTAATTATGGAATGTTCCGGTAAAACGTGATGGCAGATTGATTTTTGGCAAATGATGCCAGCGCGAAGATATTCATGATCATTTGTTTTATTTATTTCATTTTAGTAATTTCAAATGATGTACGATTTGATAATAATTAGATTGTGTAATGATCATATTTATTCGCCATTATCTTGAATAATTATTTCATTTAGTTATGTAATTGGCATGTCAATTCTAATTTTTAATTACTATCGCATATGCCCATCATCATCATCATCATCATCATCATCATCAACATCATAATTATTATCATTATCAACATCATTATCATCGTCGTCGTCGTCGTCATCATCATCATCATCAACATCATTATCATCGTCGTCGTCATCATCATCATCATCATCATCATCAACATCATTATCATCGTCATCATCATTGTCATCATCATCATCATCATCATCATCATCATCATCATTATCATCGTCACCATCATCATCACCATCATCATCACCATCATCACCATCATCATCATCATCGTCGTCGTTATCATCATCACCGTCATCATCAGCATCATCATCATCATCACCATCATCATCATCATCATCGTCGTCGTCATCATCATCATCATCATCATCGTCATCATCACCAAGATCAGTCATTGTTATCTTCAACGTCATCACCATCAGTGTCATCATCATTATGATGATGAAGATCCTCGTCATCGTCGTCGTCGTAATCTTAAACATTATCATTATTGTGTTTTTTAATTAGTTCGAAACACTAACGAGAGCCGTAGAAATTTCATATTTTCATAAATGTTCGCAGTTTTAATTTAATGAACATATTCACGGATGTTCGTAACATTGTCCCGGTAGTGTCTTTGATTTCGTTCCACAGTTATATTCGTTGTATGCGTAACGCTCGAATACACGTCACAGCAACAACAGCAACAACAATAACAACAACAACAATAACAATAATGTCTGGATGTTGACTGTCTCCCACGATAATTAACAACCAAGCATCAAAGCTTATAAAGTGCGGAAAGCGACTCGGCGAGACCTCTTACAACAGAATCTCACAGAATCAATCAGAGTAAACAAGACGGAGCGCTCTGAGATGTAAAACAACAGCAAGAGTGGAGGCGCAATGGCCCAGTGGTTTCGGCAGCGGACTCATGGTCGTAAGAACGCGGTTTCGATTCCCAGACCGGGCACTGTGAGTGTTGATTGAGTAAAAACACCTAAGCTCCACGAGGTTCTGGCTGGGGGTGGGTTGTGAACGCCGCTGTACTCTTTCACCACAACTTTCACTCTTTCTTCCTACTTCTGCCACAAAGTAGAGGAACGATGGTGTAACCCACTATGCGAATCCCTTGTACCCCAGGATGGTTCAGCTCTCCACCCGTTAAAAGCCACCGTTTACGGAATGAGGATAACAACGTGCAATCGCCAGTCTATCCCGTGTAGTGGGTGGATCTTCAAGTTGCTACACACATTCTTAGTAGCTTAGAGTAGGCTCGAATGTGAGATTAATCCTTGTGGCTAATGGCGTGAGTCATGATTGGAAGAAGAAGAATAACAACAACAACAGGCTCCCATGGCTTCTGAATAACTGATTGAAAGTGTTATTATGTAATGCTTTGTCTTGGTATAAAAGATGAGCTACAACAAATATTCTGCTCAATACCACAGATTTGATTGTCAGTTGTTTGACCTTAACAAGTTGAGCTTGTCCTTTGGTCGTTGATGACATGTGTATCTCTGATCACGAGCAGAAGTAGCGGGGGGGAGGCATCATAGCCATGTGTTGAGAGGAATTCCATGAAGTTTGAATGATTCACATCTGGAAACGAGTCTGTTCAATATAATTAAACAACCCTTGTTCAAGGATCAATCGAGCGGGATGGGCTACTCGACCTGGGCCCCATCTGCAAGGTCATGTGCTGTTTGTCGTGATATGAGATCATCATGTCGAGCACATATGATTGTGATGCATCAGTCGGGGCGTTATGATGGGTATACCGGGGCTGTACATATTTTACCCCAGTGTCGTTTTGATGGCAGGCGCTGCTATCTCACTCACTCAATAATAATAATAATAATAATAATAATAATAATAATAATAATAATAATAATAACGAGCCATGATAAAACGATGGCAAGAAAAGCCCCTTCATGGTAAATACTGCACTAAACTAAACGCAAAAGAAATAGACAAAGAAAAATCCCAGCAATGGTTGAGAAACTCAGGACTCAAAGCAGAAACAGAGGGATTTTTAATTGCAGCACAAGACCAAAGCCTCCCCACCAGAAATTACCAATAACATGTAATGAAAAGAAATATTACAAGTAATTGCAGAATATGTGGAGATGGACAAGAAACAATAAATCATATTATCTCTAGCTGCCCAGTCCTGGCTAAGAAGGAATATATTCATAGACATGACAGAGTTGGAACCTACATACATTGGAAGCTATGCCAACATTATGGAATAACAACAGAAAAAAGATGGTATAGGCACACACCAGAAAAGGTCACAGAAAACGAGAAAGCAACCATACTCTGGGATATGCCGATACACACAGATAGAGAAATTAAGGCCAACAGACCAGATATAGTTGTCAGAGATCATGAAGAAAAAAAATGCTTTCTAATTGATGTATCAATACCGGCAGATGACAACGTGTCTCTAAAAGAAATGGAGAAACTCTCAAAATACAAAGACCTGGAAATAGAGGTAACTAGAATGTGGAACCTGAAAACAGAAACAATTCCTATCATAGTAGGTGCATTAGGCATGATAAAAAAATATTCAGACAAATACATAACAAAAATACCAGGACTTACAAACGCATATAACATACAGAAAATTGCACTACTAGGCACTGCACACATCCTACGCAGAACACTTTCCATACAATAACCATCAGAGCATCACAACAAATCACAGCACATACCCAAGGCACACAGAGCTGCGCTCGGTAGTGAAGTGAAAGCACGCTATAAAAATACAACTACTGAATAATAATAATAATGATAGTAATAATGATAATAATAATAATAATAATAATAATAATAATGATAATAATAATAATAATAATAATAATAATAATAATGATAATAATAATAATAATAATGATAATAATAATAATAATAATAATAAAAATAATAATACATTGTTTTGTCTTGGTATAAAAGATGGGCTACAGCAAATATTCTGCTCAATACCACAGATTTGCTTGTCAGTTGTTTGACTTTAACCAGTTGAGCATGTCCCTTAGTGGCTGACAATATGTGCATCTCTGATCACGAGCAGAAGTAGTGGGGGAGCATCATAGCCATGTGTTGAGAGGGATTCTTTGGGGTTTGAATAATTCACCTCTGGAAACATGGGTGTTTCGTTCAACATCCTTAAACAACACTTATTCAGGGACCTTTCGAGTGGGATGGGTTACTCGACCTGAAGAAAATTCTAACTGGGTCCCACCTGCAAGGTCATGTGCTGTTTATTTTGATATGAGATATCCATGTCGCGCACATATGGTTGTGATGCATGTGCCTGGTGTACCCTTATCACACGAGTAGTCATGATGGGTATACTGGGCTTCGTATATTTTACCCCAGTATCACTTTGATGGCATGCACTGCTCTCTCACTCAATAATAATAATAATAACGATAATAATAATAATAATAATAATAATAATAATAATAATAATAATAATATTAATAATAATTATAATAATAATAATAATAATTGCTTTTACTTTTACTTGTTTCAGTCATTTAACTGCGGCCATGCTAGAGCACTGCCTTTAGTCGAGCAAATCGCCCCCAGAGCGTATTCTGTGTAAGCCTAGTACTTATTCTATCGGTGTCTTTTGCCGAACCGCTAAGTTACGGGGACGTAAACACACCAGCATCGGTTGTCAAGCGATGTTGCGGGGGAGAAACACGGACACAAACACACACATACACACACACACACAAACATATATATATATATATACATGTACGACGGGCTTCTTCCAGTTTCCGTCTACCAAATCCACTCAGAATGCTTTGGTCGGCCCGAGGCTATAGTAGAAGACAGTTGCCCAAGGTGCCACGCGGTGGGACTGAACACATGACCATGTGGTTGGTAAGCAAGCTACTTGCCACACAGTCACTCCAGCGCCTATAACAATAATAATAATAGTCCTTTATCTCTATGCACAATACCTGAATGTTTATGAGTGCTGGGGCCAATCGATTACATCGACTTCATTGCTGAACTGGTACTTACTTCATCCATATCAAAATGGCAACAGGCAAGATCGACCATGGCGAAATTTGAGCCCATACCATAATATGCCGGAAGAAATTACGTTAAAAATTTTGTTCGGTTTACGATTCTGCCGGTTCACTGCCTTACCACTGCAACTAATGATAGAGATTCTTAGTTTTCTTTGTGTTTCGGAACAATATTTATTGACGTGTCTTACTACAACTTTCGTAACAAAAACAGAAATATCAACGACATTTACGTAAGCATACACAAACGTCCTTTTTCTTGTACTTACACACACACACACACACACACACACACACACACACACACACACACACACACACGAATATAAAATTCTTGGACGGGCTTCAGTTTTTGTACTGCAGCCATGCAGTAACACCACGCCACCATAGCCGTATTCCAAAGACAGAATTGAGTACAAGAACATTAAAGTCAACCTGTAGTAGTTATTAAAATTTGAATTCAAGTGCCAATTACATAATTAAATAAAAATAATTATACGCGATAATGACGAAAGAATATCTTAATTATACAATATAATTATAATTAAATCAAGCATTATTTAAAATTAAAGAACATAATTACAAGCATATATGCGGTACCAGTTGCCAAAATCGATATGGCGACATGTTTACTGGAATATTCGAAGTCACTCTATCAAGGCATCGCACAAAGCAATCGACCTCGCTGTCATACCGGTGCGAAGCAATTTTGTTTACAATAAAGCTAAGGCTGTCTCGTGCGCGCGTGCGTGTGTGTCTGTGCGCAAGTGTGTCTGTGTATGTATGTGCTAAGGCGTGTAAGATTGTTTTTGATGGTAAGTTCTCGATCTTAAGTTCGTGCTTTCCATTTCCGAACTAAACTGTGCATGGCATCATTCAGATGTGCCTATAACGTATATATATATACATATACATATATATATATATATATAATTTAAAAATAGGATAAAATCTTTGTAAGAATTTATGAAGTAGTTAGCGTGAAAAACCTCATAAGTGAAAAGTCCATCAATTTTTTTCTCTTAAATATATTTATTTATATTGAGGGTATTACTATACATAAATGCCACACGCTAGGAGGGACTGGATATGCAGCTGAATTCTGTTTTTAAGAGGCTCACTTCGAGCGTTGCATTCCCTCGTATTCGGTACTATGTGTTTATTTATTCTGGTAGTTTTGACTTTAAGAATCCCTCCTAGCGTGTGGCATTTATGTATAGTAATGTCCTATATACATACATATATATATATATATAATATATATATATATATATATATATATATATATATATATATATATATATATATAATATATATATATATATATATATACATACATACAATTGCAGCATGGAAGGTGTTTGTAAGCCATTTAAGAACACACAAAAGCCGTTCGATTCACATCAAAATTTAAGTTTAATTTGCTATGGAAGTACATCTCCGTAATATATATATACATATATATATACATATATATATGTATATATATATATATATATATATATATATGTAGAAAATAGTAAAAAGTGAAAAAACTACAGAAGGCTTGTTTTAAAAGGTTAAAAAATATATATTTGAGTCACTACGTCTGAAGAATGTATGTATATAGGGAGAATTCACAAAAAAAAAACAAACAAACAAAAGCCGAAGACAGGTGGTGTAGACAGCAAATAGATGTATTAGTATAACGCTTGGGAAGTGAAAAAGTCTTTAACGTTTCCAGCCTACGGTCTTCCACAGAAGGGAACACGGAAAGAAACAAGGAGAGAAAATAAAGCATGTGTAGTGGCTAGCGATCTATCATATATATATATATATTCTTTTCTGGTTTTAGTTACTTAACTTCTTACTCTGCAGAAATATCTTGATTCTAAAAATCATACAAAGCCCCAGCGTAGCAATGCAGATAACAAAAACATTACATTTTAAACTTGAGAAACGTCTTGCATATTTTTACTGTTCCATTTATAAATTGTATTTGTAACGTGCAAATCAGGTGGTTGATTTCTTTTACTGAAAAACCTGGCTCATCCAGATTGTCACTTAAGCATATGTATGTATGTATGTATGTATGTATGTATGTATGTATGTATGTATGTATGTATGTATGTATGTATGTATGTATGTATGTATGTATGTGTAGCTTTTATATGTATGTGTAGATTTGTATGTATGTGTAGATTTGTATGTTTTATATATATATATATTCTCATGCCTATAGTTGCATATCTAGATATGCTCATATATATTTAAATGTTAAACTTCTGGAAAGTTTTACAGGTTTCTACAGTTCCTGTGATGGAATAAATCTGTAGTCTTCAAATTAGCTTTCTCCATTCTGATCCTGAGAAGTCCAGTTCCTCAAGATTTGTATTTAGGCAGTGTGTTACATAGCCCAGTGCCCCAATAATCACAGGTATAAACCTGAACTTGTAATCTGGATATGTATGTATGCATGTATATATGTGTATGTGCGTATGTATACGTACGCACGCAGGTATGCATGCATGTATACATGTATATGTATATATAAGTGTGTATGTATATATGTATATTTTTTACCGTTTATCTTTCACTGGTTTCAGCTTGAGGTTGAGGCCATGCTGGAGCACCGTTCTTCAGTGTCACTGCATTTATTTTCTGGTGAAGTAGCGAATTGGTGTTTAGTTTAGGTGCTTAAATGTAATATTAATGCTTAATCGGCTTCAAACGCATGTATGTATGGAATTTCTGTGTATGTATATATTTTTGGATGGCTACGCATGTGTGTGTTTGCACATATGATCATATTGTGTACGTTGCATCTACACACGCATCTATATATGCATATGTATTGATGTGAAAATCTTCATGCAT
>NC_043004.1:86074399-86091899 GCF_006345805.1 Octopus sinensis
CACATACATACATACATACATACATACATACTACATACATGCATACATACATACATACATACATACATACATACATACATACATGCATACATACATACATACATACATACATACATACATACATACATACATACATACATACATGCATACATACATACATACATAGTTGAGTACAAGAATGTTGGTCAAAGCCTGTCTTAAAATGCCGTCGATTTTGATGGGACGGGTATACTAGTTAATATACCTTTTTTTTCTCCTTGCAGTGTTGAAATCGTGTTGCATTGAATATCTCATACGTTATACAACTGAGAACAAACATAATATCACAACTTAAAAAACAAAATTTTTCTATATTACTTCAGTTAATCGCCATTTATGTCTATTTATTATTTTAAGAGGATTAAACTTCTACATGTCTGAGATTAATAGTTGTCAGTAAGATTAATATTACCCAAGCTGTTTACTTCATTTGGAGAGATGAAATATTTTAAATATTTATATCAACATTATATGTCGTTTTGTTTGGCCTTTGATCACCACCAGGCTTTTTTTTCTTTTTATTCTTGGTTCCATACTGATTACTATGCAGTCTCTGTGGAACTTTTTAAGTTATCTCCCGTTCGACATTCATGAAAACTTACGTAACGCATTAAAGTTAATAATTCAATTAAATATATCTGAGTGTGTTTTAACATATGTATATATCTATACATATGGTTAAGCACATAAATGCAAAATAAGGTGGGGAAATAGTACTTGAATACCGAAGGTAGAACAAATTGCTTTTTCTTTTTTATTAAATATGCAAAAACATCGCAAAAATTGATACTCAGAGTATCAGTATTTTTAATGTTTTCACAACTTTCATAAAAACGTAGATATGGCTGTGCGGTAAGAAGCTTGCTTCCCAGCCGCATGGATCCGGGTTCAGTCCCACTGCGTGGCACCTTGGACAAGTGTCTTCTATTATAGCCTTGGGCCGACCAAAGCCTTGTGAGTGAATTTGGTAGGTGGAAACTGGAAGAAGCCCATCATATATATATATATATATATATATATATATATATATACAGAACAGATATAAAGTCGACGTTTAAAAATATAAATTGTCGTCATAGTACTACCTCCCTGTGCAGCATGATGTTGTCGCTAAACTAATTTACAATGTTATCCACAAAAATGACTTTCCTGAAATAAACTTAGAAAATCCCTCAGTTATGGAGTACATTCACGAACACCAACTCAAATATTCCCATCAAAACTTCTGTCAAATGTAAACGTATCAGGCCGGATATTGTTGTTTGGGACAGAGAGCAAAAGGCGTGTACTACCATAGAGATAAGCTACCCTGCAGATATAAATACCTCTTTGAAAATCAAAGAGGATATCTATAGACAACTACTTCGAAACCTCCAACTTCTATATCCAGACTGAATTCATATTCATACCACTAGTAATTGGGGCATTAGGTTTTGTTAGTAAATGCTTAAAGGAGAATCTGGATAAACTGGAATTTTCAGAAATAGAAATCGACCGGCTGATTCGTACATTACAAGTGCAATATGTGAATGGAACAGTAAAAATATGCAAGACTTTTCCCAAATTCCAAATGTGAATTTGTCTGAGTTAACTGCATCCCAAAGCTGGAGCCTTGTATTTTTGTTGGAAACTGGCTCCCTCTTCAGTGGAAGATTTATAATGATTAAAAAATAGAAGAAACATACATGCATACATACATACATACATACATACATACATACATACATACATACATACATACACACATGCATACATACATACATACATACATACATATGTAACAAAACACGTGTCACTAAAGAATATTACAGCCGAATAAAGAAAATTTGGACCTCAGAACTCTTTGCATTCAATAAAATAGTGGCCCACAATGTGTTTTCATTACCAGTACTTATACCAATATTTGGCCTGCTTGATTGGACGCTTCATGAGATCTGAGCTATCGATGGAAAAACCCGAAGAATATTAACAAACACACATAATTCCCACATAAACAGTGACCGAAAAGGAAAACAAGGTGACAGAGGGTTCACAGTGATCCAAAATGGATGTCGCATCATATCCCTTCGGCAACATCTTTTAACCACCAAATGTCGAAGTCGAACCCTTGACCAAGTTTGCATACATGAGGCTGATAACATAATAAGTCTTGGAAGGCAGCGCCTTGAGCAACATTCCTTGTCTGATAACCTTAAATATCTGCTCAAATATCTCATCAGATGAAAGAACGTTATGTGCAGAAAACTATGCATGTCAGAAGAAAGCTCCGACATGATAGTAATACTGATCAACAAAGCAGTCTATCACGGGCCAATAGCTGGATTACTACCCTCCCCTTTGAAGGGTATGTATTTGCAATCCAGGAAAGGAAATATCCACAAAATACGCGATGCACAAAAGGGATAGAGATGCAGGAAAAGCAGTAAAATGTGACAACCGATGCAGACTTTGTGGCGTTAACACCGAAGATACCACCCATATCATAAGCAGTTGTCTGAAAATGTCATCATGGTATTATCTATCGATGAGACATGATGTTGTAGCTAGGACACTCTATAAGGAAATCCGTCGGAAGAATAAGCCCATGGACAAAGAAATAAGAACTCACAGTACAGTAGACGCCATAGCCACTCATAATAAAAAGGATTCTGGTGGAATGTCCCTGTGAAAACCTCAATAAAATGTAAGCAAAACAGACCTGATATAATGATTTGGTATAGAGAAGAGTAACTGTGTACAGTTGTGGAAATAGGCTGACCAGCGGATGTTAACATAAAGCTGAAGATCAGTGAAAAAGAGAACACCTATGCTGAACTATTGAAAAATCTGCAGTTACTCTATCCAGTTTACAAGTAAAGGTTTATACCTGTTATTATTTGGTGCCTGGGATATGTAATAGACTGCTTAATTACCAGTCTTGAGAAATTAGGCTTCTCAAAACCAGAAAGTTGATTCGAAGACTAAAGATCCAATCCATCACTGGAACTGTAAAAATCTCCGAAACTTTCCAGAAGTTTATCATTTAAATATATATGAGCATGTCTAGATATGCAGCTATATGCATGATAATACATACACAAAACAAAACATACAAATCTGCACAAATATATGCATACATATACATACATATACATACATACATAGAAACGAAAATACCCTGTCGTTGATATTGAAATTCCTATGAAGGAGCCTTGGATCTAGGTTAGAAACCGGCTCTTTCGCTATTGGCAAGAAATATTGACATAAAACTGAATAATGACATACATACAGATATGCATGCATACACACGTATGTACACACACATTATATAAATATCGTTTTGGTATGTTCTTTATTGAGGCACATGGCCTAGTGGTTAGAGCAGCGTACTCGCGGTTGAGGGATCGCGGGTTCGAGTCTAAGACCGGGTGATGTGTGTATTTAGGAGCGAAACACCTAAGCTCTACGCGGCTCCAGTAGAAGGTAATGGCGTACTTCTGCTGACTCTTTCGCCACAACTTTATCTCCCTCTTTCCTTCTGTATCTTGCAGCTCACCAGGTGGGGAACGTATACGCCAAGGAAACCGGGAAACCAGGCGTGGCTCGAGAAGGAACAAACAATGTTCTTTATTAAAGCCGTTACATACATATAACATAGTATAAGAATTTTATTCAATATAGGTTCAGTGCTTATATGCCATATGGTTGATATAAATTAGTCTCTGTAGGCGTTATAGGAAAATTTTCATGCTGTTGCTGAATCAATGATGGCAACACTCATTATTCTCGTAACATTTACGAATGAGAGTAACGAATCTCTGAACATTTGGCAATGCAATTTGATTACATAATATATGCATAGTTTATATTATATAACTGATAAGCATTCTTTGTTAATGGAAGGCGCGTAAGACGATTTTATAAATAAAAAAAAAATCCTGCTTTGGTTGGTTTGCTGATATATATATATATATATATATATATATATATATGTAATATATATGTGTGTGTGTGTGTGTGTGCGCGCGATTGTGTATACGTATGTATGTATGTATGAATGTATATATGTGTGTTTGTGTGTATATGTATACGCACACCGAAGTTTATTACAAAGGATTCATTGGAGGGCAGCACGATCGATTCTTGTGATGTACATTTAATCCGTTGTTCTGTTCAACACCACTGCGTCACCCTTCTATGCAGTCACCAAGTTTCACCTTGTTGCCTTCATTAGAGTGAAATCTCCGTCTTTAGGATACACAGATATCTTGAGCTCCTATTATCTTCTGCAGAAAGGCATCACCAAATGGTATGTCGTGCCGGCTTGCCTTCATTCTCGTTCGTTCGTTCGTTCCTTTCTTTCCTCGAACTCCTCCCACCGTTACCAATTTAAGACACGTTTCAAAAGGTCACGAATTTTTGACCTTCCTCCTCGGAATACGTCCAAGTTAGTCGTTATTGCAGGCATTAAGAAACAAAAACAAAACTACATAAAACATGAGAAACCATGAATTATTGAGTTCAATACTAAACCATATATCTAGCCTTCATTCAAAATAAATAAATATGTTGAGATAAATCATACATGTCAAATGTGTTTATGTCTGGGAAATATTTCCAAATATTCAACTGGATAATTTAACTCATGGAATTGCTTTTTCTTTTACTTTAAAAAACAAAACAAAACAAAAGCAACAGAATTTAACGGCTATTGGTCATTGGGCTTGGGTCACGTGTTGTAGTAGATCGTATTGACTGATGAATTTATTTTAGTCTGGTTTATATTTTATTGATCTACATTTACAAACTAGTTGAGTTAACTTTTTGACGCAGTTTCACTTTAAAAGGTTGTTCCTTCTTTTTGTCTGTCTGTCTCTGACTCTCTCTCTCTCTCTCTGTCACACACTCTATCAGTCTCTCCCTTCCTCTCTCTTGTCCCCCCTTTCTCTCTCTGTGTCACACACACCATCATTCTCTCCCTTCCTCTCCCCCCTATCTCTACACCTCAAAAGTAAATATACACACTCGTTATACCGTTATGTCTGCGAGGACACTACCTAATGTTTCAAGTTTGTTAATGTACTATACAAAAAAGGTGAAGGCGCATAGCTCAGTGGTTAGAGCGTCGATCTTAAGATCGAGAGATTGTAAGTTCGAATCCCGGACCGGGTTGCAAGTTGTGTTCTTGAGCAAGACACTTTATTTCGTGTTGCTCCAGTTCACTCAGCCGTAGAAATGAGTTGCTATGTCAGTGGTGCCAAGCGGTATCGGCCTTTGCCTTTCCCTTGGATAACACTGGTGGCGCAGAGAGGGGAGGCCGGTAGGCATTGGTGACTGCTGGTCTTCCATAAACAACCTCGCCCGGACTTGTGCCTGGGAGGGTAACTTCCTAGGTACAATCCCATGGTCAGTCATGATCGAAGGGGGTCTCAGCATGCAAAGAGCATGTCTGCTAAATATTACATTAAACATTTAAATGCATGAAATAATATTACGTTGCTCCTAAAAAAAAATAAGTCTTTTAAACATGGTCGTGTCTATTTTCGATATGTCTATGTGTGTATTATGTGTGTATGTGTCTGCATACGTATGCATGAATATATATCCCAGATTACGCATCCTTGCGCCACATTTGTTGGTAAGCAAGCTACTCACCACATTATTAATATATATGTTCATAGAAACACATAAATACCTATGAAGGTATGTTAACTAACAGGCATTTCATCAGTTGCAACGATGACGGAGACAGTTGATTCGACCACAGGATCAGACTGCTCGTGAAATTAACATGCAAGTGGCTGAGTACTCCACAGACAAAGTGGTTCTCTAGGAAATTCAGTGTGTCACAGAATGTGGGATGGTCGGCCCTTTGAATTACAGGTACAAACCATTTTTGCCGAGTGGGTGGACTGGTGTACTCTGAAATAAAGTGTTTTTCTCAAGGACACAACGCGCTACCGGGAATCGAACTCACGAACTTGTTTTCTGTTTTCCTTTACCAAACCTCATGATATTGCTTCTAATATATCTTGATTTTTATGACCTCCCTCAGCCCTACCCCTAACAAATACTGCCCTCTGTTATCTCAGCCTTAGATATACAATGTATTTGATAAACTAGTCTATAAATTGAAACTTACCCCATAAACAAAACAAATCAGTGACAGGCAGAGTTTGTAACAATCTATATCTTCTTGAAAACTTAGTAAATTCTATGCTGGAGTAAGACAGAATGT
Source organism: Octopus sinensis (assembly GCF_006345805.1). Lineage (NCBI taxonomy): Eukaryota > Metazoa > Mollusca > Cephalopoda > Octopoda > Octopodidae > Octopus > Octopus sinensis. The sequence continues at coordinate 86,080,656 of NC_043004.1, forward strand.
TCTTTGTCCATCTCCTTAATTTCTTGGAGATTTTAGGTATAATTATACTAATGTGTCCATCTCTTCTAATTTAATTAAATTCTATGTCTTTGTGCAGCTGAAGATTGCTCTGCATTTTAAATTGATGTTATTAATAATTGCATTCTTCAATTAAATGGAGTTGCATGAAATGATCGTACTGCATTACCTCTGGATATCCTTGTTTATATATATATATATACATATAACAGAGTAAGCACATAAATGTGAAACAAGGGGGAGAGAAATAGTACACGAGTACCGGAAGTAGTTTGATGTGGTAGAGAAATTGAAAGGAGCCCATCGTGTGTATATATATATATATAGACAAATAGATAGATATGTAGATAGACAGACAGATAGACACATAGATAGATAGATAGATAGATAGATAGATAGATAGATAGATAGATAGATAGATAGATAGATAGATAGATAGATAAATAGATAGAGAGATACATAGTCTTACTCTTCTCATTATTGCACATATAATGTGGGTCGTATTTTCCCAGCGTCTTTATATGCCTTTATAGTCTCGTTCAGTTGTGCTTGTGAGTGTGTGATTTAGTTTTGTCTGATTAGAAAAATCACAGGGGAGTTTAAATCCAGAATACAGATCGCTGCTTTAACCAAAGTAAAGTATCGATCGATTGTAGACAATCAAAGCAATACTAAAGCTTCCCTAACAGTTAAGCGATGTGCTACATATAGATACGCCCAGAGCCGATAATGTATAGTAATAATAATAGAATTACCATTCTCTCTTCCAAGTGTGTGTGTGCGTATATGTGTAAGAGAAGGAGAGAGAGAGATAGAGAAACGGAGTGTGTGTGTGCGAAGGTGCGCATGTGCGTGTATGTGTGTGTGTGTTTCTAGTATGTTTATGTATGTGCGTATGTATGTCTTATATGTCTAAGACTGCGCCGCACTCACATACACTCACGCACACACACGAATGTATTCAAAGTACATCCAGACGGATGAAGACAACACCACAAACAGACAGACACATTGATATATAATACCTGTCACATATGTGTGTCTATATAATTATATATATATATACACATACATACATACATATATCTATCTATCTATCTATCTATCTATCTATCTATCTATCTATCTATCTATCTATCTATCTATCTATCTATCTATCCATCCATCTATCTATTTATATATATTTGTTTCATTTATATTCCTGAGCGCCATACTAATACAATTGTTTGTTTGTATTCCACCTGCCTTCGTCTTTTGTTTATTTTCATAAAGCTTCCCGTTATATATATACATACTTAGAAATGGATGCATGGTGTTCAATTAAATAATAATATATATATGTATATATATATATATATATATAATATATATATATATATATATATGGAGAGTTTACGAAAAAACAAAAGACGAAGACAGATGTATTAGTTTAACGCTCAGGAATAGAAAAAGTCTTTTACGTTTCGAGCCTACGCTCTTCTACAGAAAGGGACACAGAAAAAACAAGGAGAGAAAGAATGTGTGTAGTGGCTAACGATCTATCATGGCGACCTTTTTTTTATATATATATTTATATGCATATATGGGTACAGGACGTCACCAACAGTAAACATCATGAAATACGAAAACAAATGTTAAATTCGCAAACGATGAGAGAAAAAATGGAAAACAGGACAAGAAATACAAAGAATGCAAAGAATGACCCTTCATCAGTTGCCGGCTGTCTATCTATTTCCCATTTCGCGACAACTAATGAAGGGTCCTGTTTTTGTTCCCTCCTTTGACCCTCCATAAATCCCAGATTTTATTTTGGTACTCATGGGAGCAACTACCTTCGAAGTCCCATATTGTCATTCAGTGCTCGAAATGAGGAGTAGATAGACAGCCGACAACTGATGAAGGGTCATTCTTCGTATTCTTTTTTAATACTTGTCCTTTTTCCATTTCTTTCTCTCGTTGTTTGCGTATTTAACCCATTTGGTTTTCGTGTTTCACGTCGTTTACTGTTGGTGACGTCCTAGTTCCAGGTTCAGTTGCATTGCGTGGCACATTGGGCAAGTGTCTTCTATTATAAACTTGGGTCGACCAAAGCCTAGTGTGGGATTTGGTAAATGGAAACTGAAAGGAGCCCATCGTAAATATATATATATATATATATATATATGTGTGTGTGTGTGTGTGTGTGTGTGTGTGTATGTGTGTGAGTGTATGTGTGTGTGTGTTTGTCCTTCCCACCATCGCTTGATAACCGGTGCTGGTGTGTTTACCTCCCTGTAACTTGGCAGTTCGGCTAAGAGACCGATAGAATAAGTACTAGACTTGCAAAGAATAAGTCCTGGGGTCGATTTGTTCGGCTAAAGGCGATGTTCCAGCATGGCCGCAGTCAAGATGACTGAAACAATATATATATGTATATATATATGAGGGTATTGGTATTCAGAAGACCCAAGGGGGCAGGTAACACTATGTAAGTGCTATGGAAGGGCAGTAGTTAAACTAGTAGTTCGATAATGATACGAATGAGGTGTCTAATGCGGGTTTTGTATGGGCATGCATGTATATGATAAATGAAATGGGACAACAAAGGCGCAGGCTGGGTGGAATTTTCAGGATAATTATAAAGAGAAAGGCGAACTGTAAGACTCACTTTCTCTTTATAAATGTCCTGAAAATTTCACATATATATATATATACACACACATACATAAGTAGTTAATATATACATGATATATAATTGTGTGAGTGGAGGCGCGTGGCTTAGTGGTTAGGGTGTCAGTATCATGATCGTAAGATTGTGCTTTCGAATCCTGGAGCGGGCGACGTGATGTATTCTTGAGCAAAACACTTCATTTCACGTTACTCCAGTCCACTCAGCTGGTAAAAATGAGTAACGCTGCAATGGACTGGCGTCCCGTCCAGCTGGGGAACACATATACCATAGAAACCGGGAAACCGGGCCCATGAGCCTGGCTAGGCTTTAAAAGGGCGTGTTTATTATTTTTATATGCAATTGTGTGTATGTTTTTATGTGTCTGTTCACACAAATATACAAAATACAACGAGGCAACGTAACGCATTAAAATACTAAAACTAAGATGAGCGTGTCCATATGTGTGTGTGTATGTGTACATAAATACAAATGCATAGTTATATAATACACATATAAATATGTGTGTATGTGTGTATATGTGAATAGTAACAATGAGCGAAGTGAAATACCTGAAAGTTGCCAATGTCAGGATTTTGGACATTAGAAAGGTAAATAATCGAGCAAAATGCATTCCTAACTTTATGATTTCCTCTTGGCTGCGAGAGGAAATAAACAAACAGCTAGCGGTGATTGCTACCGGCTGCAATGACGACAGGAGAATATCTCAGGGAATCAATAATTCTCTTGATTCAATATGCTATTAAGGAAAATTTGCTCTGAATGTAATCTTAATTATAAAGACCTATGATCAAAGGCAATCCTGCCATGACCATCCGCTCTTTTCCTATAGGTAGCGAGACCAGGACAAAAATATTAATAGTTACCTATTTTTTAAATGCGTGTGATTTGAGGATAACTTAGGTGCTATTTCTAGCGTGTGAAGTGACTATGAGAGATCCTCAAAGTTCAACCTATTACGCATTATTTTTACTAGTTAGAAATTGCTGACAATTTTCATCAATTCAGAATACATTTTAAAACAATAGTTCAAAACTTCACAATGTAAAACGTGATGGCCACCTTAGGCACGTCTTTAGTCATGCCTGCTCAAGTACAGAGCTCACCTGGGGATAAATAGCTCCAGCAACTGTAAATCTTAGAATAAACATACATTTTCATGACTATTACAACTGCAGAGTATTAACATAAATTTCTTTTAACCCATTCTTTGATGTTTGTTCATTTGTCTCCTGAAAGTAGTACAGACTTAGTGAATTGCAATGAATAAAATCAGAAATCGAAATCTGGTCCCATATTCGATTAGCTATATTGATTCTCGCTCCCTCTCTCTCTCTTTCTCTCTCTCTGTTTCTCTTTCTCATTCTGCCTCTGTTATTCACATTAAATTAAAGGGCGATTAAAATAAAATAAATATTGTGATTTCCTTTCGTTGCAGCTAATGGATTATAGTGAGTCGAGTCGGATGAGAGGAAACTGTGTGAGGAGAGATGGAAAACATACAGTCTGAAATAAGGAATGTTTAATTAGAGACGAATAATTTGGTGATTTTGTGCTTGAATGAGGATATAAAAACCTCCTGTGATGAAATCAGCAATTATATTTAAATAATCAATTCTGAGCCATTGGGAAACGGTGTGGGGATGGTGGCTGCGATGATGGAGGCTTTAAACAAGGCTAGCTTTAGTGAAATTAAATTCCATGGGAATCACATTATAGAGTAATCTGTCCTGTTACTGTATCGAAGCCATTACATTAACGGTAGCCATGATGGACTGAGAAAGTATAGGATAAACAGAAAGTAACAATCGAAGTGAAAATCAAAATTAAATGGATGATACAATAGAATTATATTTTATTCTTAGGAGCGTCCACAAGGCTGGCAACTGTGTTTAATATGTTCAACCTTTAACGTAAATAGTCATACAATAATAAAACAGCTCCAGACGATATATCTTATTATTCTACAAGATTGTACGCCTGGACACAGGAATGGTCGCCCGTTTAAACTTTTGCCTGCCCTGTGAATTACATGCAATCTTGGCCGTTTTAAGGCATGGACACACTAGGCAGTCGCTCACGGACCTAAATGGTCAAGGGGCTCAGTTCTCGTCTATAGTTGTGGTGGCTTGCTACCAATAAATAAATACTATAAAGCCTTGTGAATTGATTTGCCTGGGGGACTATAAACCTATTTTCCTTGGGTCCACGCATTATACATGATACACATTTCCAGTTCTTTCCAACTACCACCTGGGGACTTATGAAAGGAAAACTTCATATTACTCAAAATGTATGAAACATGGCCTAACTAAAAGTCTGAAAACAAACATAGATGTTTAACACAAGTTTATGAAAATGCTTTGGTAAAGCAAAGGGCTAAATATCATATAGTCTTTTCTGCGAAGTGGGAGAAAAACTTTGTAAGTACATGGTCACGACTTTAGAATAACGAGAATGTATGATTTTCTAATCAGCTCAGAATCTTCCAAAACAACTAGCCTTTGCTATAAAACAACTTGATTAATTTCTAATTAATGGTGAGCCTTAAATCCTACGAGGAAGTTTAACAGTTTCCTTTGTTTGTTGCAGAAAGATTAAAATTATTTTGACTTTCCCTTTAAAAGTTTTCCCTACGTACAAGCGTAGATATAAGCATAGGCATGAAGGTTTGGTTAAGAATCTGGTTTTGCAACCACGTGATTTCACGTTCATTCCCACAGTGTGGTCGCCTGGACTGTGTCTATTCTGGGGCGCTGCATTGGAAGGTTTAGTTGATCAAATCGAACTCCAACACCTAGTTTAAAATCTGGTACTTGTTCTACGGTTCTCTTTGGCCAAACTGCTAGGCTACAACCGCGTAAAAGACCAACATAGGTTATCAAGTGGTGTTGGGAACAAACACAAATATACATCGCTTCGACAGTCACACAATGAGAAACGAAAATGAACTTTTTTTCGAACAACGAAAAAAGCCCCAGAGAAACGAGACATGCAACATAAAGAATATTCCCCTTCATCATTTGTCCCTGTTTCATCTACTCCGCTTTTCGTAGGCAACGCGACATATATATATCCTTGAATCCTTAAAAATGTTTTAGCCCGAAGGCCGCGGCCATGCTGGGGCACCATATTAAATTAGAGATAAAACCACTATTAGGCAAATCAAACAGTGAAAATCATAAACCAATACATAGAAAAAAAATTAATTAATAAAAAATATAAAATATAAAATTCAAAATTTAAATTATTCAAATTTAAAGTTAAAATTTAAAAATTACTTAAATTAATAATTTATACTTAAAATTTATATATATATATTATTATTATTATTATTATTATTTTATATTTATTTATTTTTTATAAATATATATAACTATCAAAAAGTATTAAAAGTTTAATATAAGAGGTTTTATCTCTAATTTAATATATATATTTATACTATAAAATTAGATTGGATTTAGTTTGGATTTACTCCCTAATATTATTATATATATATATATATACATATATATGAAGACAGTTGCCTCAGGTGCCACGCTGTGGGAATGAGCCGGAAACCAAGTGGTTATAAACATCCGTACATACGCCAATATCTACACTTCTACATATAGAAAAATTTTAAGAGACAATTAATAATAATTTGAAACTCTCTTATTTGAATCCCTCTATGCGCGCGTATATGCATTTTATTTTCGTCTCCGCAACTTAGCTGTTCGGCCAAAAGTCATGCTTAGAGTACCAGGTTCAAAATTTACAACATATAGGCGCAGGCGTGGCTGTGTGGTAAGAAGTTTACTTCCGGACAACATGGTTGCGGATTCAGTTCGACAGCGTGGCACCTTTGGCTAGTGTCTTCTTTTAAAGCCTCGAGCTGACCAAAGCCTTGTGAGTGGATTTGACAACGAAAATTGAAAGAAGCCCGTCGTATATATATAAAATATTACTATATACAGCAGGTTGCAAAATTTCACCAAAAGGGAGAATTATAAATGTCACTAAATATGATTAGGATATATTTTCATTCATGTGCGTTAACTACAGCATTACAGCATTTTAGCTCTTATTTCTAGCAATTTAGGTTTTCCCTAACAATTTAATCACATTTAGTGACAATTACACGCGCGCGCGCACACGCACACACACATACACACACACACTCATTTACACGGTGGCAATAAAGTCACTGTACATTTCCTTACAATAACAATTAAATAAAGACAAAGCAATTAATCAACAGTTCAGATATTTATTATTAAAATGGTTCTGGTTAATTCTGGTTAATAACAATAAAATGCTACGGCAAACAATAGTAAATGAATTAGCGATACTGTTCGAACGGCAAGCCATTGCTTCAATGCATTCCTTACAACGTGAGAGAACCTTTCAACTAATGTCACAATACAAATGGTTCTGATGGGGTTGAGACTGCAAATGAAGCTTGAATAAATTGCTTGAGGTCATCGATATTTCTTGGTTTCTTTGCAAAAACGGAATCTATGATAATTCCCCAGTGACTTTCTTGCTACCCTGTATATATACTCATATATATGTGTGTATGAGTGTGTGTATCTTCTCTCTGTGTTTCTCCCCCCATCACCACTTGACAATCGGTGGTGTTGGGGTGTTTATGTCACCGTAACTTAGCGGTTCGGTAAATCAAACCGATAGAATAAGTACTAGGCTTTAAAAATATAGTTCTGGGGTCGATTTGTTCGACTAAAATTCCTTCGAGGTGGTGCTCCAGCATGGCCGTGGTCAAATGACAGAAAACAATAAAAGCGTAAACGCATAAGCTCCGGCGTAGATTGGTTTGATTAAAGCCCCCCAAGACGGAGCCCCAGCTTGGTCGCAATCCAATAACAGAAAACATGTAAATAAAATAAAAAGCAAATATATATCTTGAGGCAACTTCCCCGCTAGGGATTTGAACTCTTACTGCTACTGTTTACAAACTTCCCCAAGTTTCAAACCACCTTTATTTGGCATCTACAAACCACATTATCTCTTCAATACTCCATAATACGTTCATGTCTCAGTGGTGTAATGAAAAAAACAATATCCACCCCAAGTTTCTGTCGATAATTGTTACTTAAGAAAACATTAGACGTACAATAATAATCACTTTTAGATGACTTTGCGCTCTCTGTATTTGTTTTCTGCTATGTTTGTATTATAGCGAGGCGTAAGAGAAACAGCTTGCAGAGCGGGGTTGCATGGCTGACGGCGTGGTTTGGGATGCGAGATAGATTGTCAACTGAAGCATAACAACAAGTTATATTGGAGTGTATGTGTCTGTATGTATATGTACGTATATATGTATATGTGTCTGTATGTATATGTATGTATATATGTATATGTGAGTGTCTTGTGTGTTTGTATGTGGGCACGTATGTATGTGTATGCTGTATGCTTGTGTAGTGTGTGCATGTGTGAGTATGTATTTCTGTGTGTTTTGTATGTGAATGTTTTCGGGTGTGTCTCTGTGTGTGTGTGTGTGTCTATGTATGAGCGCCTGTGTATATATATGTGTGTGTTTATCAATGTGCGTGTATGTGTGTATTTATGTGTGTGTGTGTGTATTTGTGTGTGAATATAATATATTTGTATGTCTGTGTGTATTTATATATTTCTCTGTGTAAGTAAGTGTTTGTAGTTGTGTGTGAATGCTTTCGAGTGCGTGTATCTGGATGTGTGCGTGTGTGTGTGCGTGTGTGTGTATGTGTATATGTGTGTGTGTTTGGGTGGAGCAGAAAACGATATTTGTTTCTAAGTAATATTTTATATATATATATTTATTTTTTTTTTTCAGTCTATATTTTTGTTCATAGTATTTCTGGCTAATTTTGGTCAGACTGGCATGGTGCCATTCAACATTCCTACTGACACAACTTCATTCCTGACAAACTCACGTTAACCCAAACATTGATTCGATGGCCGAGTAAACTTTATCAACTAAGCTGCCCAAACAACAAAAAAAATATAATAATAATAATAAAATAAATAAAAAATAAAATAAAACAAAAAAATAAAAAAATACATTCACCAATAACACTACCATCTCCGCATCATTAACAGTAAGGATCTGCAGAATAATAAAGGCAGCGACATTTACACAGAAAACTTCAACCGCTGCTGCTGCATCAATAATGGCAGCTGTATCAACAGAAGTAACGTTAAGCAGAGGATATACGATAAAGACGATATAGTTTTTTCATTAAAAGTGTGTGAAGTACAGAAATGCAAGATTACGTATAAAACGAACTGTAGCTTTGTCAAATATAAACCGCACAGTAATCCTTGGTGATATATTTTCGTTGCTCAGTAACGAGTCATCATTGACAGAATCAAAGATATTCCAATTAAAACCAGCAAGTATTTGTTGTGTATCTACGCAGCACTATTAGCCCCTGAGATTACCAGTGCTCTGGGCTCTATAGTATTATTGAAGGCCATCCACAACGTATATAAAACTGTATTGGGACCCTTAGACTCGTGAGGGACCCTGGCAAAACAGTGCACTGAGCTCTATCGTAATTATTGAGAGTGAGTCACAACATTCATAGATCAGAATTGAAACCCTAGAATCGTGAGACTCCCGAAGAAACCAATATATTGGACCGTAGGCAATGTGTTGGTCCTGTGTAGGCAATGTATTTATGCATTGACATCAACACAACATGCTCAGATCATTAGACGCCACGCAAATCCAGGTCCTTAGACGCCACGCAAATCTGTATACTGGGTCCTGTAGTATTTATTTATTTATTAACAACAAGCTACAACATGCATAAATCTGAATTGAGCTCTTAGACTTATAGTTTTAATTATTGACTGTGAGCCACAACATTCATAATTGGGCCTCTAGAACCGTGAATCATTGAGCTGGGCCTTACAGTATTCATTTGACTGCAAGTCACAGAATACTCAGATCAGAATTGAGCCCCTTGATTCGGGAACCTCGTCATCAAGCAACTGCCCAACGTATCCATGTGTTAACACAGCTCTGCCTCAATGAGTACATTGTCTAATGTATCCTTCCCTTTTTGAAGGAATACAGTGAAATTTATAGCAGATTTAGACCATATTTTTTCAACTCAAGTGACGATGTAAACATGTTCCTATGGAATCATATTCTACAGAAAGCTAATAGAAAAAAAAGCGAACCCTATACAAGCCTGATTTTTATTTATTTTATTGATTCCAAAAGGATAAAAGGCAAAGATGACTTCGGTGGAATTTGAACTCAGAGTGTAGAGAGTCGTAATGATTAAAGTAAACCAGTGTAGTGACGCTCTAACTTCTCTGCCAATCGGCCACCTATCCCGCTTCTATCGACGATGAAACGAAATTACACACACATAGCTTACATGTCACAACGAGGTTCTAGGGTAAGCTAATGTAAAAGATTACCCTGTATTGTAAATTGTATAAAATTTTCTGAACGCTGCATAATTAACTACTGAAATCACATTGCCACTGCATGCGAATTACATTCTGACAGCGTTTGTAAATACAATGAATATTTATGTTACTAACCTCTGCCAAGACACAGGATGCTCCCCGACGGATAAACCTCAGGAATACATTATCTGCATCTATTTCAGTCTCTATCTGCCTATCTGTCTCTGTCTGTCTGTCCGTCTCTCTCTCTCTCTATCTCTCTTTATCTAGCTATCTGTCTGTCAGTCTGTCTGTCTGTCTGTCTGTCTGTCTGTCTGTCTGTCTGTCTATCTATCTATCTATTTATCTACATATCTATTTATCTATGTATTTGTTTGTCTGTCTGTCTGTCTATCAGTCCTAACATACATGCATGTCCATATTCAAGACGATGATGCATAAAACGTCTATATATATATATTATATATATATATATAATGTGTGTGTGTGTGGTGTGTGTGTGTGTGTGTATGTATATATATATATGTATGTATATATATATATATATATATATATATATATATATATATATATATATATATACATATATACATACATACATACATACATTCACACGTATAGTTGGCTAAAACGGTCATTAAGAACAGCGTATATATAGAATAAAAGGGAGAAAATCAAGCATTTCACAGATAGATCATAATTTAATTAATTTCAACAGCTGTTTCGTTAGGAATAAGCATAAGTAATTCTTTAATTACGTAATTAGAATGTATAATGAAATTTAAATCAGTTTAAAACATTGCTTACCCTAAATCATCAAGAATTCTATAACCTACACGAGCATGCAAACCATATTGTAAATGTTATAGGGAAACACAAGAAGTAACATAACACAGAAGGAACAGTCGTTACAAATACTATAATTCATTGGTGCTGAAGAAAAGGAACGGCAAGAGGGTTAACGTATACACACACACACACACACATACACAATAATGCTATCCGGTGGAAGAAGTAGGATAAAATTACATTATATTTCGGCAGCTGAAGCCTTTCATGAAGTTCGAAACCTTAGAGTGACATAGCATATCCCAGCAGAAAATATATCTGTCTCAATATATTTATGACTTGCAAAGTATAGCTTTTAATTCAGT
>NC_043004.1:86101899-86136899 GCF_006345805.1 Octopus sinensis
TCTACAAGCAATATCTTCCATTAATTAGGAGTTAACCCGTGTTATCAAATACCGATCTCTGATAAACGGAACTTCGTTCGCAGTTGAGTGTATTGTGTTATCGCGGATCAGTGAAGAATGTATCAATGATAAACAAGGCTACATGAACATTTTCTGTTATCTTTTATTTGTTTCACTGACTGGACTGCGGTCGTGCTGGAACATTTTCTGAAAATGGATCATAGCCTCTACAGAAAGTCAATTATTTATATCTGCTTTTTGTTTTATTTTCTTAATTTTTGGCTTGATCTCTTTACGTGATGACATGAACATTTATCTCCTGTGATAGCATCGGGTTGAATAAAGAGCTTTTGAGTAAAATTTGGTTGAGGAAGACTTTCTGAAAGACTTTTGTGTCCACATGTATCTTGTATCTTTTAATAGGTTTAATTCATCGCTCGGGTCAATACGACATTTTATCCCAGAGTGTTTTTAAAGAACCCACTTCTGTTTATATTATTTACATTATTTACAATTGACGGATATTTGCCTTCATCTTGTTTCTTGTTAACACAACGTTTCGGCTGATATACCCTCCAGTCTTCATCAGGTCTCTTGGGGAAATTTCGAACCTGGGTTCTCATTCCTAAAGTATTTTTCGATGTTATTATTATTATTATTATTATTATTATTCAGTAGTTTTATTTTTATAGCGTGCTTTCACTTCAATACCGAGCGCAGCTCTGTGTGCCTTGGGTATGTGCTGTGATTTGTTGTGATGCTCTGATGGTTATTGTATGGAAAGTGTTCTGCGTAGGATGTGTGCAGTGCCTAGTAGTGCAATTTTCTGTATGTTATATGTGTTTGTATTATTATTATTATTATTATTATTATTATTATTATTATTATTATTATTATTATTAACCGCTGTGGTTAAGAGCGCGAGTTACTAACTCCGAGATTCCGAGTTCGATTCTAGGCAGCGACCTGAATACTACTACTACTACTATTACTACTACTACTACTACTACTACTACTACTACTACTACTAATAATAATAATAATAATAATATAATAATAATAATAATAATAGTAGTAGTAGTAATAATAATAATAATAATAATAATAATAATAATAATAATAATAATAATAATAATAATAAAATGGATGGTCATAGCCGAAATAGCTTTGATCATATGCGTTCTCGAAAACAGTTATCCTGGAGATAAACTAGAAATATAATTGAGCGACCTATTGGAAAATAAAAGTCAAATTGCCATAGAAACACTAAAGTGAAAACCATTTCCTTTTTCACTTTTATGCACAGAATTAAACCTCAGAATCGAAAGTTACTTTCTCTAAAATTTAATAATTTGATGAGAGAAATCCAATAACAGATTTAGTTCCATTATGTTGGATGTTCCTGTTACCATTTCCCATTCGTCTGTTGTATCTGCATATCGATCACAGCATATCTCTTTCCTCTATTGCCATGACTGACGTATAACTGTGCTCTTCTGTTTGTGCCTGTGTCCATGAATATATATATGTAGTATATATAAATCACAGTATGTGTGTATAATGGCTAACGCATACATTTCCACAATTCTCAACCGATTTTCACCAAATTTACACACGCATTACTTGCAGTATAACATTTTCTCCAGGCGTCTCGAGTACATGGACGTAAAGGACATAGTTTTTTCAGTATGTATGGTCTTCCATACTTTTTAATCTTTTTATAAAAGTGAAAGGATTTTCTCTGTTTATGCCCGCGACGCTGATTAAATTGACTTGGAACACTGTAAACGATGAATATCCAATAACAAACAATCTTAATCTCCATATTTAAACTGCATTAAACTTTGGAAAGCTTACTTTTACCTATTCTGAGTTATTTGAAAGGGAATGTTCTTATCCTTCTCTTTGTTTGATACATTTATTTACCTACGAATGCATTGTTTCTCTTTAAGGATGTTTATTTACCCATCCATTATTGTATTTCGACTGTTGTCTATTGTTTCAAATACGTTTTAGCATTGTCATTCTAGCCTTTTTGAAACGATCAAATATGATTCGTTCCACACAATCAACCTTTAAATAAGAGTTTTGCTTCCACTAGCGAAAGCTATACGTATCTTTCAGAAAAAGCTCCATATCAATTTAACTTTATTTGTTATTCGCTGTTAATTTATGCGAGGGCTATGTGGGAAAACAGAATAAAGGAGCTTTTGCTGGCTTATCTTTTCGAAAATATAGCTCCCTTTGCTGTTGAATAAAATAAACTCAAGGGAGGAAGTTTCAACGTCTTAGTTCAATTTCCTTACACCATTTCTGTGGCTGTTGGTGATAAGAAATTTCGCTTTCATGTAAAGCGACTATATTTTGTAGACATTACTCGTAATCTAATCTCAAAACACTTCAGTAGCTCCACTCTTCATCGCTTGCAAACTTACCACTAAAGCAAGCAATAAATAAATATATATATATATATATATATATATATATATATTATATATATATATATCTGTGTATGAGGGTGGGGTCTCTCTGTGTGTGTCTGTCTGTCTAGTGTCTATTGTGGTCTTACAAATGTTTCGTCTAAAGCTTTGTGAGTGAATTTGGTGGACGGAAACTGAAAGAAGCCCGTCGTGTATGGATGTATGTATTCATGTGTATGAGTCTCTTTGTATCTGTGTTTGCACTCCAGCCCGCCATCGCTTAACAACCGATGCTGGCGTTCATGTCTCCGTGACTTAGCGGTTCGGCAACAGAAAACGATAGTATAAGTTGTAGACGTAAGAAAAAAGAAGTCTTAGAGTCGATTTGTTCGACTAAAACCCTTCAAGGCGTTGACCGACCATGGCCGAAGGCAAATGACCAAAACTCACACACACACACACGCACACGCACACACAAATACACACGCACAAACAAACATACACAAACACACACACACAGACACACACACACACACACACACACAAACATACACAAACACACACACACAGACACACACACACCACACACACACACAAACATACACAAACACACACAGCAACACACACACTAACACAAACACGCACTAACACAGGCACAATAGACACAGACATAATACACACATACACTAACACACACACAAACACACACACACAAAAACACACACACTAACACACACAAACACACACAGAAAACACACACAAACACACGCACACTAACACATTCGCAAACACACACACATACACAAGACACACACATTAACACACAACGCGCACACACACACACACACAAACACCCACACTAGCGCACTTGCAAACACACACTCACAAACACACACACACATCCACACACACACAAGCACACACGCACACATACACATTAACACACGTGCACAAACACACACATATACGTTTTTCTCTGTCCGGTAGCAGTGAAAGTGCAAGGCTTTTTAGAAACCCCGTGATCAAAGGCCAGTGTTACATTTGAATACCAATCTAAGTCGAACAAAATTTCAAAATAAAATTCATGCATGACAAAAAACTAAAATGAAAGACAAAAAAAAAAACCCAACAAAAATCTATCTCCTTCCCAAAATAAAAAGGTGTGTTCGACTTTATTCGTTGCACCAACAAAGTTTTCAAGCCCTACCCTCTGTCAAGTTTGTTGATTACAACACCTGGGCCTTGCCGCTCCCTGCTCTTGTTTACAACTACTGTTCCTATGACCACCACCACGACTATTATCTCTGTTAGCTCCAACACCGTCAGTCGTTGCAACGTCATTATCACCTATGACACCACAGCCATCACCACCACCACCACCACCTCCACCACCTGTACCGCACCGTCGCCAAGACGACCACCGCTATCGTTAACCAGTCCCACTGCGATTATCATCATCATCACTATCACGATGATCGCCTATATCGGCGTCATCAGAAACACCACCACCACCACCATCACCCCAAAAGGATGAAAGGCCAAGTCGACCTCGGCGGAATTTGAACTCACAACGTAACGCAGACGAAATACCGCTAAGCATTTCGCCCGGCGTGCTAACGATTCTGCCAGCTAGCCACCTTAAAAACGAAATACCTATTTCTTTACTACCCACTAGGGGCTAAACATAGAGGGGACAAACAAGGACAGACATAGGTATTAAGTCGATTACATCGACCCCCTTGCGTAACTGGTACTTAATTTATCGACCTCAAAAGGATGAAAGGCAAAGTCGACCTCGGAAGAATTTGAACTCAGAACGTAATGACAGACGAATATCGCTAAGCATTTCGCTCGGCGTGCTAACGTTTCTGCTAGCTTGCGGTATTTAAGAATCACACCATACGCTCTGAGTTCGATTTCGGTCGACGTGAAGTTTGTATTTTGCTCTCGTGGGGAACGGGCAGTAAACTACAATATGAAATTACTGGTTTCCTTAAGATGACTTACTCGACCGATTAACCCCCACACACACACACTCACACACGTGCGAATTCCTTACCTTGGGTTCTTGGTAGACACGGTTGCGGGTCACACCGTTTCTTCCAGCCAACCGTCTGTCTGTATGTCTGTGTGTCATACAAATATGAGTATGTGTGTTATGGTTGCTGATGCTGAAAGTGGTGGTAACGGATGATGACGAGGGTGATGATAATGATGATGGTGATGATGTTGATGATGGTGATAGCGAGGTGATGGTGGTCGTGGTGATGACGACGACGATGATGATAATGATTATGATGGGGAAGATGATGATGATGATGAAGATGGTGGTGATAATGGGGCGGCGGCGGAAGATGATGATGATGATGATTGCGGTGGTGGTGGTGATGGTGATGATAACGATGATGATAATGCGGAGGAGGAGGAAGAGGAGGCAGAGGAGTTAGATGTCGATGTTGACAGTTATGTTGATGTTTAGGATAGTAGGGTGGCGGTGAAGAGGGGGATGAAGCTGAATGTGTTGGTGGTAGTGGTGGTGGGGTGGGGGGTTATAAACACCATGACGACTATGGTGTCGACCATGCTTATTGTAGTAGTAGTGATGGTAGTGACTGATGACGACGTCAATGGTGACGATCATGATAATGACGATGACGATGATGACGATGATGACGATGATGGTGACGGTGATTATACAGAAGCTGTTGATGACTCATGGCCTTTCTCTATTACGGTCATCACCGTCTGATTTTGTCACCTCATCATGCACCCCCACCTGCCACCCCCGCACTTTCTTTTCTTCTTCTCCCAAGACTCCCTAACCCAACCCTTAAACTATTTTTTTATTCCTCCATTATTTATACTTTTCTGGGCAGTCACTGATATCTTGTGTGGATTGGTTGCCTGGTTGGCAAATGGTTATCTAGGTGGGTGAGTAGTTGCGTTGGTTGGGTGGAAGCGGGGTAGATAATGAGATCATTGCACCCTTTGACCACAGCCGATCCTTTTTTAAAAAACTTTTTAAAGTTATTTCTTTAAACTTTCAAAAGAAATTATAACCAACACCGAAAGTCATGACTGGCTGCAATTTCTAAAGAAATAACACTTCTATACTATTTTACTCTTTTACTTGTTTCAGTCATATGACTGTGGCCATGCTGGAGCACCGCCTTTAGTCGAGCAAATCGACGCCCAGGACTGATTTTTTGTAAGCCTAGTACTTATTCTATTGGTCTCTTTTGCCGAACCGCTAGGTTACGGGGACGTAAACACACTAGCATCGGTTGTCAAGTGCTGTTGGGGGGACAAACACAGACACGCAAACACACACACACACACACACACACACACAAACACAAACACAAACACACATATATACATATACGACGGGCTTCTTTCAGTCTCCGTCTACCAAATCCACTCAGAAGGCTTTGGTCTGCCCGAGGCTATAGTAGAAGACACTTGCCACGCAGTGGAACTGAACCGGGAACCATGTGGTTCGTAAGCAAGCTACTTACCATACAGCCACTCCTACGCCTATAGAATAACATTTCATCGTAGCGCTAAGAGTTGGGGCATAATATTGACTTATAAGATTTTAATGCCCATGGTCATATAATATAGTTGCATAACGAAATGCGGTGATCAAGCCAGTAATTAGTATATCTGCACAATAAGGCGGCGAGCTGGCAGAATCGTTAGCACGCCAGGCGAAATGCTTAGCGGTATTTCATCTCTCTTTATGTTCTGAGTTCAAATTCTGCCGAGGTTGACTTTGCCTTTCATCGTTTCGGGGTCGATAAATTAAGTACCAGTTACGCACTGGGGTCGATGTAATCGACTTAATCCATTTGTCTGTCCTTGTTTGTCCTCTCTGTGTTTATCTCCTTGTGGGTAGTAATGAAATAGGTATTTCATCTCTCTTTGTGTTCTGAGTTCAAATTCTGCCGAGGTCGACTTTGCTTTTCATCCTTTCGAGGTGGATAAATTAAGTACCAGTTGCGTACTGGGGTCGATCTAATCGATTGGTCCCTCCCCCCAAATTTCAGGCCCTGTGTCTAGAGTAGATAAGAATTATGTTTAATGCTGTAGCAAATCTTCACACCAGCAGTCTGGTCTGAGAAATACCTTCTCTTTGCTTTTCATCCTTTCGGGATCGATAATTTAAGTACCAGTTACGCACTGGGGTCGATGTAATCGACTTAGTACTCCATCAATCACAACGATGATTATTCCAGTTGATCTGATTAATGGAACAGCCAGCTTGTGAAATTAACGTACAAGTGGTTGAGCATTCCATAGACACAAGTTTTCTTATTGTTCTGAGGGAGATTCAGCGTGACACAGAGTGTGACAAGGCCAGCCCTTTTGAACTACAGCTGAGTAGGCTGGAGCAACTTGAAATAAAGTGTCTTGCTCAAGAACGCAACGCGTCGCCAGGAATCGAACTCTCGACCTTACAATCGTGAGCCGAATACCCTAACCCTTAAGCCATACGCATCACCAACAACTTCGATAACGAAATACACGTCATTATCACCATCGTTGTCTGCATCACTTCCTTCTCCACCACTACCACCACCACCACCATCAACAACAACAAGAGCAAAGTACATATCGTCATAGCCACCATCTCCACCATCTTCATTATAAAAGCCAATTCCGCCACCGCTATCACCACCGCCGCCACCGCCGCCACCACCACCACCACCACAGCCGCCGCCGCACCCACCACCACCACCACTAGCGCACTGAACAAGAAACCAAGTGTGCAACAGACGTTGCAGCGACCATCCTTCAAATACCTTGCAAAAAAAAAAAAAACCCAACACTTATGACAATGATTGCAACGTACATACATAGGTTTATATGTATGTGTGTGTACGTGTTTGACTGAGTGCGTGTTTGTGTGTACGTACGTGTATACGTGTGTGTGTGTGTGTGTGTGTGTGAGTTAGCTGATGTAATATTTGCTTTAGACAGTGAATGGTTAAAAGTAAATACATGTGACTGAGAGCAGCTTGGCTTGTATAAGACAAGATGAAAGCGAATGATGTTTGGAGAATAAAGAAAAGAGAAATAGGATAGAGTAGAACTAAAAGAAGATAAAGAGAGAGAGAGAGAGAGAGAGAGAGAGAGAGAGAGAGAGGGAGGGAGCACTGATGGAAAGAGAGCGAGAGGGCATGCAGAGAGGTGAAGGTGTGGTGTATGTTTGTGTGTGGAGTGTAATAGGAAAAGACATGAATATAAAACAAAACGCGAAAGAAGAGAATAGAGACGCTGCACAACGGAGGATTGACTAAATAGACACAGGCATGACTGTGTGGGTAAAGAAGTTCGTTCTGAAATTACGAGGATTCGTGTTCGATCCCACCACACTTCAAATTATGGTAAATGACTTTCTGGCATAGCTCCGGGGGAGGTGGAGTTGGTGAGTGCCTTAAAAGTTTAACCCTAACCCTAACTCTAAGTTAAACCCTTGTTAAGGCCGAAATGATGAGAAATGAATTGGAGAAGTGAATTACAAGGGGATGCTGCGAGTTTCTGGCTTTGGGTGAAAGAAAAAACAGTAGGATCAGTTAATTATGATTTTATTCAACATATTCCTCTCTCGCATTCACAGACAATTTTGCAGTGGTCCTTCAGTTTTCAAAGCCCTGTAAAAGAACTTGGAAGGTTGAGCTTCCAGCTAGGCTTTTCGTGAAAACCTTAAACCCAGGAACTTTTCAGCACCTCGTCGTACAAGGGTGAAAAGAAAACAACAGTTTAGGTTCTATCTTGTGTTTCATCGGTATTTCGGGGTTAGGACCTCTTCATCAGGAATTGTGGAGAAATAAGAAATGGAATGAACAAATTATCGTTGTTCAGATATGTGAGAGATGTTATTGATATACGCAGACTGGTTTTGTTATTGTGACTAGTCTTCTAGCCATTGTTCCATTAACAACTTAAAATGTTTTCGAGGGCCTACATATTACATAAAGTCGTCTGGAGTAAGTGTGGTGCAGCTTACATCGAGAGGACCATCCGGAAACTACATATTCACATCAAGGATCATATATGCAGATACATTTCAGGCCGTAAATATTTGCAGAAATGCCCTCCTAGGGACTTTGCTGTATCCATCAGGGCAACAAAATGTAACACAAGCAATCTTCGAATCAAAGAGGCTAAACTAATTATGAAGCTGATCCAAGCAAAAATCATCGAAAAATATAACGATGCAATGGCAATCATGGAATGTGTACAATGAAAATATATACGCTGCATTGTAGGTATGATGCCAAAAAGAAAATGTGAGAGTGTTGTGAAATTCAGCAAAAGTAAAGAAACGATTCAATGATATTATGTTCCTTTAAAAGTTTGGACTGTGTAAAGTTTCGTTTTTCAGCTCTCAGGTAACTATTCCTAACTCAAAATGGTTTTATACAAACAGTGAGAGACAGTATAATGGTGTGTTTGGACTCTTGAAGTATTTATTACAGTTGGATTGTAGAGACGCTCTCTTATCACTCTAGAGTCACTCTCTTATCACTCTAAAGACACGTCGGCCGCGGGGTCATTCCGAAAAGCTCTACCTGCGACGATTTCATCTCAGTCGAAGGAGAGGAGCTTTCTCCGTCCGGGTTGCGGATCCGTGGAACAAGCTGCCAGACGAGATGGTGAAGATGCCGACGACCGCTTTGTTCAAAGCCTCCCTTGACCTCAAGTGGCCTGAACTCTTTACATGAACACCACCCTGTACTTAACTCCATGTCCCCCTACATGGCCTTGCTATTTGCTTTTGAGCCAATTAACTAACTAACTAACTCTCTTATCACTCTAGAGACACACTCTTATCATTCTAGAGTCACTATCTTATCACTCTAAAGACACTCTTTTATCACCCTAGAGACACTTTCTTATCACTCTAGAGACACTCTCTTATCACTCTAGAGACACTCTCTTATCACTCTAGAGACACTCTCTTATCACTCTAGAGACACTCTCTTATCACTCTAGAGTCACTCTCTTATCACTTTAGAGACACTCTCTTATCACTCACACCATTTTTACAGTGAAAGAGTGTTTGTTCGTTGGAAATCTCCAACGACCGAGGTTCGTAATTTCAAACTGTGATATGAAATATACAAGTGTATATTTCATATACAAATGTATATTTCATATCTTTGAAGGAAAACAGATGAGATTTGTCCAGTGTATCAGTAATTCAGTAACGTTGCCAAGAAAACACAGGATTGTTTTGAACTGAATCGTCCTGAGAAAACACTGGGTTGTATTAACTTGAATAATGCTAAGAAAATACCGGATTAGGATTTGCTATAAAACCAATGATAATTTAGTAACCTCGCTAAGAAAGCAATGAACTAGATTAACCTAAAACTAACAATACTTCAGTAATCCTGATAAGAAAACGCTGGAACGGATTAGCCATGATCAGGAGCTGGGTTTGCGAACGAAATTTTATGAAGGTTTCTCACGTAAATCAGAGACTCACTGGTGGTTGGGTAACTAGTTCAAATCGCGATATGGGCTCACGACGCAAACAGCTGCAGTGGTATCAGTGGTATTCTGGTATCAGTGGTGCTGTGTCACGATTCTTCCTCAGTTTTCTTTTGTCATCGAATACTGCCCGTGTGCATTCTTGCAGTGGGGTGCAGACTTTAGTCATATTGGTTTCAAATTTTGGCACAAGGCCAGCAATTTTGGAATAGGACCTACGTATTACATGAAATCGTCTAGAGTAAGTGTGGGACAACTTACATCGAGAGGACCATCAGGAAACTACATATCCACATCAAGGCTCATTACATCAACTCACATAATACTTATTTGATCGACGGAGAAAAAGTAATGTCGACCCCGGCGGCATTTGAACTCAGAACGTAAACATGAACAACATGCCGCAAAGCATTTCGCCCGTTTTACTAACTATTCTGCCGCCTCACCGTCTTAGAATTCAGTAATAGTATCAAGAAGACAGCGTTGGAATAACCAGATGAAAGAATCCAACAGAAATTTAGAAATTTTGCTAAGAAAATAAATGGATTCGATCAGCCTTAACTTGTGGCAATTTATTTATCGTTTATTTACTGATATTTCTTTACAAATCCTGTTTTAGTTTGTTATAACATTTCCCCAAATTGTATTACGTTCCCTATAGGATTCTCTACTCAAAACTAATTGTGTAGCTGAGAGGTGTATTCGCTGATATTACACCTAAGTATGATACCAGTATATATTCAAGCTATTGACAGAAGATATATGTGGTGGTCATACCTGCTAGAAATAATAACCAAATACTTATCAAATCGTTTTCTGTTGCCTTAGAAAACAAAAGACATATTGAATAGTGTAGCCTTACTTGCAATTTGCCTGTCTGGAAACGTATAATATAGCCATGATTGGAACGTCTTTGATCTTAAGTGTGATTGTTGAAAGCTAAGCTGAAGCTGAGACCAAGTTACACCACTAAAATACTGCAAGTGATTATCCACGTCAAGGCGGAAAGGATAAAGTGGTTCTATGTGGTTTCATGACCAACTAAACATAGCAACCAAATTCCCTTCAAATCATACGCTACAAAGCCATGGAACCATACAATTATGTGTGTGTGTACATATAGTCAATTATGTGGATAAACAGATTAAATATTATAGAAAAATCTCTCTGTCGCTTGTTACTTTGTGTAAGTTTGATCTTTCAGTATGGAAATATATGTATATTTATACTTAAATATTCATCGTCTGAAAATCTTCAGCTACTGTTTTATTTCTCTTTGCATATAAATTTATATATGCAGAAGTACCTCGGTTTTCGAACAATTCTGATCGCGAATAAATCGTGGTTTATGTATATGTATAGACAGATATAGATATATATAAAGCACAATTTATTCGTTCGTAAACCGAGGTACTATTGTATTGAATGAATATGAGAAAGACAGGAGATAAAGTACGACTTATTCGTGATAAAGTACGATTTATTCGAAAAACGAAGTTCTACTGTATTCGCCATGATAGATCACCAGCCACTTAACCATTTTCTATTTCCTCTCCCTGTTTATTTTTGTGTCCTTTTCTGTCGAAGAGCGTAGGCTCGAAACGTAAACTAATTACATGCATACATACAAACATGCATACATACATACATTGCTTAGAGCTGTCTTGATAGATTCTAAAAAAACCTGTAACCAATGATCACGGATTGGAATTGCAATGATGTATCCACACAATCCGCGCTGACCTAAAATAAAACAAAATCAGCACCGCCACCACCAGCACCGCCACCAGCACCAGCACCAACAGCTATAGCAGTAGCAGTAGAAATGTCCATTTATTTGAACTACTCAAGGGGAAAATTAAATTAAAAATAAAATAATGACTTCACTTAAACCAGCAAAGAAAACTATGTTAACAAACCAAAAAGCGAAGTTCATTTTGTCTGAGACAACGTAATTGTTTCTGGCAGCCAGTTTTACCGATTATTTATTAAATATGATATGGCATTTTCGTGAGAAGGAATTACACTACTCTGAGTTTACGAAAGTGAAAGTACTACTTCATTGACCTACACGTATATCAAAGTGCAGCTAACAATCGGATGGTCTTAATTTCCATAACCTCTGTTTCTTCCTGCTATAATCGATCACTTTTCATTTGCAATATCTATAGGCTTCGGAAAGCGGAGATCTGGCAGAAACGTTATCACGCCGGGCGAAATGCTTAGCAGTATTTCGTCTGTCTTTATGTTCTGAGTTCAAATTCCGCCGAGATCAACTTTGCCTTTCATCCTTTCGGGATCGATTAAATAAGTACCAGTTATGCACTGGGTTCGATGTAATCGACTTAATCCGTTTGTCTGTCCTTGTTTGTCCTCTCTGTGTTTAGCCCCTTGTGGGTAGTAAAGAAATAGGTATTTCGCCTACCGCTGCGTTCTGAGTTCAAATTCCGCCGAGGTCGACTTTGCCTTTCATCCTTTCGGGATCGATTAAATAAGTACCAGTTATGCACTGGGGTCGATATAATTGACTTAATCTGTTTGTCTGTCCTTGTTTTTCCCCTCTGTGTTTAGCCCCTTGTGGGTAGTAAAGAAATAAGGAACGTTAGCACGCCGGGCGAAATGCTTAGCGGTATTTCGTCTGTTTTTATGCTCTGAGTTCAAATTCCACCGAGGTCGACTTTGCCTTTCATCCTTTTGGGGTTGATGAATTTAGTTCCAGTTGCGTATATTTCAACTCTTGTGCCTAGATTAGAAAAGAATATATATAAGCGTCGGTAATCATGGATTTGCATCCCAATGTCCAAAGGCTTCTGAATTTAAAGTTCAAGTGGCTGAGCATTCTGCTGACTCGCGTACACTTAACATGGCAGTTGCACGGTCGCGAAAGCTATGTTGTTATCCTCATTCCGTAAACGGTGGTTTTTAACGGGTGGAGAGCTGAACCATCCTGGGGTAGAGAGGATTCACAATCTAGACTAGGGTCTTAAAGTTTACTACACCATAGTGTGCTACACCATGGTTCCTTTGTTTTGTGGCAGAAGTAGGACGAAAGAGTGAGAGAAAGTTGTAGTGAAAGAGTACAGCGGGGTTCACCCACACACCACCGCCGTAGCCTCATGGAACTTAGGTGTTTTTACTCAATAAACACTCACAATACCCGGTCTGGGAATCGAAACCGCGTTCTTAAGACCGCGAGTCCGCTGCCCTAACCACTGGGCCATTGAGCCTCCACCACTTGCTGTTGTTGATGTTGTGGCTGTTGATGTTACTGTTTTTGTTGTTGGTGATGGTGTTGGTGAGGATGGTATTTAAACTCATGCCGATCCATTTAGAAAAGTGCCTCTTTTATGGCATTTCAAACTACTGCAAGTTACATTAATCAATCAGACATATGTAACCGTAAAAACAATAGAATCATATTTCCTCACACTAAAACAACACAATACAATTCGCTTTAGGAAGCGTTTGTGCATAGATACATTTGACGACGAGTATATCGTTACTCTAAAGTGTTGATTTCACAACTCGTAGAAGATGAATGGTCTGTAGCAGTCCGATATTCCATTACATTTATAAATAATCCTCTGAAGAGTTTCTAGAACCAAATGAGATACAAACTCATTTTTCACTCCTTTCTGCAATAATTCAAATGCTTGCTTGATTCGGTATTATATTCTAAATAATTTTCTTAAGCTTCATTCCAGAAATAATAATCAGGTCACGGAATTGCTGAGAAGAAAGTTAACCATTCCACTTATGCGCGAACCACTATTATTATTATTATCATTATTATAATTATTATTATTATTATTATTATTATTATTATTATTATTATTATTATTATTATTATTATTATTATCATTATCATTATCATTATTATTATTATTATTATTATTATTACGCCGGAGAAAATGCTTAGCGGCATCTCATATGTCTTTGCGTCCTAAGATCAAATTCCGTTGAGGTCGAATTTCCCTCTCATTATTTAGGGGACGATAAAATAAGTACAAGTGGAGCCCTGGGGTCGATGTAACCAACTTTCTATCCCACTCCGAAATTTGAAACCATTATTATTATTATTATTATTATTATTATTATTATTCTATGTTTGACTTTTGCTTTACATTTGCACAAGCTGGCTCCAAGTCTCACCCAGAGACCTCAAGAGACAACAAGTTGGAAGTTCATGTTGGTGTTATGCCTAGGGTGCCATATATTTGGTTTTGTACTTAGTGTTGTACTAGTGAATGCCTAAAAAACCATACGAAAATTATGTTTGTTTTAAAACTTGAGATTACATAGAAAGTATTTTGCGTAGGATATGAGCAGTTCCTATGAGCACTATCTTTTGAATTTCTGCCATTTTTGGGTTTCCTGGTATCTGAGTTAGGTAGCAATCAGCCCCATTTGTTATCATTCCCAGGGCACCTATGACAACAGGTATTGCTTTAGTCTTCAGGTTCCACATTTTGCTGATTTCTATTTCAAGATCTTTATATTTGCTCATTTTCTGGTAGGTCTTGACAGATATGTTTATATCGATTAGGACAGTCGACAATGAGGAGGCATGTTTTTTGTCTGAAGTCTTTTACTATGATGTCTGACCTATTTGCATCTATCTTTCTGTCAGTTTGAATAGTGAAGTTCCAGAGGAATGAGATGTGGTCATTTCCAAGCACTGGAGGTGGTTTGTGTTCCCACCAGTTTTTATCATGAAGCAAGTCCAGGCTTTTGCAAATTATTATTATTATTATTATT
The DNA here is from genome assembly GCF_006345805.1 of Octopus sinensis. NCBI lineage: Eukaryota > Metazoa > Mollusca > Cephalopoda > Octopoda > Octopodidae > Octopus > Octopus sinensis. The sequence continues at coordinate 86,116,581 of NC_043004.1, forward strand.
GTTGTTGTTATTGTTGTTGTTGTTGTCATCGTCGTCATCATCATCATCATCATCATCATCATCATTATTATTATGATTATGATTATTAAAGATCGAGTAGAGGTCGCGAGTGCGAACATCACCTTCTTAATCACGCCCGTTGAACGGGACTGTTTACATTTCTGCCTCCTGTGGAAAGACCGCATTCTACTGGTCAGGCGGTCCGTAAATCGTCAGCGTGCTCTGGGAGACTGGCTTGCCATGTCATAGCTGCTAATCACCGACAGGTGTTGCGACTACGCAAATTCGTGAACCGGTATGGTCTCCGTTAGTAAGGCTCGCTTTTCCCCTGCTCATTTCTTTCACAGAGCTGCAATCCTGGGTCTAGAAAAGACGAAGATTAGGCGCCTGGGATCAAGAATTTTGTCATGCGCTCAGTGCTTTCTGTAAGTCAGGGAATACGGTCAGTGGAAGTTCTACAGTAGCAGTACATAGTAATATAGTGGTGGGTAAGCGCCGTAACGTTCTCAGTGAAACTCTAGGAATTTGAGGCATTCAGAATCGGTACTACCATGGATAACTTCCAGAAATCCCTAGCCTGGTAGTGCTGCTGAGGAATAGTGACAGTTTAAGATAAATTTTACAGGCACGTAAGCACTGTCAGGCGGGGCTGTTCGAGGTGCGCACAGAACGACGAAACCGTTCTGCATGCACTCGTGCAGTGTCCAAGTATTTTGGGTTTGTGGAGTTATGTCGAACAGCTGTTATCATGAGTGGGACTAATCCGAATATCGACCGAATCCACCGTGAGAATCGATGAACCTTTAACAAGGCAGAGCAATCGGTGTTCCTCTGTCCAGTGGCTATGGCGAAAGAGGTTGTGAGATGGACGAGAAAGGACTGAGAAAAGACATACTCCTCTTCAGTGAAGCTCTCACCGACTTTTGCAAGTTCCACCTGGAAAGGTAAGTGAGGGTGGAGAGATAAGTGCTACCTCGGAGCGAATTTATGAAAATATTGGTGACTGGCAAAATGGTTAGAGTGATTCACCACACTTCACGTTTTCGCCTGTAGGGGAGCAAGAGGAGAGGGGTCCCGTACCATTGGTGGTCATGTTAATCCATGGTCTGTGGGCTTCCTTGATTGGCCCTTGTTGAGGTTTCTCCTGCTTTCGGAGGGTTGCATCTTTCATGTTATCACATTCTTTGTATACCATGTGCACATTTATCACATTTCATTGTCTTTTCCATTTGTTTCTCACCATCCTTTCTGTAAATCTCCACACAAATTGTTGCCTGTCCTTGTGATGTTCCCTTGTGGCTAATAACAGAAATTAGCAGCACCGTCTATAACTCTTGGTCCAATAAGGCTTCCACAACACCTCATAAACCTTCTGTACTCGATATGATTCAGATACAAGCAACGTCAAACACTTCGTGCTAATATAGGTCGCAGGTTAAAGGTTGGGTGAGTGCTATGACTTCAAGAGTAAGCAAAAGGCTAACCAAATGTCTCATGTTATTCTCTGTATATCCGGTTTTATATCGGAGCAACCTTCTCTTGGACACTACGTTGACTGAGATATATGTTGACCGGCGGCTGATATCAAATAAAGCGCTAAATACTTATAATATGCAAATTAGTTGCTCCAGGTCTCTGGCGCTACTGAATTTGTTGTGTTTATAAACAGATTGGCTGCGTGTTTCTCTTGGATTTGTTAAGTGGTGCAAACCTTTCTGATGATAAACCCAATTAGTTCCGAAAATCGATTAAGGCTGTTTGTCATTTCTTTTTCAATCTAAGTTGAGATACAAGCATTTGCCATGATTGTATGATTACTACGTAGCTGCATACGTATTTGCATATATTTTAACATTTTGCTTAGGCATTGATAATAACCTGGTGTTAAAACTCAATATACACATGCATTAGAGAAAGCGTAAGTCGAATACAGAGAATAATAAAAGATTATATAAGAGACGAGAGAACAAGAAATTCTGTAATGATCTTCATTAGCTTATATATATATATATATATATTATATATATATATATATATACTCGTATCATTTTGCATCAGAAGTTAGAAACAACACGAAGATATCCATATATGCGTGTATGTGTGTTTTAGTGCACCGGAACGCCAGTGTAACCAGTGCCAAAAGATTAAAAATGACGAAAACATAAATGTGTATGTATGTATATATGCCTCTCTTCCTCTGTCTCTGTCTGTCTTTCTCCCCCCCCTCTCTCTATATATATATTCTTATAGTCTTTCTATATGTTTGATATAACTTTAAACATGTCAACATAAGAATAACAGTAGCGTCTGTGTTTCTTTTACTCTTGTTTTACTTTCTTGCAAAGTGTCGTCTGCAAGTTAAGAAAGAAAGATGTAAACTTAATCGATCTCTACGTACAAAATGAATAAACATAAACCATTATATGGAGCTAATCGTCGCTGTTAAAGTATGTCGAGATCGATTTACATGGTTAACTGACCTTAGCGACGGTATCTTGACGTAACGGAAATGTCTGCAAGAATACGCTCATTCAAACATCAGGTATTCTTTTTAAGTAGCTGGAACCAAGCGTGGCACTTCACAAGCTTAGAATTCTGATCACGCAGACTCAACAGTCTCAAACGTATACATGTACACACACACACGCACACACACATTCATACATGCATATATATATATATACACACACATGCATATACGCACACCGACACATACACACACACATATAAATGCCCATGAATACACTGTCATACATATACATATATATGTGTGTTCACATACTCATATATATATATATACACATACATATATAGAAGTATACACATGCATACTTACAGATATAAACATATATATGCACATAGATTGACACACACACATACATATATATATATATATATGGCACTTATGCAAATATACATAGAAAATCAAACATATTTATCTATATGCATACATACACACACACACACATATACACACGTATATATATATATATGTGTATACACACACACATTCGTACGTACACACCAAACCTCATTTCGCATATACACTTGTACATACAGGAATGCTTTCACATACTTAAACACCAACAACCTACATGCACACGCAAATACGTACATAGACAATCGTACACTTGCAAAACTATGTACACACACACGGGTCACATATATGTACACACACAAACACGTATATTTTCTCACACGCATATACTTCTATATAAAGAGGAATTGTTGTAAACATACGTATGCACATACATTAGCGCACGTACTAACATCCACAAATTCACACACACACACGCACATACACACAGATAAATCGATAGAAATACGAGTAGACACAAGTGCAATCATATACAGAGTCACATATGTAGATCTACGTACAGAGAAATACATAAACACATACATACAAAATGACGTAGAGAAATTTATACATACCTGCATACACACAAGCAGACATACATATACACACATACACAAAGGCACACACGCAAGCTTAAACATATATATATCCACATACACAGGCATAGATATACACACACATGCATAAACTTTTTCAAACCAGACTCGTACACGCTCACGTACCACGTGCGGGAAACACTACATGTTCATATAATCTGCTAGAAATAACAACCAAATTTCCCTTGGATCACAGCCTAACGTTTAAGAAAAAGCCACGTTGGGTAACATGGTCTTAAGTGTTCTTTGCATTTAAGGGTTTAATGAATTGGTCACGGTTGGAATGTCTTTCATTCATCAGCGCTATTACGACGACAAGCGTTCCAGTTGTTCCGATCAACGGAACAGCTTGCTCGTGAAATTAACATGCATGTGGCTGAGAGCTCCTCAGACACACGTACACTAGCGCAATTCTCAGGTAGATTCAGAATGTCACATAATGTAACAAAGCCGGTCATTTGAATTACAGGTACATCTCATTTTTGTCAGCTCAATGAACTGATGCAACGTGACGTAAAGTATATTGCCCAAAGAAACAGTGCATTGCCGGGTATTGAACTCACGGCATACGCTCTTAGGCCGAATACACTGACGACGAATCCACACGTCTTCCCCCTTGGACTAAACAACGACAATTAAGACGTAATCCCAAAGCAAACGAAAGACTGAAAGTGAACGTGTATGAGATCAATAAATCTGTTTGAACCGAATTTTAATAAATTTAAACAAGGGAAATGAATGGGTTAAGAATTTCGCTCTGTAACTGGGAGAGAGACGGGAAGAGAGAAGGGATAGAGAGGGACAGAAGGGAGAGAGAAGAGGAGAGAGAGATGAGGGAGAATATGGGAGAGGTAAGAGAGAGAGAGAGGGGGGACAGAGGGAGTGAACGATAGAAACATTAAAATGTCTGATGCCTAATAAGCCAACGTCGAATGAGCTACGCCAGAACAGCTGCGTCAAAACGTCTCAAAGTCGCAAATAACTACTTGAAGTAATGAAGGCTATTAATTATTATAAGCAATAAACAAAAACACAAAGAAAACCAAAACCAAAATAGAAGCGAAACAAATTTTCGGCTTTGACATAAAAGTTTATGAATTTTATGTAAAAAATTTTTGATCAATAACTAAATCCTTAATGCTGATTCATCAACGAATAACATACGACTGTTTGGTATTGTTGACAGCAGCTATCAATTAATCACATGATTTTCGATGTAGATTGTCATCTACTGCTTAAAATCATAAAGAAAAGTAAATCTCTCTTTCACAGAAATCGCTTCATTAGAAATTTAAAAGTAGATGACAGCCCATTAAATATTCTTAAACGCTGAAATGAGGTGTTTGTTTACTCTTACGACGTTGCGAGATCTAATACAACAATGAAAAAGAAAAAAGAAAAAAAATTGTGAATCAACCAGTGTATTGTGGTTCACAAGCTTGTTATTTAACAACACGGTTTCAAGTTTTGTCCCACTATGCGGGGATACCTTGGACAAGCGTCTTCTTATTGAGTCTGGGATTATGTCGTATGCTTTGTCGGTGTAACGGAGAGGTAGATTGTGAGTCAAAACCCACCTTGTATATATATATATGTTAGTTAGTTAGTTAGTTAATTTGGCTCAAAAGCAAATAGCAAGGCCATGTAGGGGGACATGGAGTTAAGTACAGAGTGGTGTTCATGTAAAGAGTTCAGGCCACTTGAGGTCAAGGGAGGCTTTGAACAAAGCGGTCGTCAGCATCTTCACCATCTCGTCTGGCAGCTTGTTCCACGGATACGCAACCCGGACGGAGAAAGCTCCTCTCCTTCGATTGAGATGAAATCGTCGCAGGTAGAGCTTTTCGGAATGACCCCGCAGCCGACGCTCTGGAGCAGGAGTGAAGAACAGCTCTTTCGAGAGGTTACACTTTCCGCTTATGATGTTGTGGGCGAGAATGAGATCCCCACGGCGGCGGCGTTTTTCAAGAGAATAAAGGTCGAGCGTCCTCAGCCTTTCTTCATAGGACAAATTTTTGAGACCAAGAAAATGCGGGTAGCCAGCTTCTGGACTCTTTCGAGATGCTGTATGTCTTTGAGGAGATAAGGAGAAGAGGCTTGAATCCTGTACTCCAATATGGGTCTCACCAGCGTGACATAGAGTGGTAGGAATATGGCTGCTGTGAGCATTCCGAATGACCGTCGAATCAAGAACAGAATTCCGCGTGCTTTGTTGGCAGCATGGACGCACTGGGCCGAAGGCGAAAAGGAGGAATCCACCAAGATACCCAGGTCCTTTACCTGATCGGTCCTCTCCAGCAGCAGACGACCCGGCTCGGAGCACAGCATAGTTGAAGAACTCGACTCTACTGGAGCCCCGACTATTTTGAGTTCAAATTCCGTAGGGGTTTACCTAGATGTAGACTTGATTCTTCTCTAGCTTGTCGTCGAGGGTTAAGGTGTATGGCTGAGTGGTTAGCGTGTTGAACTCAAGACTGTAAGATTATGGTTTCGATTCCTGGACTTATTATTCTTGAGCAAAACACTTCATTTCACGTTGATCCAGTCTACTCAGCTGTAAAATGTCTGTCTGTCAGTCTATGTGTCTGTCTCTGTGTCTATCTGTCTGTCTATAAAATATATGTAAAAATATTCGTAGGAACCGCTCATAAACCTCACGGAACCTACTGATTGGTGTAAACTAGCAAATATCCCTTGGGTGAACATTCGATATAGTCAGAAAACTAATGCAATTTTTTGCCTAAAGAAACAAACAGATGTATTAATGTTTCTCCATAAAATCCACGGATATTTCAAATCATATGTGTAATGTCCTATGGATTGTAAATGCAGCAACAAAGACATGTGATATGTGGAAACGTGCGTAGCAATGTAATAAAGGATTTACGAATTTTCATTCATGAGTTCTCGTTATTACTACACACACAGAGACACACACACAGACATATATAATATATATATATATATCTATATATATATATATGAAATGCATGTAGCCGAAGGAGTTCCACGTAGTTTTCGCCAACCAATTCATTCACAAGGCATCAATTGTCCAAAGTACCGAGCAGTAGAACTGAACCCGAAGCCACGAGTTTGCAAAGCGAACTTGTTAACCATACAGACATGTCTGCGCTTAAAATGTATGATATCAAATATGGCATCAAAATAATATTAAAAAGATTTATACGAAAGAAACCTAGAATCGAACTCTCATCGCTTCCGTGAACGTAACGAATCATAACCACTAACCAACATACAAATGCTATAGAACGAATGAGTAACATAACATAAACGGTATTTTATTCGATATTTCTCCATAATCGAGATGTCGTCGCTACCTTAAGAGACTTATATTAAACAGCTTAAACCCTGCGGTATCTAACGGAATTTTCGAAAGTTAATAACAAATGAATTTATAACGTAAAAATTAACTTAGCACAAATAAATAATATTGAAAGATATTAAAAATAAAAGTCATTAGTTAATATGGCATACTTATCAACTTAGAAATTTATTATTATTATTATTATTATTATTATTATTATTATTATTATTATTATTATTATTATTATTATTATTGTGTTTATTAAATGCGAGACATTAAGTTAATTCAATTTAAGAAATATTCATTCGCAAAAGATGCCTAATATGTATGTATGTATGTGTGTGTGTGCGTGTGTCTAAGTGTGTGTATACATGTATATATATACGCGTGCGTGTACATAAGTGCATGTATGTATACTTTTGTATGAATAAGGATATATTCACATAAATATATACGTATATAGATATAACTATATATATATATGTATGTATGTATATATATATATATACACATATACATACATATATATACATATGTTTGTGCTAATACATTTATGGCGGTGTGTGTGTATGTGCGTGCGTGTGTGTAAATATCTACATATATTCATATATTTAGACATACGTCTCTGCTGTTTAGCAGTAGATACGACTCTAGCCTCTAATACATTAATAACTAAACAATGAAAGCTGCTCCGTTATTGCTTGTTGCTTAATGGTAAAACCATAATTACCAAGTATTGGTTAAATTCTCTGATGTACTATTGCAGTAGAATTACTCGTTGTGCTTCATATACAACACCATACGCCACAGACACGTATCTGCTCGCCAAGGAATTCACTAGATATTGTTATATTTTCTACATTAATTCATTGCAAAATTAACTATTTTTCTTTTATAGAAGACAGAATCAAAATAGCTTTACAGATGTAATTTACTTCTTGTCATTATATCGGTTCTTTTAAAAGTATTTTAGCTCAATAATTGCTTGCAAAGTTAAATCTTAATCTGGGACGCGTATTAGGTTCGTTTTATTTCGATTATTAAAGCCCTCCCACTGAGGAAAATATGAAAGTAAATGTTGGCCCCCCTAGGAAATATATGACCTCATGTCAGGCCTATGCAAGAACCAAATATTAGCACTTAACGCTTATAACAGCGTTTAGCTCTCAATTCAACTAATTTCACGGCACTTTTGCTCCTAATATCCTTCAGGCATTAGAAAATATACATGACTCACACATCGCGTGCTTATGTAATAACTAAAAGAAAATTGAAGAAAATAATATAAATATTGGAGAGGCGCAGCCATGGCTGTGTGGATAAAATCTTCGATTTCTATCTACTTAGGCCCCGGTTCAGTGCTTAGTAGTAGAAGAAAATATATATGTGAAGATGTATACATATGTATATATTAGACATGTATATATACATTTATACAGATGTTCATACATATCAATATCTACATATACAACTTTTACTCGTATGCGTATGCACACAGGCGCACCCATATATACGTGTATTATCGCCCTTGTACACGCAGGTATATATACCTTGCATGCAACTTACATTCACAAATACACACACACATACATACATACATACATACATACATACAACATACATACATACATACATACACGCATACACACACATACATATATACGCATTATCAACGTATATATATTCGCATAATCACCGAACCTGGAACATAACTATGGTCTATCCAAAGCACTTATTCAGCGTTACCTGACACCTTTGGATCTCACTGACACCATTACCTCTCATAACCTCCATATATATATATATAAATGATCAATTTACAGAGAAAATCCCGGAGGAACAGTTACAAGATAGACTGATATCACATAAGCGCCTAAGAAATTAGTGATCACACTTGCGTTGGTGTTAATTTCGATGAGAAGTGAGACGTATTTTGGAGAACATAAGAACAATGGGAATGGAGACAAACGTTCAAGATGTTATTTAAATCATTCGTATCACCATATCACCTACATACGTTTCGATTGATGCATTAAAATAAATCCGAGAGGAAGAGCAATGTGGAAAAATACATCAATCTCACCAGGGAAGATGTTATAAACATCAGTGGCGAAATAAATTATTTAAATACCATGTTGTGCATTTGTTTTATATATATATATATATATATATATATATATATATTATATATAATATATATATATAATATATATATATATATATATATATATACATATAATATATATATACATATATATATATATATATATATACATATATATATACACATATATATATATATGTATAATATATATATATATATATGTGGTGGTGGTTGTGTGTTTGTGTGTGTGTGGTTTGTGTAGTGTGTGTGAGTGTGTGTGTCTTTGTTTATCTGTCTATTTTTAAGTTTGTCCTCCTTCACCGCTTGAGAACCATTGTTGGTTTGTTTACGTTTCCTTTGGACAAACAGATCGATAGAATAAATACCACACTTAAAAATATTTACTGGGATTGATTTGGTCGGTTAAACACTTCCAGGTATTGTCTCATTATAGCGGCACTTAGATGACAGAGACAAGCATAATACACATACACACACACACAAATAGAAATACATTTGTATGTATTAGACTTTGCCTTTCATTCTTTCGGGGTCGATAAAATAAGTACCAGTTGAGTACTGGGGTCGAGAGTAATCGAGTTACCTACTCCTCCGAAACTCCTGGCTATGTGTCAAAATGTGAAATCAATATATACATATATATATATAACTTATAAATAAGTTGTTTATAATTTTAACCGTTAAAGGTATTTTTTAATATGCTGGCCATTGATCCTACATTAAATACACACACACACACACACATATATATATATATATATATATATGTGTGTGTATACATATCATAGAAATATATATAATATATATGCAACTGTGTGTGTATTTGTCATCTGTTTAAATAATTTCAGTTATCGGAAGGTAGGCAGAATAGGGCACCAAAGAGGGCGTATCAACCAGATAGCGGTCAAGCAGAGAAAGGATGGTCACGAGGTACGGAAAAGGGAGTTGTGAGAGCGAGAACGAGTAATGAAGGGTTGAGAGAAAGGCAGAGAGTCAGGGAGAAAGAAAGGATCGTGCAAAGAGGAGAAAGAGTATGGAAATACGAAAGGAAAGGAGTGGGAAATGTCAGGGAAAAACAAATACGAAGGAAGACGGAATGGGGAGTAGGGAGAGAGAGAGGGGTGGGGGAATGAAAGGGAAAACGGTAAATAATAGACCGAGGTGGACAGAAGAAGAAATGGAGGGTAAGTAAAGAGAGAAAGGGGACAGATAGATTGAAAGAAATGCAGGTAGATATAGAAGGAATTTTAGAGAGAAGAAAAAGAGAATACAGGTGGGATGTACAAAAGAAGAAAAGAAAACGATGGAGAATTGGTGAAGTGAAAAGGAAGACAGAAAAAGCAATAGAGAGGTAAAGTGATATGAAAGGAAAAACAGACTGGAAGGACAGAGGGAAAGATAAAGAAAGAGAGATAGGATGTCAAACCAAATTTTGTCTCCTCTATCAGGTGTCATGGATGTTGGGTGAAAACGAAAAAAAGAAGATACGTGGTGTTACATTAAATAATACTTTCTACTAAAGGCACAAGACCTGAAATTTTGGGAGAGGGGGTACTCAATTACATCGACCCCAGTGTTTCACTGGTCCTTAATTTATGAAATAATGCTAGTAAGAACTTACACTGGAAGCAACAACTGAGACAGGGACAAACAGACTAGACGTGGATGACCTCATCCATCATCAGTTATTAACGATATTATATATATATGTATAATATATATATATATAGTATATATATATATTATATAATATATATATTTATGGTGTGTGTGTGGTGTGTGTGTGCTCTGTGTATGTTTATGAATAACCGTTTCTATGTATGTAGTGTCGTTAGATATATGTGTAACGCCATCGGGGAAATATACGGGTTCGGACTGTCGTTCTTAGCTCGACTTTCTACAGCATTAAACAGAAGATATCAATCTTAATGTGGATAGGTCGCTAGTTTATTACAAGCAAACTTACTCAGTATGTCTGTCTATATATTATATTCTCAGCAACCACATCAAGACAGAATATAACATATAAAAGTTAGTTTATTTCTAAGATACAGCTAACTGACAGTAATGGCTATAGGAAATGTGACCCGACAACTGATAGCCCATACCTTATTTCTTCCTCGTTTATCCTGTCACAAGCTTATAAATCTGACACAAATAGACACCAGAAGCATGAACACTCACAAACACGCCGCGCTTATACGTAATGTCATAAGCTATAAACAGCCATTTTCTAACACCTAAACGTGCTTACGTACACAATCATAGTTCTATATCTACCCACGTATCCTGGCTTTATTGCAAGATTTGTCATCGTTATTGTAATGGTTATATTGAGACTTTGCAAAATAAAATATAAAAATGAAAATGTATAATATATAATATCTTTAATCATTATCTAAGACGTCAGCATTAAGATTTATTAAATGCTACGACTCCTCTAGCTTACGGGGATCATACCTATACCCATACATACACACATTTGTAGTATGTATATATATACATATATATCCACAGGTATGTATATATATATATATATACGTATGTATATATATATATAATATATATATTAAATGTATATATAATAATATAATAATATATATATATACATATATATGCATCTATAAATATATATCTATATATCTATATATATATGAAGACACACAGTCATTATTCTCTCTGACATTGACTCTGTAAATAATTTATCATTATAACGATTTATCATTTTAAAGACACTATCTCATTGATGTGAAGAATCGATTTGAAATGTAATGAAGATTCACAAATTTCTCTTTGTAAAATTATATATATATATATATATATATATATATATATATATATGTATATATATATGTGTGTGTGTGTGTGTGTGTGTGTTTGTGTACACGCACACTAAATTATCTATCTATAGCTCTCTATTTGTATACACCTACGTATATACATGTAGCAGCTGGAATATAAAATCTCCTTTCCTACATGCAAACAACCACAGTCATATCTAATGTTATACGTGAAAAACAATCTACTCCAGACGGGCAACTTAGTTTTTACCTTTGTTAAACCGATTACGCTATGAATAGGTACGTTGTCGGTCAAAATATTTTGCCGTATTTATATCCAAGATTTCATTAATCCCTACAAGGGGTGAAAATCAATACCAGTCATACGTCGGTGATATATATATGTTTGTATTTATGCTTTAAACATTATCATAAACTTCCTGCTGGATCTTTTCGGTTTGAACGGCAGTTTTTGACATAATTTCTAGGTAACTAAAAAATTTTAAACTTCGTATACTGGTAGAATGTGTTTATAAAACATCTTTTTCTCTTGGCTTTATTGTGAAAATTCTATAGTTTGTAAGATATTTGTTGTTTTTTTTCTGCAATTTCTGCAATTTCAACCAATCAAATAATTCTATTGAGGTAAAAACATTCTGTGCCGTATGAATATGTCCCTCGTTTAAGAAACAGACTGGGTTTATTTACATTTGTGAAGAAAAATAGATACCCTTCCCCCACCCCTAACCTTAACTCTAACCCTAACCCTAAAACAGATTGAAATGCAATACATCGATACTAGGGTCATAATTATGGGTGACAATTTCATATGACACCGCTAGAAAAAACTGCCGTTCAAACTGAAACGATCCCTCAGTGCCTGCCAATAGAAAGCGTTGTGGTCAAGCGCATTTGTTATTAAACTAACAACTGACGAGTCTTGAGTTTGAATCCCCAAAAGGCCAAATAGTTCTCTGTGTGTGTGAAAAATGCTCTCATAGCCAATTCTGCGTAAATAGGCTCATCTGCTATTGGTAAACCGTATCACGCCATTTAGAAACGGTACGTGAGAAAAATTTGTATCTTATCAAAAATGAGATTTATATCACAACAAATTTTACTTCTATCGCTGTTTCGTGATTATTTTACAGTAGTGATATTTTATTTAAGATTTTATTTACTTTTTAATCTAGTGACATAGATGCCAGCGTGTCTACCAGTTTCTCCTTCTTGCTGTTTTTCTGTATGTATGTCATTCTCTCTCTCTCTCTCTCTCTCCTCTTTGGTGTCTCTTACTTTCCCTGTCAGTCAGTCTATTTGCTTTCGTATCTACGTCTGGATAATGTTTTCCTCTCTCCCTCTTTCTGTTTTTGTCTGTTCACCGGAATCGATATATATACCATTCAGAATAGAAAATAGTAACGGTTGACAGAAAAAAGTAGCGACAAAAAAAAAGTAAAACAAAAGACCGCAAAAAAAAAACCCCCAGGAAAATCAGTTTTCTTTTTGGAGTTTCGGTGCGTTTCAAGTCCAAAAACTTCAAATGATCTATCTATCTATCTATCTATCTATCTATCTATCTATCTATCTATCTATATCTATCTATCTATCTATCTATCACATACATACATACATACATACATACATACATACATACATGCATACATACATACATACATACATACATACATACATACATACATACATACATAAATATACATACATACATACATATATACGCCGATAACTATACGGAACACCAATTTCTCTTTGTTGACAGGTACCCATAACTGCCTTGATAGCATTTCTAACATGGGCATTCCTGTGACAGATTACCTGAGATCTCTTTGACAAAGCACGAATACCACAGATTTTCTTGTCAGTTGTTTGACCGTAAACAGTTGACCATGTGTTTTGGGGGCTGACGATATGTGCATCTCTGATCATGAGCAGAAGGATTGGGGGAGCATCATGGCCATGTGTTAAAAGGAATTCTCAGAAGTTTGAATAATTCACCTTTGGAAACATGGGTTGTTCATTCAATATCCGTAAACAATCCTTATTCTGCGACCTTTTGAGCGGGATGGGCTACTCGACAGAAGAAAATTCTAACTGGGCCCCACCCGTAAGTTCATACGCTGTTTATCTTGATATGAGATCACCATGTCGCACACATATGGTTGTGATGCATGTGCCTGGTGTACCCTTATCAGACGGGTAGTCATGATGGGTATACTGGGCTTTGTATATTTTACCCCAGTGTCACTTTGGCGGCATGCACTGCTCTCTCACTAAATAATAATGATGATGATAATAATAATAATAATAATAATAATAATAATAATAATAATAATAATAATAATTATAATAATAATAATAATAATAATAATAATAATAATTATAAAATAATAATAATAATAATAATAATAATAAAAAACTGAAAAATTTATTCGAATCGATATGACAATTTAAATGAGTAGAATTCACGAGAAATTGTTAAGTTCAGCGTCGGCAAGTAGTATGACAAGTCAAAGTTATACTTTGCTGAGCAAGACAAGTTTGAAAGTATGAACCTGTCTCTAGTCGAAGAAAAGGAGGTGAGATGAGAGAAGAGAGAGAATAGTAGGAGAGTGAGAGAGAGGAGAGACGGGAGGACGAGAGAGAGAGAGAGGAGAGAGGAGAGAGAGAGGTAGAGAGAGAGAGAGAGAGAGGAGAGAGAGAGAGAGAGAGAGATGAGAGAGAGAGAGGAGAGAGAGAGAGAGAGGAGAGAGAGGAGAGAGAGAGAGGAGAGAGGGGGGGAGGGGGAGAGAGTCGAAATGTCAACTGATGTTATGTAATATTTATCTCGAAGCATTTCCAGACGATGTCTTATATATCAGAATATTTTCTTTGAACGTACCTACTGATATCTGTGGTTATTGAACCTGAAAACAAAACACAGCGATCGATAATCTGGCACTGCTGCTGCTCTCAAACTTGGCTAAATGTTATTTATTTTATACGCAAACAACGTGCACAACGCGCGCGTGTGTGTATGTGTGCTTGTTCGTGTGTGTGCATAGGCACACTAATACAAACATACACACATATACGTATACACATATATGCATACATATACGTATACACATATATACATACATTTACGTATACACACATATATATAATTTAACAGATATATATGTGTAATGTTCTATATGTTTATGTGCGTATATGTGCTCTTAGGCACATATACGCGCATAAGAATACAAAAATAGAAATATATATATCCACAGTAATCTCTCGCCTTATCGTGGTTCACCTATCGCGGTGAGGTTTTGGAACGTAACACCCGCGATAGTCGGGGGATTACTGTATATATATATATATATATATATATATATATATATACATTTATACTTCTTCTCTTCACTCCTACTTTCCTTCTCTTTTCTCTTCACTCCTACCCACCTTCTCTTTCCCACCTTCATCGTCACCTCTCTCGTAATCCCACCCCATCCCTACACATTCCAACCCCACCTTCCCTATCCTTCCCCACCCATTTCTGTGTTCCTTTCTGTGGAAGAGCGTAGGCTCGAAACGTTAACGACTTTTTCACTTCCCGAGCGTTATACTAATATATCCGTTTGCTATCTACACCACGTGTCTTCGTCTTTTGTTTTTTTGTGAATTCTCCCTATACACAGAGCACACACACACACACACACATATATACTATATATATATATATATATATATATATATATATATATTATATGCGCGCGGGGTGTGGGTGTGTGGCATGTGTCTGAAAACGTACCTTATTTCTTTATCTCCCAATTTTATGCGAGGAATATGTGTATGTGAGAGAAAGAACATGTGAATGTGCTTGATAGCATAATGAGTGTATATACATATGTGAGAGTATGCGTGAGTGCGTATATATATATATATATTATATATACGTTCTTTCTCTCACATACACATGTATTCCTCGCATAAAATAAGGTACGTTTTCAGACACATGCACACACAGACAGACACACACACACACCTACACACAAACGTGCGCGCATATACACACGCAGGGCTACCATGTTAGGTTGGGCAAACAATCCTTACATTTATCATGTTTACCGATTAAAATGTTTTTGGAATTACATAGTAATATTCGTAGGCTATGACCAGTTCGCATGAGTATCCTTTCATTTCTCCAATTTTTGGATTTCCTGGAATTTGATACAGCAAACCACTAGTTCCTTTATCTGGCATTCCTAGGACACCTATGACAACAGATATTGTTCAAACCATGAGGTTCCACATTTTGGCAATTTCTACTTCAAGATCTTTATAATTACTCAGTTTTTACTAAGTTTTGACAGATACATTTATATCGATGAAGACAGTCATGTCGATTAGTATTGCTTTACTTCTCAGAGCGTTCGGTCTTCTTTGTCCTGTGAGAGCGGACAGCAACCTGTTCTCACAGGTCTCAGAGGGTCTCTTTCCGCATATTATTTTCTTTGATAATTGGTTGTTAACTTTCGTGCAAGTCATTCTACGCTCAGGTACCAGTCTCAAAAGCCTAGCTGTCACCAGGTTTTTGGGTCTTGATCTGTACACATGTCAATTCCGATTTCTCTGACATATTTCACGAACTTATTTGTTAGTGCTACGTGTCCACCAGCAACTACTGGAATGACAGACTCTCCTCATAGTCCACATTCTTGCAATTTCAGTAGTCTATAATTTTTAATAATAATAATAATAATAATAATAATAATAATAATAATAATAATAATAATGATAATAATAATAAAAATAAAATTAATAATAATAATAATGATAATAATAAAAAAGGTGGGCTACAGCATATATTCTGCTCAATACCACAGATTTACTTGTCAGTTGTTTGACCTTAAACAGTTGAGCATGTCCCTTAGTGGCTGACGATATATGCATCTCTGATCACAAGAAGTAGTGGGGGAGCATCATAGCCATGTGTTGAGAGGGATTCCTTGGGGTTTGAATAGTTCACCTCTGGAAACATGGGTGGTTCTTTCAACATCCTTAAACAACCCTTATTCAGGGACCTTTTGAGCAGGATGGGCTACTCGACCTGAAGAAAATTCTAACTGGGCCCCACCTGCAAGGTCATGTGCTGTTTATCTTGATATGAGATCACCATGTCACGCACATATGGTTGTGATGCAGGGCTACTTTCTGTATGTTATATATATATTTTTAAGTCCTGGTGTCTTTGTTATGTATTTGTTTGAATATTTTTTATCATACCTAATGCTCCTACTATTATTATTATTATCATTATCATTATCATTATTATTATTATTAAGGCGGCGAGCTGGCATAAACTTTAGCACGGCGGGCGAAATGCTTAGCGGTATTTCGTCTGCCGCTACGTTCTGAGTTCAAATTCCGCCGAGGTTGACTTCACCTTTTATCATTTCGGGTCGATAAATTAAGTACCAGTTGCGTACTAAGGTCGGTCTAATCGACTGACCTCCTCCCCCCAAATTTTGTGCCTTGTGCCTCGAAGTGTAGAAAAGACTACTACACTACTACTACTACTACTACTACTACTACTACTACTAATACTTCTGCTTTCATAGCAGCAGTTAAAGAGGCGATGAAAGAACTTTACTGTTTAGGTATGTCAGTATAGGAAACATGACTACAGTAGACCTAGCAATAATGTCTGACAACAAGAGCAATTCTAAAAGTTGCTTGCAACAAAGCGAGAGATGCACTAGCAAAAATTACTGCGGCAAAAGTATTCACGAACCACAGCGACTGGAAATTTGCTAGCAACAGAGTGAGAGCAACGCTAGCAACATTTAAAACAAAAAATGTGTCCAACAACCACAGCAACTGGAAAAATTGCTAGCAACAAAGTGGGAGCAACGCTAGCAACATTAGGACAACAAATGTGCCCAACAACCAAAGCAGCTGTAAAAATTGCTAGCAACAAAGTGGTTGCAACGCTAGCAACATTTAGGACAACAAATGTACCCAACAACCAAAGCAGCTGTAAAAATTGCTAGCAACAAATTAAGAGCAACGCCAGCAACATTTGCTACTGGAAGTGTATCTAGGACAAGAGTAACAGTAAAATTTGCTTGTAACAAATGAAATAATATCGCCATATTTTATTTGGTACTCTAGTGAGTCCGCCATGTCATCGCCTTTCTTTTGAATATGCTCTAAATATTTACGTTTTAGGTATGGAAATCAAAGACGTGGTGAAATGCAATTACTGAGGTTAGTAGCAGCTTAAGATATGGACACATAATTTTATCTGGAAGCCAGAAGCACATTGCAATGAGGACAATAGAAATCATCATTGATATTTATAACTGAGGCCTCTGGAGTGTTCAGAGGAAACTTGGTGTGGTTGCACTGCTTAAAATTTCTGGTTGGCGAGGATAAAAAGAAAAAAAAATTATGTCTCTAAACATTAAACATAACATTAAATGTTTTTAAAGATGTTTGATCGAAAAAAAATATACATTGTAAATACACTTCATAAATTATATACTAAACACTATCAATAAAAACGATAACAAATATAGTGCTCACACCTAGTTTAGCGTTTGTTTACTACAGAGATCTGTTAGACATATTACATCATTGTCTGCACGCAAAAACGAATTTGTAATGACATATTTTTACACTTCATTATTCATGATACGTATATAAAAACTCTTGTGGGATATATAGGTTTCAAAACTCCATATATACTATTTTGATGACGATTATCACCGTTGTAATTCACTTAAGCTGAACTTCCTTGGTTTGGCAGAAACTCAAGAGCCAATTGGTTTACACTTCAATATTTATTGCTATTGTTGTTGTTATTGCTAGTTGTGTTTGTCCCATTTTCTCTTCCCCTCTGTTGCCCTCTACTCCGGGGAAACTTCGTAGAACGAATTGTTACTTGAAGAAATTACTGTAGGAGTGGCTGTGTGTTAAGTAGCTTGCTTATGAATCGCATGGTTCCGGGTTCAGTTTCACTGCGTGGCACCTTGGGCAAGTGTCTTCTACTAAAGTCTAGGGCCGACCAAAGCCTTGTGAGTGGATTTGGTAGACGGAAACTGAAAGAAGCCCGTCGTATATATGCATATATATATATATACATGTACGTGTGTGTGTATATGTTTGTGTGACTGTTTGTCTCCCCAACATCGCTTGACAGCCGATGCTGGTGTGTTTACGTCCCCGTAATTTAGCGGTTCGGCAAAAAGTGACCGATAGAATAAGTACTAGGTTTCCAAAGAATAAGTCCTGGGGTTGATTTGCACGACTAAAGGCGGTGCTCCAGCATGGCCACAGTCAAATGACTGAAGCAAGTAAAAGAGTAAAAGAGTAAAAGAGTAGTAGCACCACCCCATCATTATAAGATTCAATGAAGTATTATTGTACTATTTTCTTCTACTATAGTCACAGTATGTAAAATGTTACTAAAGGAGTCGTAAGTCGAGTACAATGACCTCAGTACTCAATTGGTATTTATTTTATCAACCTCCACCCCTCAAGGATGAACAGCAAATTCTACCTCGGCGTAATTCGAACACAAAACATAAATCCTCAAGAAATCCTGCAAAGCATTTTGTCCGGAGTGCTAACGATTCCACCAGCTCACCTTTACTTTATTTAATCTTTTCTTCTCTGCTCTAGGCACAAGGCTCGAAATTTCGGGAGGGGGCCAGACGATTAGATCTACCCCAGTGTGCAAGTGGTACTTAATTTATTGACCTCGAAAAGGCAAAGTCGACCTCAGCGGAATTTGAACTCAGAACGTAAAGACGGACGAAATACCTATTTCTTTACTACCCACAAGGAGCTAAACACAGAGAGGACTAAAAAAGGACAGACAAACGGATTAAGTCGATTATATCGACCCCAGTGCGTAACTGGTACTTATTTAATCGACCCCGAAAGGATGAAAGGCAAAGTCGACCCCGGCGGAAGTTGAACTCAGAACGTAAAGACGGACGAAATACCGCTAAGCATTTCGCCCGGCGACTAACGTTTCTGCCAACTCGTCGCATTCTTTGATTTAGTTAATGCTTACAGTGAAGGGAGATTTTGTCAGCAATTACTTGAAGGTCTAGTGACCAGATGCAGACCTCCATTTTTGTCGTTTTAACTTCATTCATATTAATTCTACGTTTTTGTTTTGAAACTCGGTCCGGGTCGACTTGAAATCATTCATGAGTTGCGGGTGATTAAAAGTAAATTATTCATAAGAAATTGCGCTTTCCCAGTGCAAAAAAAGTTCCTTATATTCAAATACGTCACTAAAGTATCTTTGAAGAAGAAATGAAAATTCAACTAATCTCTTTTATTCTTTTACTTGTTTCAGTCATATGATTGTGGCCATACGGGAGCACTACATTTAGTCGAGTAAATCGACGCCAGGACTTATTCTTTGTAAGCATATTACTTATTCTATCGGGCTGTTTTGTCGAACCGCTAAGTTACGGGGACGTAAACGCACCAGCATCGGTTGTCAAGCGATGTTGGAGTGACAAACACAGACACAAATACATATAGATACACACACACACACACACACACACACGTATATATATATACGACGGGCTTCTTTCAGTTTCCGTCTACCAGATCCACTAACAAGGCTT
>NC_043004.1:86141899-86156210 GCF_006345805.1 Octopus sinensis
AGAGAGGGAGAGATTGAGAAAGAGGGAGAGAGATGGAGAAAGAGAGAAAGTGAGAGGGAGAGAGAGAGAGACAAATTGAGAGAGGGAGAGAGACAGGGAGAGGGAGAGAGAGAAGGGGTGTGAGAGGGAGATAGAGAGGGATAGAGAGAATGAGAGAGAGAGAGAGAGAGAGAGAGCGAGAAATAACTTGAGCGACATGGATAACTGTAAACAAATGCTGCAATAACTTCAAATAAAAACTAGAGCAATTAAAAATAAACTCTAAAATGAATTCTTAATTAATTGAAATATCGATGGTTGTTGCGTTCTATCTATCATGCCCAGTAGTGATCATTAAGTAAACACATTTCTCTCTTAACTATGGCTCTAATTTTTACTAATTAATGTTTCTGGGAGCAAGCACTGTGGTGAGTAATACAGTTCTATATTTAGGAGATGAATTATGCACATCATTTACAATTGACAGATATGTGTCCTCATCTTGTTTATTGTTAATACAACGTTACGGCTGATATACCCTCCAGCCTTCATCAGGTTTTGTTGCGGAAATTTCGACCCTGGGTTCTCATTCCTAAGGTATTTTTCGATGATATTATTATTATTATCATTTCTACTACTACTACTACTACTACTACTACTACTACTACTACTACTACTATTATTATTATTATTATTATTCACAGCCTGGAATAAGTCCGATTCCAGGCAGTGACCCGAATAATAATAATGATAATAATAATAATAATAATAATAATAATAATAATAATAATAATAATAATGATAATAATAATAATAATAATAATAATAATAATGATAACAATAATAATAATAACAACAACAACAACAACAACAACATAAAAAATACCTTAGGAATGAGAACCCATGTTCGAAATTTCCCCAAGACACCTGATGAAGGCTGGGGGGTATATCAGCCGAAACGTTGTGTTAACAACAAACAAGATGAGGACAAATATCCGTCAAATGTAAGTAATGTAAATAATGTACACTGCGTTGAGTATTTTAGTGCGGACTTTACTACGAGATTTTCATGCAGATGGTGTCCCTATTTATATATCTCACATACCTTTGTATACAGATAGGCGGTACACATTTTCAATTGAGTGGAACACTGTTTTGCTGAAAGTCACAACGCATTGCCCAGTCCAGAAATTGCACCTGCCACACCCTAATCAATATTAAACCACGTGCTTTTAGCTATCTCTATAAAAAGAGAAAATGAAATTAGAGAATATAGTTCTAGAGTAAATTTAATCTGAATGAGGAAGAAAAACGAGGTTACGGATGGAATTTATCTTTGACAATAGGTCTGCCTGCTCACAGACTGTCTTGGGGGATAAACAGCAACAATAACGAAATTGTCTTCCGGCAAACTGACTTCTCGAAAAGCGATTCTCTAGGTTTAGTGTTTTTTCAATCTCTTTGACTCCGTGATTTATTGGAGGTGAAACGGAAGATTTTACTGGCGCCCTTCATGTGAAACGCCAAAGAAATATAAACTATTTTAAAGCAAGAAGTTGAGAGAAGATAATACAGAAAACAATTATTTTTACAACACGGATGCAGTACGGAAGTTTGTCAGCGAACAGGTCGCGGTCTCAAAGCGAGGAAAATATTTTGACATATTAAATTTAAATGTTGAAGTGAATCTAACGGTTTTTGTGTTTCTTAAATGGCTTATAAACACCTGCAATTGTTTTCGTTCCAGCACACTATCTCAGATCATGTCACTTGCTATGCAAGTACATCTCCGTAATTATTTTTACGCTGTTTTATTAATGATACTTCTCTTGTGTATTGCAAAATTATGATAAAACCATGTTTTTTTCAAAAGATAGTCAGGTGTCGGGAAAACAGATAGAACACGGCCAGATATCCGAGTAGTAATGCTCAGTTTTTCGATTAAATAAACGTAAAAGTATTTTCACGTGTTGCCTTGCGTATTACATGATAAAATCTACGATTAGATTAATTCTACGATAATATATTATGGTTAGCAAACCATAAGGCGAGAGACAATTCTGTGTGACTGTTCAGAATATGACAATATCTAGCAGGAATAGAATAAAAGATATTAAATCCTTTGTAAAGATGAGAACTAGGATGTTGAGGAAAAAGTTGAATGCTATTTATATTTCTCAAGATATTGTAAATCTATCGAAATTGGTTAAGGCATGGTTGTGTGGTAAGAAGTTTGCTATTAGAATTGGAGGATTCGGATCTAGTCCTATTGCGTGGCACCTTAAACAAGAATCTTCTACTACAGCTCCACGCCGACCAAAGCCTTGGGAGTGGATTTAGCAAATGGAAATTGAAAGAAACCCATCGTGTGCGCGTGTTTTGACACCCCACCCACATATATATGCAGATATGTGTGCGCATGCATCCTTTTGTCTTTTAGACTCCCCACAGCGTGACAACCGGTGTTAATTTGTTTACGTCCCCGTAACGGTGAGGTAAAAGAGACTGGTAGAATAAGTACAAAAAGGTACTGTGGTCTTGAAATCTTTCAAACTGGTGCTGAGGTATGACCGCAGTCTGATGACTGCAATAACTAAAAGATTACATATACAATATGTTGCTGGCAATATCATTAGAACGTCAGACAAGATACCTTTTTTCATTTGTCCTGGTGTTTTGCGTCCTGAAATGAAATTCTTTTAAGATTGTATTTGCTTTTCATCCCTCCTGGCTTGTTAAAATAAACTACAAGAAATGAAGTGAAGTCAATAATTCAACCACGTCCGTGACCTTAAATTTGAGGGCTTTATTTTAATGTTGGTATTTAATATTTAATCAGAAGTGTATGAGGTTCTTTTTGCTTCTTACAGCCTATATAAGTAAGCTTAACTACCTTCTAAGTTCGTGACGCTTAAATATAGAACGAAATCAAAGACTTCTCTACGCGCCACGTATTTAGTGTCCATATGCGTAGAAACAATGGAGCTCAAAGAATCTGGCTTTCGGACAGTGTTTTCGATTTCATTCCCACTGTGCAAAACTTTGAGTGACTCCTACTGTAGCCCCGGGCCGACCAAAGTCCTGTGAGTAAATTTCATAGACGGAAACTGCGTGGAAGCTACTTATATATGGGCGTGTATCTTTTTGTTGGTGTTTACTCCCGCCCGTTGGACAACCAATGTTGGTTTGTTTACGTCCTCGTAATTTTGCGTATTAGTAAAAAGATTCGGTAAAATAAATACCAGACTTAAAAGCAAATACAGGAGTCGATTTGTTTGACTGAAACCCTTCAAAGCTGTGCCCCAGCATGGCCGCAATTCAATGACAGAAAAAAATGTAAAACATGAAATATTAAAGAGACTGTTTGAAGTGTTTGTTCAGTATATTTTGGGTTGTCCGGAAAGTTCGCACCGATTTTTAAGGAAAGAAAAAGGTCAATAAATACTTGCCATTACATTTTTAATCAACCAAATATGAACCATTTTGTTGCACAATGCGTCTCCATCTTTCCTTTAACTTGAAAATACTCTCTTCCTAGAATTGAAGTGGTTTCATGGCAAAGAATTCATTCATCAAGGTATCTTTTCACGTCATCCAAGGAATTGAAATTTTTACTATTAAGACTATTCTGCAGAGACCTGTATAAGTGGAAATCCGAAGGAGCAATATCTAGTGAATACGGAGGGTGGGGTAACACATCCCAGCCGAGCTGCAGTAATTTTTGTCCGGTTCCCAAAGCATCAAGTGCCGAAAATGAACTTTCTTACCTTCTATTTTAAAGGGTTACAGAATTAACACAGGTTAAAGGAATATAAATCTTCTTCCACGAAAAGATAGCTTAAACTATGCTCTAAATGGAGGTGTAGTCAAATCCTATTTTATGGACTCAACCATGTTCTAAAATAAGTCGAAATGTAAGCTACTATAAATCGGCACGAAGTTTCCGGACAACTCAATATTTTAATAACTTTTCGAACATTCTAAACATGCAGGGCTTATAAAACGTGAACCAGTATTTTCTGACATGTAGCTGTACGTAGATCTTTCAAGAGCACATTCAAATGTTGATGCAAAGACATAAAAATTTTTAGATAACAATTCTCAATATAGAGAAGCTGATAAATCGCTAATAAAAAATATACTTTTCAAAAATATTCTCTCTGAATACAGTACTTCAGAGTTGCATGTGTGAACCATCTCAAGAAACGAGCTCTTCGGAAAAGAACCTAAATTCAATAGAAATAATTTACTCCATAGTTGTATATAAATTTCCAACAATTTAAAAATTTTCGAAATAAATGTAGAATTTGAAGAAGGAATTAAAGGATGGAAAAAAATTCCAACTCATAATGTTAAGAACCTGTAATTGAAATTAAATAGACTGAACTTAAAGCGGATAGGGATGTGCTGCTGTAAGCTGTAAACAATTTATCGAAATGATAGTAAAGCTATTAAATGGAGAAGAGATGAGGTAATGAAACAAAACAAATTATAGATATACAGTACAAAAATAAAATAACAAACCAGAGTATTGGATTATCAAATAAGCAAAAGATAATTACAACCCTAATTACAGTGCCTATTTATCAAATGTGATTTAATTGAGGATATGAAATTAAGTGGAATATCAATACAAATGTTTATAAAAGGTTTCTTCTTTCTCAGCAACTTACAAACAATTAACTGCTATGAGCACCGACAATGATTAATAGAATTATTCTTTTCATTAAACCTCATTGAAGATTCAGTCGCAAAGGCTACATGGTGATAACATTATATACACATGCATACATACATTACATACATATATATATATGTATGCTTGTATACATATGTGCATGCATATATATACATGCATGTATCTGTATGAATATGCATACATACATATATATATGTATGCTTGTATACATATGTGCATGCATATATATACATGCATGTATCTGCATGCATATACATACATACATACATGCATACGTACATACATACATATACACACATACACACACACATATACACACACACACACACATATATATATATATATATATATATTAACGTAATTTCACACATAACTGTTAAAAGCGAATTAACACGTTCAAGACCAATTCTGCTGAAAGCATTTTGCAATTGTAACTACTACTACACCAGTCAATTAATTCATGCACGCTTCGAGCCAACAAAGAAAGATCGAGGTCAGCCATTTTCAACCTTTTTCAATCCATGATATATTGCCAAATCGGTTGAAAGCTTTACGTTCTACGCTGAGTTTCAGAACAGTTACGACACAGAGTAACTGCACGAATTGCAATTTGCTGTATGGATGGAAGCACTCCGTCGGTTACGACGACGAGGGTTCCGGTTGATCCGAATCAACGAAACAGCCTGCTCGTGAAATTAACGTGTAAGTGGCTGAGCACTCCACAGACACGTGTACCCTTAACGTAGTTCTCGGGGATATTCAGCGTGACACAGAGAGTGACAAGCCCGGCCCTTTGAAATACAGGTACAACAGAAACAGGAAGTAAGAGTGAGAGAAAGTTGTGGTGAAAGAGTACAGCAGGGATCACCACCCCCTACCGGAGCCTCGTGGAGCTTTAGGTGTTTTCGCTCAATAAACACTCACAACGCCCGGTCTGGGAATCGAAACCGCGATCCTATGACCGCGAGTCCGCTGCCCTAACCACTGGGACATTGCGCCTCCACTATTTGCTGTATATAAAATAAACAAAGTGTAGACAGAGTTGGGAATTCAAGTGGTCTCGTGTTCAATCTCATTGCGTGTTGCCTTGGACAATTGTTTTCTATAATAGCTTTGGGCCAACTAATGTCATGTGGATGAATTTGATGCACAGAAACTTACAGTTGCCCGTCGTCTATTTTTCTTCGTGGGTAATTTCATCAGGCTTACATAACGCTTAGATGTTGGTATCTAGTTTTAGGAGGTCCTGTGGTGTATATATATATATATATATACACACACACACGCAAATACACACACACACATAATATATATATACATATATATATAAAATATTCTTTTATTGTTTAATTTATTTCAGTCATGTGACTGTGGCCATATGGAAACAGCGTCTTTAGTCGAACAAATCGACCCCAGCACTTATTCGTTGTAAGCCTAGTACTTATTCTATCGGTATCTTTTGCCGAACCGCTAAGTTACAGGGATGTAAACACACCACCATCGGTTGTCAAGCGCTGGTTGGAGGACAAGCACAGGCACACGAACATATATACACACACATATATGTATATATATACGCAGATATACATAAACATTTACATACGTATATGTATATTTATACACACACACGCACAGACATGACTAGCTTTTTTCAATTTTCACCTACAAAATCTACTCACATAACTGTGTTCGATCTGTAGGTATAGTAATAAACACTTACCCGGGATGCCACGCGTTGAGATTGAACTCGGAACCATATGGTTGAGAAGCTAACCACTTACCACACAGTCACGCCTGCGCCGAACGAACTAAAGATTTGTCAGTTGAATCAAAGTTTAGATATATCCAAAAGATTTTTTTCTTTTTTCGAGGAGTCATTCTTTATTCTTGTATTTACTTATATCGTCAAAATCACACGGTGACATACCTCACCACGTTATATATATATATATATATATATATATATATATATATATATATACACATATATATGTGTGTTCAAGACGACACATGATCGCAAGCGCACGCAGACACAGACACACAGAGGGACATACGTACCACAATACATAGACACAGAGTTACAAATCAACTTTAGTACATCATAAAATATGACGACGTTTTTCCCGTCTTACGTGCACACCTACGTCTTTCTTAGCTAATCGGCAGCCACAACCGCCGCCATTACTATAAGACATTAATCGACTTCAAACAACCGAAGAAGAATTTGGCGAAGGAG
Source organism: Octopus sinensis (assembly GCF_006345805.1). Classification (NCBI taxonomy): domain Eukaryota; kingdom Metazoa; phylum Mollusca; class Cephalopoda; order Octopoda; family Octopodidae; genus Octopus; species Octopus sinensis. Next base: position 86,148,814 of record NC_043004.1, read on the forward strand.
AAAGAAGTGATACTAGACACGAAGCAGCATAGAAGTATGTAATAACGTGCAGTAATGTTATAAAATATATAGTTCTGTGTTTTATTGTTAGTTTCAAGTGATGTTGAATTAATCAACAAATAAGTAACATAGAAACAGCGCAGAGACCATCACACCTGCTTCAAGAGAAAACTGTTATGTCTGCAACTATTACTTCAATACTAGAACGAAGTGAGATTTTTCCATGTGTTAGTAGAAAATGTATGAATGACTATAAGCATTCGACACTTCTATTTTCATTATTATTATTATTATTATTATTATTATTATTATTATTATTATTATCATTATCATTATTATTATTATTATTATTATTATTATTATTATATTGTTATTTATTTATTTATTTATTTATTTTGCTTGTAGACTGTATTGGGAGCTGAATAGATTTTTATAACTTCAGCCAATTGATTCTGTTACTATGAGGATTTGCGTTGAGTGTATGCATGTTAACGTGTGAAATAGTGTGTGTATGTGTGTGTGTGAGTGTGTGTGTGTGTGTGTGTGCGTGAGTGTGTGTGTGTGTATGTGTGTATATTTACCTAGGTACGATTATGTAATATACGTGGATTCAGATACATTTATATGCTTGTGTACATACGCGCTTACAAATATATTTATGGATACATATCTATTTATACATGTATATGTATGTATGTGTGCGTATGGGGTGTGTAAGTGAGTGCGTCTGTGTATATATATGCATAGATATATATTCATATATATATATATTATATATACGCACACACGCACACAAACACACACAAATATATACATATGAATATAAACATGAACATATCTATATATATATATATATAACTATATATATAATATATATATATATATATATATATATATATATATATATATATATATACACACACATATATATGTGTGTTCAAGACGACACATGATCGCAAGCGCACGCAGACACAGACACACAGAGGGACATACGTACGCACATACATAGACACAGAGTTACAAATCAACTTTAGTACATCATAAAATATGACGACGTTTTTCCCGTCTTACGTGCACAACCTACGTCTTTCTTAGCTAATCGGCAGCCACAACCGCCGCCATTACTATAAGACATTAATCGACTTCAAACAACCGAAGAAAGAATTTGGCGAAAGGAAAGAAGTGATACTAGACACGAAGCAGCATAGAAAGTATGTAATTACTGTGCAGTAAATGTTATAAAATATATAGTTCTGTGTTTTATTGTTAGTTTCAAGTGATGTTGAATTAATCAACAAATAAGTAACATAGAAACAGCGCAGAGACCATCACACCTGCTTCAAGAGAAAACTGTTATGTCTGCAACTATTTACTTCAATACTAGAACGAAGTGAGATTTTTCCATGTGTTAGTAGAAAATGTATGAATGACTATAAGCATTCGACACTTCTATTTTCATTATTATTATTATTATTATTATTATTATTATTATTATTATTATTATTATTATCATTATCATTATTATTTATTATTATTATTATTATTATTATATTGTGTTATTTATTTATTTATTTATTTTGCTTGTAGACTGTATTGGGAGCTGAATAGATTTTTTAACTTCAGCCAATGATTCTGTTACTATGAGGATTTGCGTTGAGTATGCATGTTAACGTGTGAAATAGTGTGTGTATGTGTGTGTGTGAGTGTTGGGTGTGTGTGTGTGCGTGAGTGTGGTGTGTGTATGTGTGTATATTTACCTAGGTACGATTATGTAATATACGTGGATTCAGATACATTTATATGCTTGTGTACATACGCGCTTACAAATATATTTATGGATACATATCTATTTATACATGTATATGTATGTATGTGTGCGTATGTGTGTGTGTAAGTGAGTGCGTCTGTGTATATATATATGCATAGATATATATTCATATATATATATATTTATATATACGCACACACGCACACAAACACACACAAATATATACATATGAATATAAACATGAACATATATATATATATATATATATATATATTATATATACGCACACACGCACACAAACACACACAAATATATACATATGAATATAAACATGAACATATATATATATATATATATATATATATATATATATATATATGCATATATATTTCTACAATATATACACAATACAAATATGTACTCAAATATATAAATATACATAAATGTGCAAATATATATATACAAACATACACAGGCATCCATGCTTTCATATACACACGTAATTACGTGCACATATACATACACACATACACATACAAACACACAGAGACACGAAATCTCAGAGTGTCTTCCATCATACAATATTATAGATATGTGATACACACACACATTCTCATAAAAACATGCGCATACATACACATACATCTACACACACACACACACACGTCGCACACGCACACTCACAGACCTACGCAGACAGTGGTATACTTGATATGATATTCTACATTTAAAACTCTTGGTTGGCAAGAACATTTTTTAAATAGGCGGGTATTTAATAAGTAAATGAATGCTTTTCGTCGTGAATTAAAAGCTTAACAATGCATATATATATAGGGAGCTTCTATGGAGTGAATAATAAATACCACTACCTCTATTCAAACCCGCATGATTCTATGCAACGTATATTACACTCATGCGCACGCGCGCATGCAGGTATTGGTATAAATATGCAGATACCTTTATATGCATGTGTGCACAGACAGTTTTGTTAGGATTATTAGACGACGAATTATAGCGAATGTCAAGTGGTGTAAGAGCTGAATAATGAACGTAGTGTAAGATTCCTTACAAAAGAAAATGCTAAACCATGACATTGAGTTGTTCCTATCTTTAGGTTTAATCCAGATTCCGGGGCAAACTACATCAAGTATTAAGAAGCATCAAGGGTAATCTTGGGTAAGCAAACCCACTGTAACTCTTCTGATGGGTAAATCTTGGTTAATTCCACTGGATTATGAATATTTTCGGCAGCTTAATTCCAAGATACTTACTGCAGTGCGACGATGAGTTAGCTGGCCGAAACTTCGAAGTCACTGACGGTAACATTCTCGTATAATAATATCAGATTAATAAATTTGTACTCTACAAAAGTGTAGAGTAACTCATCAGTTTAATGTAAAATTCTTTTTATCTGAACATGGTGGGTGTGTGGTAAGTAGCTTGCTTACCAACCACATAGTTCCGGGTTCAGTCCCACTGCGTGGCATCTTGAGCAAGTTTCTTCTACTATAGCCTCGGGCCGACCAAGGCCTTGTGCGTAGATTTGGTAGACGGAAACTGAAAGAAGCCCGTCGTATATATATATATAATAACGTATATGTTTCTGTGTCTGCGTTTGTCCCCCCAACATCGTTTGACAGCCGATGGTGGTGTGTTTGCGTCCCCATAACTTAGGGTTCGGCAAAAGAGACCGATATAATAAGTACTAGGCTTACAAAGAATAAGTCCTGGAGTCGATTTGCTCGACTGAAGGTGGTGCTCCAGCATGGCCGCAGTCAAATGACTGAAACAAGTAAAAGATTAAAAGAGTATGAAAACAAACAAAAACACACACACTTGCACACACACACATACAAACTCATACACAAAAACGGACAGACACTCACACAATACACCCACACATACACTACCGTCAGAAATTAATTAGCACCCTTGATTTGCTCTTCACTCAAGGTATGTGCTGTCACCTAGCGGCCATATCTCGAACTATTGCTTTGTTGCGAGTTCACTGTTGCGCAGAACGATGACGTAACTTTGTTTGCAGAGCAGTTTGAGAGTCTACAGCCTTATGATGTTGACATAGCAGTGCAACAACTTGGAGTGCGGATGCAGACAAACTTCCTTTGTTTAATAGATATAGGTAGCGCCTCGCAAGGACCGAAATCACACCATACTAAGTTTTCTCATCGCGTAAGACGTTTTGAACAGCTCATAGGTTAACTGATTTAACATATTTAATGTAGAAATTTGAGAAGTGCTAATTAATTTCTGACGCAAGTGTATATACACACACACACATATATATATAGGCATTCGATGTGTGTTATATAATGCAATAAAGTGTTCCGCTGATGTTCTGATCTGGTTGAGTAATAAACGCAAATTGCCACAGCGGTGAAACGTTCGTAGGGAATGAATAATAATAATGCTTCGTATATCATAAATAGTAATACAGCTGCGTAGATTAGTAACGGATACACGATACTGGAAATACACTAAATAATGATATCCTGCCTGGAGCACTAAACCCATCTGTAGTATTCATGCATCTAACAGAATACACGATCTATCTATCTGTCTATATGCATTTTACATATATACCCTCACACACGCGCGCGTATACACATACGCACACGCGCACGCACACACATATATTACAGAAATGGTGGCTAGCTTAATACTCTGTGGATTGTTTATATATATTCCATAGTAGAATCTTATGTCGACGACATAGGCGAATGAATAAACTATGATCATCGCTTTGTATGGGGGCATGTGGAATAAATTATGATCATCGAATAAATGATTATCATGAACGAATAAATTATGATCATCGTTTAGTATGGGGGCATGTGGAAGGGCGTGGCTTAGTGGTTAAGGCGTTGGACTCATGATCGTAAGATTGTGGTTTCGATTTTTGGACCAGGCAATGCGTTGTGTGATCTTCAGCAAAACACTTTATTTCACGTTGACTCAGTCTGCTCAGCTGAGTAACCCTACCAAGGACTGGTGTCTCGTCGGGGTTGTATATATTACACCTCAGAAACCGGGAAATCGGCCCTATGAGTATATATGACTCGTAAAGTAGCGTGTATTTATCCTCAATGTAGTGGCTATTTATCCTGAAAAGGGCGACGATTTGGCAGAAACTTTAGGACGCCGGGTGAAATGCTTAGCAGTAGTTCGTCTGCCATTATCTTCTGAGGTCAAATTCCGCCGAAGTTGACTTTGCCTTTCATCTTTTCGAGGTTGATTAAATAAGAACCAGTTATACACTGGGGTCGGTGTAATCGACTTAATCCATTTGTCTGTCCTTGTTTTTCCTCTCTGTGTTTAGCCCCTTGTGGGTAGTAAAGAAATAAATATGGTGGCTGAGCTATCTTAAAATATCTGGGCGCTTTTATTTGAATCCTTCCACATTTTAACTGGAACTTTCCACTGGAAGTGACGTTGTCATTCATGGCTTTAAAGATCAATAAAACCCCTTAAGAAAAAGTTCTAATTGACAGAATCTTCCTCTACAAGTTGTGATGCTGTTTTGCAACGTGTACGAATTTGATAAAAACTAGAACAAAAATAGCTTCCTAATATCGTCTGATATGAATTCTAGATTAAGATGTTTTTGATGTCGTTATATAGAAGACAGTAAGTACACTGAAAATGTCTCAATATATTTTTATAGGTAAAGAAAAAAGAGTTGTGTGATTATTTCGTTAAGTTTTTGTAGATTCAGGCGTGGCCGTGTGCGTAGGCAACGCACTTTATAACCATGCTATTTCAGGTTCAAACCCATAGGGCATTATATTGGGCAAACGGTATTTAACGTGACCCTGGTCAGGCAAATACTTTGTGAATGAATGTGGCACCTGGAAACTCTGTGGAAACCTATCGTGTGTATATATATATATAATATATATATATATATATATATGTGTGTGTGTGTTGTGTGTGTGTGTGTGTGTGTGTGTGTGTGTGTGTGTGGTGTGTGTGTGTGTGTGTGTGTGTATCTATTATATAAAATCCGTTCTGTCTGGCTGGCTGTGTGACTTCTAGATTCTCGGGCATCCTCCAGCCGATTGCGCTCAAATTTGATGTGTAGATACCGACGGTATCAGGGCGTGTATAAATCTTTAAAAAATTACAAAACTCGCTTACAGGTGAGAATGTGATCGATAAAGCCGTGGGAACGTGCATTTGTACGCGCAAGCACATCAGCTGTTGCGATCGATACTACGCGTACGCGAGAAAAGTGCGCGTGCAGTTTGCGCAAAAAAAGTCGGCTGGCCTGGAATAATGCCACAAAATGCAGAATATTTAAGAGACCAAAAATGTTAGATGCAAAAGAGATATTTGCTTCAAACTTGGCATGATGGAAGGAAAGACTATTTGGTTTCTCAAGAAGTTTTATTGCCTTAATTTAGCTTAAATCAGTGTTTCTCAAAGGGGACGCCTATGGGACGGTCGGACAAGTTGTGTTGAGAAAATTTGGTTTAAATGTTTGACAACTCAGCACCGCCCATTGGACGGGGGTAGTTTTGCTCGTATATATATATATATATATATATGCTTGGATTAACTATATTATATATATATATATATATATACAGCTACATATGTGTGTGTGTGGATGTGTCCGTGTTTGTTGCTCTTCACCACTTGACAAACCTTGCGGTTCGGCAAGAAATGAAATATTTACTAGACTCAAAATAAATAAATAAATAAATAAATACTGAAGTACGAAATTTGATCTGTTCGACCAGCAGAGAACTCCGCAATGTGGTGCTCCATCATGGCCACACGCCGACCAATACCTCAAAAAGATAGAAAGAAAAAATGCACAAAATATATAGTGTAACTTTATAATACGTTAGGGAGTGTTACGGAAGGGATTTAAGCTGCTATTACTTGCTGGTCAATAGAATGACCGCATAGACCCTTCTTGTATTAAATGAGTGAAATCGGAAGGGGTTGGATATAAGAGATTGTAATTAAAAAGAAAGAGATAAGGAAAGGAAGAATGAAAGAAGGGAAGATAAAAATTTAGGTAATCATTGGAACCAAGAGAGAACTAAAAGAACATACAAACACATACACATAAATAAAGAAAAAATGTACACAGATCTTTATATTTATACACGTACACACACAGTCATACACACACACACACACACACACACACACACACACACATGGATTGTATATGAAGTCGGTCGTTGAACGTGTTATCTACATTAATGTTTCCAGAAGGTGTGATCACTATTACTTGGAATGTATATACATATGTATGTATGTACGTATTTATGTATGTATGTATTTATGTACGTATGTATTTATGTATGTATGTATGGATGGATGTGTGTGTATGTGTGTGTATGTATGCATGTACGTATGTGTGTGTGCATATGTATGTATCTCTATCTATCTATCTATCTATCTATCTATCTATCTATCTATCTATCTATCTATCTATCTATCTATCTATCTCTATGGAGAGACAGATATAGAACAAACGGATAGAACTATATATATATGTGTGTGTTTGTGTGTGTGTGAGAGACACATATTACAAAATCGATACATCCATTTCAAAACGCATTTGCTTCACATTAATGGTTCTGGAAGGTGTGAT
>NC_043004.1:86156310-86191310 GCF_006345805.1 Octopus sinensis
ATATATATATATACAACACAACGCACACACACACACACACAGATATATATATATACACATACACACACATATATATACACAGACACACATTTAAATATACACACACATATATATACATACACATATATGTATATATACACACACACATATATACACACATATACACTCACACACATATAAAAACAGGAACGTACGCGTACACACTCTGTCCCTTTCTCGTTGTTTCAGATTAAAACCTCTATTCACATCTGATGTATAAATCATCAACATCATCAGCATCATCATCTTCATCATCATCATCATCATCATCATCATCATCAACAACATCACTCTTATTACCAATAGGCCTTAGTAATGTATGTTGTTTTAGACTCGGCTTAACCTTCATTGAACTACCTTACTTAACTTAATTCCAGAGATATTTGTCTCCCGTTTCTTGAAGCTAAAACCATCATCAAGGTGCGTTCTGTAGTTGCTAATGCAGTAGTGATTCTGCTTCTGCTTCTTCTTCTTCTTCTTCTTCTTCTTCTTCTTCTTCTTCTTCTTCTTCTTCTCTTCTTCTTCTTCTCCTCCTCCTCCTCCTCCTCCTCCTCCTCCTTCTTTCCGGGAAATCTTAAAGCGCCCATCTCGGATAAAATACAAAATACCGCTATTATACAAACATAGCAGATATCATTTGAATTGGAATCAAGTCCAAGACACAGGCGTGGCTACGTGGTAAAACGTTTGGTACCCAACCACATAGTTCCAGGTTCAGTTCCACAACGAGGCTCTTCAAGCAAGCGCCTTCTACTTTAGCCTCGGGCCGACCAAAGCCTTGTGAGTGGATCTTGTTGACGGAAACTGAAAGAATCCAGTCTTCTATATCTATTAATATATATATATATGTGTGTGTGTGTGTGTGTGTGTGTGTGTGTGTGTGTATGTGTCTTTGTTGGTGTTGGTGTGTTTACGTCCCAGTATTTTAGCGTTTTGGCGAAAGAGTCCGATAGAATAAGCACCAGGTTCGAAACAAAATAATGGGTTCTGGGGTTGGTTCATTCGACTTAAAATTCTTTGAGGCGATGCTCCAGCATGGCTGCAGCCTAATAACTGTAGCAGCTAAAGACAAAAGATATCTAGGATGCCTTTGATGAGTATAAAATCGCGGCCCTAATACTTAATTGACAAGGTATTTCATAAACCCAAGTATCGATAAAAAGCTAAGCTGAATTAGTCAAGATTTGAACTCATAACATAGACATTACAAACATTTTCTGACGAGCTCTAAAGATTCACTCAATATACGCAATATATTTATTGCCCACAAGGGGCTAAACACAGACGGGACAAACAACGACAGACAAACGGATTAAGTCGATTACATCAACCACAGTGCGTAATGAAACTTATTTAATCGACCCCGAAAGGATGAAAAGCAAAGTCGATCTCGGCAGAATTTGAACTCAGAACGTAACGGCAGACGAAATACCTATTTCTTTACTACCCACAAGGGACTAAATACAGAGAGGACAAACAAGGACAGACAAACGGATTAAGTCGATTACATCGACCCCAGTGCGTAATGGTACTTATTTAATCGACCCCGAAAAAATGAAAGGCAAAGTCGATCTCGGCGGAATTTGAACTCAGAACGTTGCGGCAGACGAAATACCTATTTCTTTACTACCGACATGGGGCTAAACACAGAAAGGACAAACAAGGACAGACAAACGGATTAGGTCGATTACATCGACCCCAGTGCGTAACTGGTAGTTAATTTATCGACCCCGAAAGGATGAAAGGCAAAGTCGTCCTCGGCGGAATTTGAACTCAGAACGTAGCGGCAGACGAAATACTGCTAAGCATTTCGCCCGGCGCGCTAACGTTTCTGCCAGCTCAGGCGCAGGAGTGGCTGTGTGGTAAGAAGCTTGCTTCCCAACCACATGCTTCCGGGTTCGGTGACTACTGAGTGACACCTGGGACAAGTGTCTTCTACGAGGGTAATCCCCAAAATAAGGTCTCCAAAGTACTAGGGACGCAGGGAAACTGTGCGTGCGGCTATTCGCCACACTTTTGTGTTTGTTGTGCATGCGCCTGCCCCTGTGTGCGCCTCGCTGCCACGCTCAGTCTTGGCTTGACACTCGTATCTGATGGAGCTCCCGATTGGTGCTACTTATTTGGCATCGCTGATTCGACGCTGTCTTATTTGACATCAGACGTTCTGATGTTTCTCTCACTCTTTCTCTCCCACCCCTACCCATCTCTTTTTTTCTATATGTATGTGCGGACATATTTCTTTGTGCATATGAAGGCTCGACAAGTGTTATTAAATAATGTTTTCTCTCTCTCTCCCTCTCTCTCCCTCTCTCTCTCTCCCTCTCTCACTTTCCCTTATTGTATGTATATATTACTGCACGTACATTTGAGCGTGTATGTGTGTATGTCTGTATGTACGTGTGTGTGTATGTGTGTGCGTGCGTACGTATGTGTGTGCATGTACGTACGTATTTACGTGTGTACCTCCAACGCCGAAAGTACTGATACCATAACAGGCCAAAATGTCCACTCAGCCGAGCCAATTGGCCAGCGCCCGAAAAGCAGCGCCCAATCATCTCATTCTAAAACACGGGAAGACTAAAGGCAAATTTAACCTCGTTGGAATTTGAACTCAGTACGTAAAAACAGAAAAGCCCTTCACGAAATACCGCAGGCATTGTGTCAGAAGTTCAAACGATTCATCTACATCACGGCTTTTCGCATGAGAGTCGTTCAGCTTATTTAGCAAATGCCCTTTCTACAAAACATATATGCATAAACTTACCGTCCTAACGTCTCTGAAACCAAAATGTTAATTTATCTGCCCGCGATAAATCAACATAGCAAAACCATTCTCCGCCATTTTTTTTTCGTCGTCGTCGTCGTCGTTGTTGGGCAGCGGCGGTGGCGCTGCTGGTGACGGTGTTAGTGGTGGTGGTGGTTGTGTCCATGTTAAAGAACTGGGCGTAGATATTTGATGTATACTGTAACCTCCCATTCCTGGGTTCGTATCATGTTGTGGTCAACAGAGTCTTTCATTATTGATGACTGAAGTTGTTAACGTATGCAATTGCCTATGACAACAAAACTCCCTCTTACAGCAAACATTTTGAGAAGAGTAACCCCCCTCACCGCCGCTGCCACCGCCGCCGCCAAAAAGTAAAGGACAATCGAAGAAAGGGAAAACGAGATATATGATTATTGTTGGCTTTGCAAATTTATCAATCAAATCTCCTGGCACCGTCTTAATCCTTTAATCATTCTTAATCTACCATGTACATCAATGGTAATACCACGTTTTATCATTGTTTGCAAAAATCGTTGGCTAAATTTATGCTACCAAGTACACAAACTCACACAGACATGCATACACGCACACATATGCACACGTGCAAACATGCATACATATGTACACACATTCACACATTCATACTCATTCACAACACGAATTCACACACACGTACATTTTCGTACACACGCATATACATTCACTCACACATACATTAGACACAAACACCCACAGGCGTACACAGGCGTACACTAGCCTACGATGCACATTCTTGTATATGCATGTGTACATACATATATACGTGTGTAGATACGCATACACTCACACACACACACTCACACATATATACAATCATGCATATACATATATATATATATACATACATTCATGCATACACACATACATACAAAGGTACATATATACATGCATACAAACATATACGCATACAAATACATATACACATGCCTACAAACACATATATATGTATACATACATGCATGCAAATACATACACACATGCATACATAAATATATATATATATATGTGTGTGTGTGTGTGTGTGTGTGTGTGTGTGTGTGTGTGTGTGTGTGTGTATCTGTGCATGTATGCGTGTATGTATGTATGTAATATATATGTATGTCTGAATGTATTTTTGTATATGTATATGCGTATGTGTTGTATATGCATACGTATGTATGTTATATATATATATATATATATATATATATATATATATATATACATACGTATGCATATACACACATACGCATATACTATACACATATACAAAAATACATTCAGACATACATATATATTACATACATACATACACGCATACATGCATACAAACATACATACATACATACATATTTACATACATACACACAAGCATACGTATATACACGCAATCATACATACATACATACATACATACATACATACATACATACATACATACGTACATACGTACATACCTACATACATACATACATACATACATACATACATACATACATACGTACACACGTACATACATACATACATACATACATACGTACATACATACATACATACATACATACATACATACATACATACATACGTACACACGTACATACGTACATACATACACATGCACATTCGTGGTAGGTGTGGGGAATATGCGTCTGCGATTATAAAGAGAAAGACATGCACGAGTCAAAAACGATTGTTTTTTTTTACGTCCAAATTATGGGTCTGGAATCGTCTGTTCGTAATCTTCCTTGATATCGGCAACAGAAGCAGTTGCATTCGACATGGCGCTTGCTGCGAGGACTAAACATAATAATGGTGGTGGTGGTGGTGGTGGTGGTGGTGGTGGTTGGTTTCGCTGGTGGTGGTAACTAGTTAATAGAGAGTTCAGAGTGATGATGGTAAAGACGGTTCGCAATGACAGAAATATGTTGGCCACATACAGTTTCCTCCTAATGAAGTTTTAAGCCAGGGATTAAGCGAGTAAACACAGATCGAGGCAGAAACGTTGTCTGGTGGTCACAGTGGTTTTGGTAGTGGTTTTGGTGGTGGTGGTGGTGGTGTGGTGGTGGTGGTGGTATGTGGTGGTGGTGGTGATGATGGTGGTGGCGGTGATGGTGGTGGTATGTGGTGGTGGTGGTGGTGGTGGTGGTGGTGGCACTGGTTTTGGTCATAGCATTGGTGATGGTTATGGTGTTGGCTATGATTATGATGCTGATGGTGAGGTTGATGGTGATAGTAGTGGTGATCGAAGTTGAGCCATGGTGGCGCTGGTGGCGGTAATGGTTGTGGTGGCGGTGGATTGTGATGGTGATCGTAGCAGTAGTGGTTATGGCGGCGGCGGCGGCTGGCGGTGGTGGTGGAGGGTATAATACTGGATGGTTCTGGCAGGAGCGACAGCGTTGGTGATGGTGGCAGTAATGTGGATCCTCTCGGCGGCGGTGGCGGTGGTGATGGTGGTAGTCGTGGATCATGGACGTGGTGGTGGTGATGGTGATAACTATGGTGACGGTGACAATGGTATGGATTACAGTAGTAGTAATATCAGTAATGGTAGTGGTGGTGGTGTGTGGTGGTATGGTGGTGGTGGTGGTGGTGTGGTGGTGGTAGTGGTGGTGGTATAGGAAGTGGTTAGTTAGTGATGGTGGAAACGGTACGGATTGTATGATGGGTATGGTATTGGTGTTGGTAGTGGCCGGGAGACGGCAGCAATGAGGATTGTGGTGTGTGGTAGTGGTGTGTGGTGGTGGTGGTAGTTGGTGGTGGTATGTGGTGGTATAGGAATGGGTTGTTAGTGATGGTGGACGGTACGGATTGTATGATGGTGGTATGGTATTGGTGTGGTAGTGGCCGTGGGACGGCAGCAATGAGGATTGTGGTGGTGGTGGTAGGGGTGGTGGTGGTGGTGGTAGTGGTGGTGGTAGTGTGGTGGTATAGGAAGTTAGTTAGTTAGTGATGGTGGAAACGGTACGGATTGTGATGATGGTGGTAGGTATTGGTGTTGGTATGGCCGTGGAGACGGCAGCATGAGGATTGTGGTGGTGGTGGTAGTGGTGGTGGTGGTGGTGGTAGTGGTGGTGGTAGTGGTGGTGGTATAGGAAGTGGGTTAGTTAGTGATGGTGGAAACGGTACGGATTGTAATGATGGTGGTATGGTATTGGTGTTGGTAGTGGCCGTGGAGACGGCAGCAATGAGGATTGTGGTGGTGGTGGTAGTGGTGGTGGTGGTGGTGGTGGTAGTGGTGGTGGTAGTGGTGGTGGTATAGGAAGTGGGTTAGTTAGTGATGGTGGAAACGGTACGGATTGTAATGATGGTGGTATGGTATTGGTGTTGGTAGTGGCCGTGGAGACGGCAGCAATGAGGATTGTGGTGGTGGTGGTAGTGGTGGTGGTGGTGGTGGTAGTGGTGGTGGTAGTGGTGGTGGTGGTGGTGGTGGTAGTGGTGGTGGTGGTGGTGGTGGTCGTCGTCGTCGTCGTTGTCGTCGTGACGCTACTCCCGGTAATGGTGAGAATTATGGCGGTGATGATGATGATAATGGTTGCACGGACATGAACGACAATGGTGGAGGAGACAATGGCAGTGATGATGATGATGATGATGATGATGCTAATCCTTCCATTTGTAAAATACGAAAACTACTGGATAATCGGTTGCTAAGAGTGACGTTTGATTTCTTTGGATATGGTTGCAGCAGCAGCAGCAGCAGCAGTAGTAGTAGTAGTAGTAGTAGTAGTAGTAGTAGTAGTAGTAGTAGTAGTTTTGGTGGTGGTGGTGATGGTGATAGTGGTATTGGTACTACTAGTAGTAGTAGTTGATGGTGACTGTAGTAGTACTAGCAGTAGTAGTAGTAGTAGTGATAGTGGCGTTGGTGGTGGTGGTGGTGGTGGTGGTGGTGGTGGTGGTGGTGGTGATGGTGTTGGTGCTGGTGGTGGTGTTGGTGTGGTGGTGGCTGAGGAAGTAGCTGTGACGGTCGCACCAGTGATGGCACTGATATCCAAGATAAGACTGTCTAACGTGGGTTGTGCGCGATGGGCAAGGGTGGAGTGGGGCATTGGTTAACGGAGTGAAGAAGAGTTTTGTGGTAAAACTGAAAGATGTCATGTCTCGTTATAATTTTATTTTATTTTATTATATTCCGTTTGATATATTTTGTTTATTTGGTAATGATGGGGCGGGGATGGGAGAGAGGCGTGAAGGAGGATGACAACGATAACAGTAACACAAACATCACAGAGAAAAAAAAACAACTAAAAAAAAACAACTAAACATACAAAAATGCCCGACTCTGTTCAAAACCACATGGAATTATTATCGTTATGACGTCATTTAACACCGATCATTATGACGTCATGAACATCGACAAATATGACGTTATAAACTCTGGCTACTATGACGTCGTTAACCCCAGCATCTATGACGTCGGTAATACTGTCTACTATGACGTTATTTAATATTGACTATTATGACGTCATGAACACTCACCCACCCCCTCCATAGCGTCATTAATACTGTTATTTGACCCCTATGACTTCATTAACGTTGGTCACTACGACGTCATAAAAAGTAACCATTGTGACTTTGTTAAAACTGATCAATATGATCTCATTAACACAGGCCACTATGACGTCATTTAACTGATCACTACGACATCATTAACGCTGACCACTATGACGTCATTAAGATTGATCACTATATCATTTAACATCGATCAATATAACGTCACTAACACTGATGACTATGACGTCATGAATACTGATCAGCTCAGCGCCATTTAACATTGGCCACTCTGACGTCATTTATTAACTAATATGACGTCATTTAACACTGATCACAATGACGTCATTTATGCTAACCACTGTAACATCTCAGGCTCCGAAACTTAGATACGTTTCTTGGTTTACGGTTTATGAGATTCCGGCAGAACGGAGCAATAGGGCTTTCGTTATTTACTGGTGAAAAATTATTTGTTAGACGAAAAAAAAATAACAGTACCATCTGACGTCATTTAATATTAACTATTATGGCATCATTTAACACTAATCACTATGACGACATTTAAGATTTGTTACTATGACGTTACTTACGCTGACCGCAGTAACATTTGTTGCTTTATAGACAGGCTGAATATAGTAACCTTAACATTCCTCTCCAAGGACAGACCTCAACAACGTGTGTGTGTGTGTGTGTGTGTGGTGTGTGTGTGTGTGTGTGTGTGTGTGTGTGTGTGTGTGCTCATGTGTGTGTGTGTTGAAGACTAGCTGTTGTCCATGTAGCAAGTTTCTCTTGTCTACGACACCCGTTTTGTCTAAGGGGGAGGTGAAGCCAAATCGATTCATTTCGCTGTCGTCGCCAGCGTTTCCGTCAGAACGCAGAGTACTGGAACAGCCCCTGCAAGGCATCCAGTCTGACCTTCCAGTAATTCCTCTATTCCCCAAACCCCCACCTACGAATGGACCGGACGAAAAGCAATATTGACCACGGCAGGATTTAAATTAAAGTCCCAAAGAATTGCAACACATTCTGGTTTGCCACTATAATGACTCCGCCAGGTCGCTCCCTTTAATGTCAGACATCATCAGCCAGAAGCCCTCAGCCCGTGTGTCCAGGGTCGGCCTGCTAAAACTCTCCAGTTCCTTCTGTGTTCTAATCTATTCATACAATCAGCCAGGCCCTTGTTTCCAGTCCATTCTTTGATATCGTCAATCTAGAACACCTCGAACAGCCTCTTGCTCTCTTCCTCTCACACATACATAAATAGAAACCTCAGTGATTTGATGATGTGTTAGTGGTCGATCACAGACCAATACGTACTCATCAAATATGGAACTCCTGACTAATGGAAAACGATTAAGTACTCTACTGTAGTTACTCTCTAAACACGATTACAAGTGACCGAAATCTTTAACTATTAATCCTTTGCTGGTCTTATGTATCAGATGTGATACACAGGACATGCATCATATACGATGCACATTTCAATTTTTTTTCAACCACCAGAGTGACTTCGTTCTTAAGAAAGGAAAGCTTTATATTACCCAGAACATAAGAAATAAGGGTTTACTAAGTCTGAAATCAAGCATGGATATTTAGGACATCCACCTATCTCCGCTATTTCTTTGGATGGTCGTAGGGGTAGGTCTCTCAAGCACTTCTTTAATAGGATCCTATCAGAAGCAACTCTTATTAAACTTTATTGCAGGATTCCCAAGCACGACGAATTGAGACTATCCAATCATCTGATATTATCCAATCATTTCTGTGTTAGTCAACCCCTATGTCTCCTACCGGTTGGCTCAGCATGAAGAATCTATCTTGCTATTTTTTACATTCTAAGCACATCTCCGTAACTTCTCAATGCGGAGACGTAGCGACTCGTCTTGGAGAGACATCCTGAATCTGAGGTTTCAAAATTATGAAAAAGCTTTGGACAGACAATGGTTAAAATGGTTTAATCATTTTTCTGAAACAATAAATTAAAACCTGAACTGTCATACTGCAGGATTCCTAGGTATGACCAATTGAGACTGTGGATATTATCCAATCATCTCTGTGTTAGTCAACACCTATGTCTCCTACCTATTGGCCCAGCATTGCAAGAATCTACCTTGCAATTTTGCGACATCCAAAGCACATGTCCGTATTACTGGGCAGTAACTTCTCAAAGCGGGGACGTAGTGATTCGTCTTGGAGTCGCTACTTCTTGATGTCTGTGTTTCAAAATTATGGAAAAGCGTTGGACAGACAAGGGTTAAAATAGTTTGATCTCCTTTTCTGAAACAATAAACTAAAACCTGAACTGTCATACTAAAACTCTTAAACATTGTTATTAAATAAATACATGAATAAAATGTAAGCGTATAACTGCGCATGAATTCTTGGTCGATTGTCATAAAATCAACGGACGCAATTTATTGGTAACATTCGAAAATTAAATTCAGTTTTATTATTCCCGTTAAACTAATATTTATATTTTCATATTTCACACTTCTACTCCGTCGGAAAGGTGACTGCGTAGTTTTTTTTTTTTTTTTGTGTGACAAAGTAATAATAAAAATGATGATGATGATGATGATGGGGAGGAGGAGGATGTTTTTTTTTCTATTTGCCTCAAGGGCGAAGGATGAGGAGGACGATGCAAAGACAGACATCAGGTGCTGAAGTTTGCATATAATGAAATGAGATGAATATATATATATATATATGTGTGTGTGTGTGTGGTGTGTGTGTGTGTGTGTGTGGTGTGTGTGTGTATGTATATATGTATGTATATGTATGTATAGAAAGTATACATTTATATATATATATATATATATATATATATATATTATAGAAAATAAAATGAAATAAAGTAAAAGCAGGGATGATGATAGTGACGTGGTCCTACCGACACAAAAGGACTTCTAGGGTTAATCGAGGAACCCCACTGACCAAGATTTCCCTGTACATCAAGGGTAGGTGCCGTCCCCAATTTCTGTTTTCCGATTCACAGGTTTATACTTAGAGCGGTATCACCTACTCTTGGTATTTTCGTAACTTTCACCTACCTTTCAATAAATATCCCTCTCCACGTTCACTTTCCTTTTTAATTGAAACTTGAAAAAAATCGATGAGGGCTCAACCAAAGGGTAAAGTCTCTGTCCTATTGCCTTTCAACCTCATCCACAAGACAACGTCTTTCGTCCCCGCCACTTGGAAAGGAAAACAGCCATACCTGTCCGAGGAAAGAAAATCGGTGATGAGCGGGAGGTAATCTTCACTATGGACTCGGCTGACAGATGGATCCCTCCCACAAACGACAGCAGCTGAGCTGCTCGGCATAACCCCATAAGTCAGTAATGCCTGGGCATTGGACGAGTACGTGCAGAACGGTTTCGTCGCTCTGCGCACCCCTCGGATAAATGAAAAATGGAACCATAAGGGTGTTGCAAAACCACAACTTAATTTTACCCTTTGCCTACCAGGACATTTTCATGAATTTGTCCTAAACGTCTATGTTCATTTTCAAACTTTTAGTTAAACCTTGTTTCATGCGTTCTGGTTAGTATAAATCTTTTCTTTCACAAGTCCCTACTTTTTCTGGTTGTTTCAAAAATTTAGGAATGTATATGATATATGATGCAAAATTAACAATTCCTATCAACTTGAAAACACAAATACTTATTTCAGTCACGTGATGTTCGCCAGGAGCTAGTTAATACAAGGGAGATAATCATTTCTTTGTAATATTTTGCAGGATTTTAAGGCGGCGATCAAATCGACTGGGCCCCATCCCCAAAATTTCAGGCCTTGTATCTAATGTAGAAAAGAATATTTGGCAGGATTTTAAGGCGGCGAGTTGGCAGAAACGTTAGCAGCCCGGGCGAAATGCTTAGCGGTATTTCGTCTGCCGTTACGTTCTGAATTCAAATTCTGCCGAGGTCGACTTTGCCTTTTATCCTTTCGGGATCGATGAATTAAGTACCAGCTGCGTACTGACATCGATGTAATCGACTGGCACCATCCCCAGAAATTGGTACTTATTTTACTAACACCGAGAGAATAAAAGAAGGCGCGTGACAGGGTGTCATGGCACTGCGCTCAAGATTGCAGGATTGCATTTTCGATTTCTGGACCAGACGGTGTGTTGTATTCTTGAGCAAAACAATTCGTTTCACGTTGCACCAATCCCCTTAGCTGAGAGGTTAACCCTGCGACGGGCTGGCGTCCTGTTCTGGGGGGAAAATTGTGATTTCAGTCACTTATAAGCCATAGAAACCGAGTAACAGGCCGTAAGAGTCCTAGGACTATATAATGTCCAGTGGCTGATGATGATGAAGGATAAAAAATACGAAAATTAATTTCAACAAGGTTTGAACTGACAGTGTAGGAGACGGAGGTATATATCTCATTACCGAGACACAATTCATCTTATCATTTTACTGAGTTACCCAATCAAGTAATAATACAACGTTAATAGTTACTTGGTCAAAGAACATCAAGTTTTATTATCAATTTATTAATTAAGTTTCATATAAGATGAAAGAGTTGAAATTACATTCGTTTTTGATCCATCAAAGTTAAATTAACTTAATTATAGATTGTTATTTTCAAATATTTCGTTTATTTTTGTGAGGCGAAAACGGTAGTTTTTTCTATTTATTTAATTATTTATCTACATTTATTTAATTATTTATCTATGTCCTTGCTTTAGGGGAACAAGAAAATGGAAAATTAAATGATATAAAACTATATACGTAATTAAACTTTTAGCTTATATAGCGTTTTTATCTTACATAGATTCTAAAGTCATGACCTATTGAAAGCAGTACAAAGTAATAAAAAGTTAATGAGTGCTTTTAAATATGTATAACAGCAGTAGTGTGGTGGCGCAATGGCCCAGTGGTTAGGGCCACGGACTCGCGGTCGAAAGAACGCGGTTTCGATTCCCAAACCGGGCATTGTGAATGTTTATTGAACAAAAACACCTAAGCTCCACGAGGCTCCGACGGAGGGAGGGTGGTGAAACCCTCTGTACTCTTTCACCACAATTTTCTCTTACTCATTCTTCCTACTTCTGCCACAAAGCAGAGGAACCATGGTGTAACCCATTATGGTGTGGTAAACTTTTAGACCCTAGTCTAGATTGCGAATCCTCTGTACCCCAGGATGGTTCAGCTCTCCACCCGTTAAAAGCCACCGTTTACAGAATGAGGATAACAACGTAGCTTTTGCGCCCGTGCAACCCCAGTCTATCGTGTGTGGTGGGTGGATCTTCAAGTTGCCACACACATTCTTAGTAGCTTAGAGTAGGCTCGAAATAGAGATTATTCTTTGTGGCTAATGGCGTGTGCCCTGATTGGAAGAAGACAACAGTGGTGTTGCTGAGTGGGTTAGGGGAATATAAGTTTTTACTGATTAAAATGCCTGGAATTTTAGGGGAGATAGCAAGTCGATAACACTACGACACTATAGTACTCAAGTCGTACTTTATTTTCTCGACCAACGAAACATAAAAAGCAAAGTTGACCTCGGCGGGATTTGAACTCATAACATAAAGAACTAGATAAAAAGTTGTTCAGCATTTTGTTTGGTGTGGTAAAAATTCTGCTAACCTGGTACCTTTTAGAATTGATTTTTATCCTCTCCTTGTAAGGCGGTGAGCTGGCAGGAACGTTAGCACGTCGGGCGAAATGCTTTGCGGTATTTCATCTGCTGTTACGTTGTGAGTTCAAATTCCGCCGAGGTCGACTTTGCCTTTCATCCTTTCGGGGTGATAAATTAAGTACCACTTACGCACTGGGGTCGATGTAATCGACTTAATACCTATGTCTGTCCTTGTTTGTCCCCTCTGTGTTTAGCCCCTTGTGGGTAATAAAGAAATAGAAATAGGTATTTCGTCTGCGTTACGTTGTGAGTTCAAATTCCGCCGAGGTTGACTTTGCCTTTCATCATTTCGGAGTCGATAAATTAAGTACCAGTTACGCACTGGGGTCGATATAATCTATGTCTGTCCTTGTTTGTCCCCTTTATGTTTAGCCCCTTGCGGGTAATAAAGAAATAGGTATTTCATCTGCTGTTACGTTGTGAGTTCAAATTCCGCCGAGGTTGACTTTGCCTTTCATCCCTTTCGGGGTCGATTAAATAAATACCAGTTACGTACTGGGGTCTATATAATCGACTTAACCCCTTTGTCTGTCCTTGTTTGTCCCTTCTGTGTTTAGCCCCTTGTGGGTAGTAAAGAAATAAGTATATATATATATATATATATGTATATTCTCATGCAAACACCCATATGTATGTAGATACACATTCGTGCTGTGTTCTGGAATATACGTGACGCGTATATATACTCAGGCTTGCACGTGTTTTTTTTTCTTTCAGTTTGATGTGTGTTTATTTTCTATGCCTGCCTGATAAATGATTGATTCATAACTCTGCGCATGTGTTCACGCATGCGTAAAGAAGTTTAGTATAAGTGGGAAATTGATAGAGAATATACGGGAGTTTGTATGTGTGTGTATGCGTGTGTGTATTCATCATTCGTGTTTGTGTCTGTGTGCGCACGCGTGCATGTGTGTGTGTGCGTGTGTGCATATGTGTGTATGCGCTTGTGTGTGTGTGCGTGTGAGTTATATGCATGTGTACGTGCATGTGTGCGTGTAGGCGCGTGCGTGTGTGTTTGTGTGCGCACGCGTGCATGTGTGTGTGTGTGCGTCAGTGCGTGTGTGCATATGTGTGCCTGTGTGTGTATATGTGCACTTGCATGTGTGCGTGTAGGCGCGTGCATGTGCCTTATGTGTGTGTGTTCGTGCATGTGTGCGTGTGTGTGTGTATGCATACGTATGTGTGTGCGTGTTTATATGTGTACGGGCATGTGTACGTGCATGTGTGCGTGTAGGCGCATGCGTGTGTGTATATGTGTGTTTGAGTGCGTGCATGTGTGCTCGTGTGTGCATATGTGTGTATGCGTGTGTGTGCATGTATGTATGCCTGTGCTTGTGTGCGTGCGTGTGGGCGCACCGTCTGTCTGTATGTGTGTATGTGCGTGTCTGTGTGTGTGTATGTATGTATGAGTGCGCGTGTGTGTGTGCATACGAGTGTTTGTGTTTGGGTTTTGTAATACTTCATCAGATGCGAATGTTTTGAGTTGGCGCTAAGTACATATTTTGTTTTGACATCAACATAAATTTTTTTTGACACATCTTTGCTGCCATTGTCACTGCTGCTGCTACGGCTACTGCTGCTACTGTTGTTGTTCTCAAATATTCTAGATCAATCTAATTATGTCTCGACCCCAAGAATCACCTCCTCTCTCCACTCACTTTCATTTTATATTATATCCTTTTTTTTTTTATAATTTACTTTATTTTTTCACGAGGAGTCACCTTCTCACCCTCGCATCTTTCCTTCCTTCCTGTCATAATTGTTCTGCGTATTACGTATTTTTCCCCCTGAAGATGCACCTTATTCACCCCTAACCACGTGACTTCTAGACATCATCATTATCATTATTATCATCATCATCATCATAATCATCTTCATGATCATCATCAACAACAGCCACATCGTAGAAAACCCTTAAGCAATCGGTCGGTGTGATATCTCAGAAATAGCAACCATGTCTGCCTCCACAGATCAGATCATAAACTAGAAGCTTATCTTTTATTTTTCATTTGTTTCAGTCGTTAGACGGCGGCCATGCTGGGGCACCACCTTGAAAACATTTTTGTCGGCTGAATCAGCGCCAGTACTTTTTATTTATTTATTTAATTTATTTGTAAAGCCTGCTACTTATTTTATCCGGCTTTTTTTGCCGAACCGCTAAGTTACGGGAACGGAAAAACACCAACGTCGGTTGTCAAGCGGTACTCACACACACACACACACACACACATACACGTATGAAAGAGCGTGGCTTAGTGGTCAGGGTATTCGGCTCACGATCACAAGATCGTGAGTTCAATTACCAGCGACGCGATGTGTCCTTGAGCAAGACATTTCATTTCCCCTTTACTCCAGTCTTCTCAGCTGGCAAAAATGGGTAGTACGTGTATATCAAAGGATCCAGCCTTGTCACACTCTGTGTCACGCTGAATCTCTCTAGGAACTACGTTAAGGATACACGTGTCTGTGGAGTATTCAGCCACTTGCACGTTAATTTCACGAGCAAACTGTTCCGTTGATCGGATCAACTGGAACCCTCGTAACCGACGGAGTGCCAGTACATTCAGATAGATAGATAGATAGATAGATAGATAGATAGATAGATAGATAGATAGATAGATAGATAGATAGATAGATAGATAGATGGATGGATGGGTGGATAGATAGATAGACAGACAGACATGCATGCATGCATACATACATACAGACAGACAGACAGACAGACAGACAGACAGATAGATAGACAGAAAAACAGAAAGACAAACAGACAGATAGATAGATAGATAGATAGATAGATAGATAGATAGATAGATAGATAGACAGACAGACAGACAGGCAGATAGATAGACAGATAGACAGATAGATAGATAGATAGATAGATAGATAGATAGATAGATAGATAGATAGATAGATAGATAGATAGATATGACGGGCTTCTTTCAGTTTCCGTCTACCAAATCCACTCGCAAGACATTGGTCAACCTGAAGCTATAGCAGAAGACACTTGTCCAAGGTACCATTAGAACTGACTTTGGAGATTAATATTGGATATTACAAAAAGGCGGGATGGGTATGGCTGGAACGAACATTTTTACTTACAGATCTGCCCGATTGGACTTTAATTCAGATTTGGAAAAAAAACCCGGCTCCTCCTCATTGTCATCACCACCATCATCATTACTATCACCATTATCAACCCTCATGACCATGACGACGATGATGATGATCATCATCATCATAATCAATGGTTCTCAACGGGTCCATATGGCCCCTGGAGTCCATATAAGATTTGGACGGGGACCACACAGCATAATAGTATATTGAGTCCACATTCGTATTTTAAGGGTAAATGGAAAAAATTTGCTTAGTGGTATTTCGTCTGTCTTTACGTTCTGAGTTCAAATTCTGCCGAGGTCGACTTTGCCATTCATCCTTTCGGGGTCGATAAATTAAGTACCAGTTGCGTACTAGGTTCGAAGTAATCGACTGGTCCCCTCCCCCAAAATTTCGGGCCTTGTGTCTAGGGTAGAAAAGAATCTTTAGCACGTCGGGCGAAATGATTAGCGGCATTCCGTCCGTCTTTACGTTCTGAGTTCAAATTCCGCCGAGGTCGACTTTGCCTTTCATCCTTTCAGGGTCGATAAATTAAGTACCAGTTGCGTACTGGGGCCGATGAGATTTACTTACTCCCTGTCCCACGAAATTGCGGGCCTTGTGCCAAACTAAGCCTTCTCACCCAACAGATTCCTTGTCTTGTGCTGGGCTTGCGTAAAAAGTAAGAAGGCTTTGGATTAGTAGACTCGTAAAACGCATTGAATAAAAGTGCTTTTCCGGTATTTGTTTAGTTCTTTGAGTTCTGAGTTCAAATCCTGTCGAGGGACTGAAATCCTGTGATGGCGGTGTTGGTGGTAGTGGTTGTAGTAGTGGTGATGGTGATGGTAGTAGTAATGGTGGCGGTGATGGTGATAGTAGTTGCAGAAGTAGTAGTAGTAGTAGTGGTGGTATATTTTCGAACTGTTTCTCCCGAAACTTCTAACGACAAAAGTTCTTATAATTACATCAATCACTTTTTCATCCATTCCCATACCCCACCCCTATCACCACCCCTACACCCGATGCGCTCGCACCCTACACACCCTGCATCCACCTGCTTCCCCCGTCCCTCCGTCTCTTACCCCCACCACCTCCCACTGCCACCCGCTAACCCCGTACATCTGTTCCCTTCTTAATCACTTTGTTGTCGTTGTCCTAATTACAAAACAACTGAGATTCATCTTCGTCTTCATCGTTGCTGTCATCGTCATTATCATCGTCGTCGTCATCATCAGCATCATCATCATCGTCGTCGTCATCATCATCATCATCTTCATCATCATCATCATCATCATCATCATCATCATCATCATCATCATCAGTTCCATCGTCATCATGGCCATTACTCTATCGTCGTCGATATCGTCGGCATCATCTTCGAAGTCGTCGTCGTCGGGGTCGCATTCATCATCATCCTTAATCATCGTCGTCGTCGTTGTCATCATTGTCACCATCACCTACCACCACCGTCGTCGGCGGCGACGACAGCGGCGTTGACGTATTTATCACTATCATCCTCATCCTTTTCATCCTCTCCTCCTTCTCCTCATCCTCATCCTCCTCATCCTCATCCTCCTCATCCTCATCCTCATCCTCATCCTCCTCATCCTCATCCCCCTCCTCCTCATCCTCTACCTCCACCTCCTCTTCCTCTTCTCTTCACCATCATCCTCATCTTCATCCTCCTCCTCCTCCTCATCATCATCATCATCTTCTTCATCCTCCTCATCTTCATCCTCATCATCGTCATCCTCTCCTCTTCCTCCTCCTCCTCATCATAATCATCATCATCTTCTTCATCCTCCTCATCTTCATCCTCATCATCGTCATCCTCTCCTCTTCCTCCTCCTCCTCCTCATCATCATCATCATCGTCATTATCCGTATCCGCTTCATTCTCATCCTCATCATCCTCATCATTATTATCCTCTTCCTCCACCTCCCCCCTTCTCTACCTTTCCTCCATCATCATCATTATCATCATCATCCTCCCTTCATCCTCCTCCTCATCGTCATCAGCATCATAAACGTCATCGTCATCCAAAATCATTGTTATTCGCATCGTCTTATCATCATCATCATCATCATCATCATCATCATCATCATATTCTTCTGCTTCGCTATGGTAATCTTTATATTACAACATTGAACTCCTGTCACCTTTACTACCACCACCACCACCACCACCACAACAACAACAACAACAACACAACAGCAGCAGAAGCAATAACCACAACAATTACCACCACCCGCAACTACCTTCACCTACCACTTCCATACCCCGAACTTCAGTTATGTCTAAAATGTCCACCCACCCCATTCCTCCCCGCCAAACACCTCCCAACAGCCTATGACACAGCGCCCCCTATATTTATGACATTAAACGAAGTTGTAGGAGACTTTAACAGCAGTCGTCGGAGTTGTGTCGTCATATTTTGATGAAGACAACCTCAGTTGGACACACGTCTCTCTCTCTCTCCTTCCCATTCTCTCTTTCTCTAACAGGTAGTAGTAGTAGTGGTAGTTGTAGTAGTAGTAGTAGTAGTAGTAGTGGTGGTGGTAGTAGTAGTAGTAGTGGTTGTAGTAGCAGTAGTAATGGCAGCGGTAACAACCATAGCAGCACCAGCAATGGCAGCAGCAGCAGTAGTATAGTAGTAGTAGTAGTAGTAGTAGTAGTAGTAGTAGTACAAGTAGTAGTAGTAGTAGTAGTACAAGTAGTAGTACAAGTAGTAGTACAAGTGGTAGTAGTAGTAGTAGTAGTAGCGGCAGCAGTAGCAGCCATAGCAGCAGCAGTGGCAGCCATAGCAGCAGCAGTGGCAGCCATAGCAGCAGCAGTAGTATTAGTACTAGTAGTAGTAGTAGTAGTAGTAGTAGTAGTATAGTAGTAGTAGTAGTAGTAGCAGCAGCAGCAGCAGCCGCAGTAGTAGTAGTAGTAGTAGTAGTAGTAGTGGTGGTGGTGGTGGTGGTGGTAGCAATAGCAGCAGCAGCAGCAGCAGCAGCAGCAGTAACAGCAATGACAGACGGAGAAGCAAGAGTAGCAGGGACAGTAATATTTCTACGGTACAAGGTGGCGAGCTGGCAGAGAAGTTAGCACGCCGGACAAAATGCTTGGCGGCATTTCGTCCGTCTTTACGGGAGGGGGAGCGATGTAATCAACTTAACCCTCTCCCTGGAACCTGCTGGCCTTGTGTTAAAATTTTAAACTAAAATTACACGGCAACATAGAAACAGCAGTAGAGCGGCGAGCTGGCAGACTCGTTAGCATGTAGGGCGAAATGCTTAGCGGTTAAGTTCTGAGTTCAAACTGCGCTAAGAACGACATTGCCCTTTCATCGTTTTGGAGTCGATAAATTAAGTATCAGTGAAGTACTAGGGTCGATGTAATCGACTAGTCCTCTCCCCACAAATTTCAGGATTTGTGACTATTATAGAAAAGATTATTATTTTTGTTAAGACTGTGAGCTGGCAGAATTGTTAGCACGCTAGGCGAAATGCTTAGCGGTATTTCGTCTGTATTTACGATCTGAGTTCAAATTCCGCCGAGATCAACTTTGCTTTTCATCGTTCGGGGTCGATTAAATAAGTACCAGTTATGCACAGGGTCAATGTAATCGACTTAATTCCTTTGTCTGTCCTTGTTTGTCCGCTCTATGTTTAACCCCCGTGGCTGTGTGGTTAGTAGCTTGCTTACCAACCACATGGTCTCGGGTTCAATCCCACCTGCATGACACCATGGACGAGTGGCTTCTACTATAGCCTCGGGCCGACCAAAGCCTTGTGAGTGGATTTGGTAGACGGAAACTGAATGAAGCCCGTCGTATATATATATATATATATATATATATATATATATATATGTGTGTGTGTGTGTGTGTGTGTGTGTGTGTGTGTGTGTTGAGTGTATGTTTGTGTTTATTACCCCACTATCGCTTGACAACCGATGTTGGTGTGTTTACGTCCTTGTAACTTAGCGGTTCGGCAAAAGAGACCTATAGAATAAGTATTAAACTTACAAAAGAATA
Source organism: Octopus sinensis (assembly GCF_006345805.1). Lineage (NCBI taxonomy): Eukaryota > Metazoa > Mollusca > Cephalopoda > Octopoda > Octopodidae > Octopus > Octopus sinensis. The sequence continues at coordinate 86,176,386 of NC_043004.1, forward strand.
AGACGTAGGGCGATTTGTTCGACTAAAGATGCTGCTCCAGCATGGCCGTAGACTGAAACAAGTAAAAGAATAAAAGAATAATATGAAAGCAGCAGCAGTAGCAATAGAAACAGCAATGTTGAAAGTGACAGTAATATCACTGTAGCAGCAGGGGTCGCAGCAGCAGTGGTAACAGAGACAGTAATATCACCACAGCAACAGCAGCAGCAATGGTAGCGGCAGTAGTGGCAGGGACAGTAATATCACTATAGCAGCACCAACAGCAGTGGTAGTAGTCATAATATCATTACAGCAGCAGAAGCGGCAGAGGTAGCAGCAGCAATGGTAGCAGGAAACATCAGTTTCCAAATTGCAACCGCAGCAGCAATGACAGCAGCAATAAAAAGTGACGTATTACTACCACTAACGTTGCTACAGCAGCAGCAGCAGCTGTGGTGGTGTGGTGGTGGTGGTGGTGGTGGTGGTGGTGGTGGTGGTGGTGGTGTGGTTGATGGTGGTGGTAACAGCAGCAACAACAGTAGCAGTAAATACTGCTGCTGCTGCTGTTGTTGTCCTTGTGATGGAGGCTGTTCCTCCACTTTGACACCATGACCAACAAAATCAACAACTTTCTAATGTGTATGTATGTATGTATGTATATATGTACGTATGCATGTATGTATGGGCTTTTCTGTTTTTAACAATTTAAATTCTTCGTCTGAGAAAGAACTGGTTTCTAACAAAATTCCCAAACTCCATCGTTGGAACGTAGATCACAAAAAATTAAAGTCACATTTTAAATCTCTGAAAAGTCTTGCATATTTTTATTGTTCCACTTATAGATTGTATTTGCTATGAGCTAATTTGTTGGTTGATTTCTTTTTCTGAAAATCCAAGTTCATCCATATTGTCACATAAGAAACAGCCATAAGATTATGCAATGTTACGCAACTCCCAACTCATCAGGTTTACCAAATAAAAAAACCAACAATGACATGTTGATTAAGCAACTGTATGTGTGTATGTGTATGGGGGATGAACACGTGCGTGCGTGTGTGTGTGTGTGTGTGTGTGCGTGTGTGTGTGTGTGTGTGTGTGTGTGTGTAAATAATCGAATCCAATACAGCCTTGAGTATGTGTGCATGTGTTGGTGTGTATAGGCTGCTTGTCGGTCAATACTTGTAAGCGCTTATGTCAATGAATGTGTGTATATATGTCTCATCAGATATATGTGTATGAGTGTGTATTTTTGAGAATCCGGTTGTTCTTCAGTGTTTGTGTGTTTGTGCGTGTGTGTATGTGTGTGTGTGTGTGAGAGAGAGAGAGAGAGAGAGAGAGAGAAAGCGAGAGAGAGAATGTAACTGTGTATATGCATAATCATGCACGGACACATATACGCATACATACAATTGCATCTTATACACATTGTATATGTATGTACATACATTTACATATGTATATGTTTGTGTGTGTTTGTGGGAGTGTGTGTGCGTATATATGTGTGTAAATATATATATATATGTGTGTGTGTGTGTATATATATATATATATATATATATATAACATTATATATGGTTACATGTATACACATATACATATATAAGTATATATATGTGTTTGTATATGTGAGCATGTGTGTGTGTGCAAATATATATCTATGTATTTGTATGCGCGTGTGTGTGTGCGCGTGTCGATGTATGTATATTTTCGCTGATATATGCATATCCTTCCAAGTGCGTATCTCTGTATCTTATACACACACGCACGCGCGTGCACACTCTTACAAAATCCTGCAGTGTGACTGACTGCATTAAACATACGGTAAATGTGCCAGGCGACCCGATGGCGGCATATCTGCATATCGTCTCTCGTCCGAGATAATCTGATCTTCCCATCACATTCCTATAAAACACCGAACGGGATTAAACAGATTAAAGAGATTCGGTGAATAGCCTTTTTACATTCTTACATAAATACCTACATCCTAGCACATCCTCCATAACCGGAAGTGACGACACAACAAAGGTATCTCAAAGCTTTTGATACCATTCGTCGATAAATTCATAGACATGTCGCCTCTGTCATCTTATATTTGTTCTTGTTAAACAATCGAAATGACAACTTCGTTTTTTAAGTTAGACGCTGACGGCAATAATCTAGTATTTGTCAATCAGACGGTGGTCGTCGTCGTCGTCGTGTCGTTAGTGGTGGTGGTGGTGTCGGTGGTGGTGGTGGTGGTGATAATGGTGTTGGTGCTATAGTAGTAAGCTATCATTATTAGATGTAGCCATAAAGTAGCGAGCTGGCAGAATCGTTAGCAAGCCGGGTGGAATGCCTAGCGGTCTGGCAGAAACGTTAGCGCGCCGGACGAAATGCTGAGCGGTATTTCGTCTGCCGCTACGTTCTGAGTTCAAATTCCGCCGAGGTCGACTTTGCCTTTCATCCTTTCGTGGTCGATAAATTAAGTACCAGTTACGCACTGGGGTCGATGTAATCGACTTAATACCTATGTCTGTCCTTGTTTGTCCTCTCTATGTTTAGCCCCTTGTGGGTAATAAAGAAATAGGTATTTCGTCTATCGTTACGTTCTGAGTTCAAATTCCGCCGAGGTCGACTTTGCCTTTCATCCTTTCGGGGTCGATAAATTAAGTACCAGTTACGCACTGGGGTCGATATAATTGACTTAATCCATTTGTCTGTACTTATTTGTCCCTTCTATGTTTAGCCCCCGGTGGGCAATAAAGAATTAAATTATTACATGTAGCCATAAGGCAGCAAACTGGCAGAAACGTTAGCACGCTGGGTGAAATGCCTAGCGGTATTTCGTCTGCCGCCACGTTCTGAGTTCAAATTCTGCCGAGGTTGACTTTACTTTTCATCCTTTCGGGGACGATTGAATAAGTACCAGTTACGCACTGGGGTTGATATAATCGACTTAATCTGTTTGTCTGTCCTTGTTTGTCCTCTCTGTGTTTAGCCCCTTGTGGGTAGTAAAGAAATAGGTATTTCGTCTGCCGCTACATTCTGAGTTCAAATTCCGCCGAGGTCGACTTTCCCTTTTATCCTTTCGGGGTCGATTAAATAAGTACTAGTTACGCACTGGGGTCGATGTAATCGACTTAATCCATTTGTCTGTCCTTGTTTGTCCTCTCTGTGTTTAGCCCCTTGTGGGTAGTAAAAATATAGGTATTTCGTCTGCCGTTACGTTCTGAGTTCAAATTCCGCCGAAGTCGACTTTACCGTTCATCCTTTCAGGATCAATAAATGAAGTACCATTTACTCACAGGGCTCGATGTAATTGACTATCACCCTTCTCCAAAAAAGGTTCAAGGCCTTGTACCTATAGTAGGAAGGATTATTACATGTAGCCATAACGCGGTGAGATGGCAGAATCGTTAGCACTCTGGACAGAATACTTAGTGACATTTCGTCCGTCCTTATGTTCTGAGTTCAAATTCCGCCGAGGTCGTCTTGTGGCAAAATTTGAAACCATTATAACATATAGCCCAGGCAGTGAACTGGCAGAATTGGCGGCGCGGTGGCGATTGTGTTGGTGTCGTTTTGTCGTTCCCTTTCAAAACGAACAAATCGACGACACAACAAAGGTATCTCAAGCTTAAATCTGATACTTATTGTATCGGTTTCTTTGACTGAACCGCTACGTTTGAGACGCACATAAACCAAAATCAGTTGTCACGTAGTGGTGGAGGACAAGCACAACCACACATACACACACACACACACACACACACACACACACGCACTTGTAGATAGATAGGTAGGTAGTTAGATAGATAGATAGATAGATAGATAGATAGATAGATAGATAGATAGATAGATAGATAGATAGATAGTTAGATAGATAGATATACTTTGCGCTTCTTTCAGTTTCCTTCTACCAAATCCACTCACAAAGTATTGGTCGGCCTGAGGCTATAGCAGAAGACACTCACTCAAAGTACCATGCAATGAAACTGAACACGAAACTATGTAGGTGGCATAGATACTTCTTTTCCACACAGCCACGTCTAAGGCGCACAATCATTAGCGCGTCGGACAAAATACTTAATTGTAGGTCTTCTTGTTCTTTATGTTCTGAATTCAAACTCCGCCGAGATCGACTTTGCTTCTTGTCCCTTCGAGATCGATAAAATAAGTAGCATTTCAGCCCTGAAATCAATATTATGAACTTACCCCCTTTTCTCCAAAGTTAGAAAGAAATATGACGCACAATTATGCTACAAGAGTCAAAATTATTGAAAAGGTTGCAAGACGCAACGAAAATTTTAGAAAAATAAAAAAGAAATAAGTGGGAATTTTACCGGTGTGTGTGTTAAATTATAAGGGACCAAAAGAGAAAGACTCTCCCCAGACACAACAGAATATGCTGTAAGGATTTCGATATAAACATAACTCGCTTAAAGGCATAACACGTAAGCCTTTAATGAGTTAACAATATACATAACATAACTAAAAAGCATACAACACATCCAATGACAGATTTTAGTTACAGAAAAAGAGGGCACCTTGAAGGGCTCTATTACTAATGGTCCCTTAGAATAAGATGTTCAGATTGCAGACACGAACATGTTTTAATGAATGCATGCATAGCTGATAGCTATAAATAGAAAAGGGATTCAGCAAAAAGACGTTGGGAAAGAACAAAAGTAAAAATACATAAAACAATGAATAAGGGGGGGGGGTAAACCAAATTATTACATTCACGTCATGCGGTAACTTTATACTTGCCGTCTTAATCAACCCTCTTCCCCTCCGTTCATTGTCAAGCTTATAAGACAATTGCTGTTGAAGAATAGGGGTGCTGTAAAAACTAATAATCGGGTGATGTGCCGAATAACTCCTCACATAATAAAGCTATAATTTCTCATGTAAAATGATACCCGGACAATAAATAAATAAATAAATGTATAAATAAATAAATAACAATGATAATAATCCTCTCTACTATGGGCACAAGGCCTGAAATTTTGGCGGGGGTACCTAGGCAATAATTTCGACCCCAATGCGTAGATGATAATTATTTTATCGACCACGAAAAGATAAAAGGCAAGATCAGCCTCAGCAGAATTTGAACTCAGACTGTAAAACCGTAATCTGTAAGGTCATCTGCTGTTTACCTTGATTTGAGATCACAATGTCGCGCACATATAGTTGTGACGCATGTGCCTGGTGTACCCTTATAAGACGGGTAGTCATGATGGGTATACTGGGCTTCGTATATTTTACCCCAGTGTCACTTTGATGGTATGCACTGCCCTCTCACTCAATAATAATAATAATAATAATAATAATAATAATAATAATATAATAATAATAGTGATGATGATGATAATGATGATGATGATGATGATGATGATGATGATGATGATGATGATGATGATAAATATTAATGTTCATTCATGGTTACTGTTATAAAACTGGCGCTTTACAATGAAGGCATCCCTATGTAGTCGCTTAAGCTGCAGAAAATGGCAGCCAAAATCTTCCTGCCTCAAGTCACACATGAACCTCTAAAAAAACAAAGGACGAGTGAGTTGGATAATGAGATTCATAGATATATCAAAAGTCGGTATGGTCACAGCCGGAAAGCCTTTGATCTTAGGTTTAACCTAGGGCTAAGCAACCTCAACAATGACATCAACAACAGCTAAACTATACCCTACCTTCATATTTAAAAAGGGACAAATTGCAAAAGAGACGGAGGATGGTCATACTGGTCACATCTTAAAGGAAGAGGTGACCGTTAAAAGACGTGATGGTCGCGGATGGAACGGTTTTCATTATTAGTCTGTTCAATCACGGCTGACCTGCGACCTAAAGGACAACAGCAGCAAATATGTACTCCATAAGAGTACATACATCTGACGTAGTACTCTTCATGTCTTCTATCTATTTTGTATTTTAATTAGTCATTGGCCTGCGGCCATGCTGGAGCATGGCCTTGAAGAACTTTAGTCAAACAAATCTACCTCAGTACTTACTTAGTTTGGTACTTATCATCCTGGATATATTTTACCAAACTGCTAAGTTACGGAGGCGGAGACGCAAACAAAACAACACCGGTTGACATGCGTTTGAGAAATCGTTGTCGTCGTCATCGTCGCCGGTTTTATCTCGTTCGTATCCAAGAATTTAATTTCTTCTTTGCGGTGACGTCGTTGGCGACTCTATAGGACAATCTTTGCATAGTTACGGTAAGTTACGAAGGTGGAGGATGTAAACAAAGCAACACCGGTTGTCACGAGGTAGGTTGAGAAATACAAGAACTAAAACACACTCACACGCATACATGACGAACTTCCACGTAGTTTCCGTTTACAAAAGTCGTTTAGATGGCATTACTTGGTTTGGGGCTATAGCAGAAGACACTTGCCTAAAGTGCCGCGCAGCGGTCTTCCGCCAATCACACACACACACACACACACACACACACACACACACACATACACAGACATACACACACACACACACACACACACACACACACACACACACACACACACAAACACAAATATACACGCATACACACACAGGGATAATTGATGCATGTCTATCGTTGTAGATCGATTTCAGATTTTGGCACAAGGCCAGCAATTTTTGGGAGAGGTTATGTCGATTATATCACTCCCAGTACGCAACTGGTACTTGTTCTATCGACCCCGAAAGGATGAAAGGCAAAACCGACCTCGGCAGAATTTGAACTCAGAACGTAAAGACGGACGAAGTGCCGCTAAGCATTTCTCCGGGCGCGTTAACGAATCTTCCGTTGTAAGCCTTAAATATCGTTGTATGTTGATTGCTCAACTAATACGGAAGCATTAGTGACCCTCCGTTGGTTGCATCGACGAGGGTTCCATTTGATTCGATCACGGAACAGCCTACCCGTGAATTTACGTGCAAATGGTTGAGCACTCCACAGATAAGCGTACCCTTAACGTAATTTTCAGCGAGATTCAACGGGACACAGAAAGTAACAAAGCTGGCCCTTTGCAATACGGGTACTACTCATTTTGGCCAGCTGAGTGAACTGGAGCAACTAATAGGTTTGGCGATAGGAAGGGCATCCGGCCGTAATACAGCCTGGCACTCCGTCGGTTGCGACGACGAGGGTTCCAGTTGATCCGATCATTGGAACAGCCTGCTTGTAAAATTAACGTGCAAGTGACTGAGCACTCCACAGACACACGTACCCTTAACGTAATTCTCAGGAAGATTCAGAGTGACGTGGAATGTGACAAGGCTGGCCCCTTTGAAATACGGATACAACTCATTTTCGCCAGGTAAGTAGGCAGGAGCAACTAATATGTTTGGCGATAAGGGGGACATCCAGCCGTAATACAACCTGGCACTCCGTCGGTTACGTCGACGAGGGTTCCAATTGATACGATCAACGGAACAGCTTACCCAGGAAATTACGGGTACAGCTCATTTTCACCAGGTGAGTGAAATAAAATATCTTGCTCAAAAACACAAATCGCCGCCAGGAATCGAACCGACGACCTTCCGATCGCGAGCCGAATACCCTAACCACTAAGCCACGCTCTTTCTCACGGTAACTTAATTAACTCCGTAATAGAATTACGCAGCACGATCAGCCATTCGTTAAGGACTACATGCTTTAATGTTTGTTTGTGATGTTGTTGACGTTTCCTTCTTTTTATGTTAATTAGTTTAACCCGCCCCACCCCACCCAATTCAGTTCTGAACATGAATATCTATGATCAAACGCATATCAACCATGATGGATCTAATCACTTTTTTGTGGAGTGGGGGAAATACATTGCTCTGTAGTGCAATCTTTCTTTTTTTTTTATGTTTGTGACTTTAGTGTTTGATTTCAAAGAGATTTTCACTACTTATTCTAGCAGTTTGAGCCGTCATATAGAGGATCTTCTCCGATTACTTACTTACTGCATTACAATTGATTTGATGCTCACGCTAAACATGATGGATGCGATTGGCCTACTTACATGTATACATGGTGGCTGCCCCCTCGTTATCGAGTATGGCCATTGCACTAAGCTTAATCAATGTTGTTATCGTGCAATGCCTGTGCAAAAATATTTTTTTTAAAGTGAGGAAAGGCTGTGCACTGAGTCAATCCCACTCACTAAGCAACAGCAGTCATAATCCGAAAAGAAGAACAAGTCAATATCATCGGTAACCAATGAGCCGCAGGTTTTACGTCGGAGTTATCCCAGTTACCTGAGTTACCTTCTCCTAGAAGGATGCCCTAACAAAGGCTAGGAGTCCTACACTCCCAATGGTTTAACCGCGCTATCGGGTATTCAGTCCGATTATTTCTATGTCCCCGCGCATGATATAGCCTTAAGACATTTATTGGATGGCCGTTGACTCTCAGGAGTTCTTCCGCCCTTTGACGGGTTTTGTTTTTCATCCCGCAGGGTGCCCAATAAACACCCTCCTCACCAAGCAAGCTTGGTGGGGTTGCCGGTTTCGTCGCCGACGACCCGACCCTGCAACAGGTTATACTGGGTTACATGTTACCAGTAGCACTCGAAAGTGACCTGACATACATACATATATGCACACATATATGCCTATAGACAGACAGACAGACAGACGCATATACACAGTGAAAGTTTATCAAACCCACTATCGAGAGTAGTAATGCCCATACATACTAGCCTCCCCCTCCCCACGCCATCAGTGTTATCCAGAGAAAGACAAAGGGGCCGATATAGCTTGGCATCAGTGACGTTGCACCTCATTTCTACAGCTGAGTGAACTGGGGCAACGTGAAATAAAGTGTCTAGCTCAAGAACTCAACACATAGCCCGGTCAGGGTATCGAACTCACTTCCTCATGATTGTGAGCCCGACGCTCTACCCACTGAGACATGCGCCATAAAAATGCCTGCAACGAAACATACGGCACGCAGTTGACTACAAAGCAGTATGGAAGATAACGATTACCTTATATTTTCTAGCGGAAAAATCAGTGATGAATTGTAACCTTTGTAACACGTAATATCTCAGGTTATCTTAATTTCGACAGGCTGGCTGAATCGTTCGGGCGCCGGGAAAGCGGCATTTCTTCAGACTTTAACGCGCTGAATTCAAATTACTGCTGGGGCTGACTTTGTCTTTCATCGTTTTGGGGGTCGATAAAATAAGTACCACTTGATGTAATCGATTTCCCTCCACCCCTGAAATTGCTGGCCCTGTGCCAAAATTTGAAACTTATATCTAATGTAATTCCATGGTTAATAAACCAAAATTATATCGTGCATAAAAAAGAAAATTGAAATACTAAAGTAAGTAAAAAAAAAACCCAGATAAAATTATTTGAACGCAAACTTTTAAAACTTGCATGGTTCTTCTTACCTATATTAATTTTTTGTTGAAGCTATCGAGCTTTTGTAGTAGAACAGCAATCGGTTTCATAAAAATGCGTCATATTCTTCCTACAAACACCTCTGATGATTGCCGAGTGTTTTTGTTCCCCAACTTTCGTGTGGGAAACCGATTGGTTAAATCGCTTGAAATGAATCTTATGATATGATATTTTATCAATATTAACATACCTACTCAATTGATAAATTCACAAGTGCATATTTTTCTTCTTATTCATTGATTCTTAGGCAACTTATATGTGTGTGTGTGTGTGTGTGTGTATGAGTGTGTGTGAGAGAGTACGTATGTATATATAAAGTGTATATATATATATATATATATATATGTGTGTGTGTGTGTGTGTGTGTGTGTGTATTAGGATGATCCGGTTCTTGACTGAAGATTGAAGGCTTCGAATGTCCCGTCCGTGTTTTTTTGTATCGTCTTCTAAATGTTTTACTTCTTGTCCCAGTTTGTATTTTTCTACATATAAAATATATATATATATATATATATATATATATATATATATATAGAGAGAGAGAGAGAGAGAGAGAGAGAAACCACTATTATGCAATTCAAACAATGATAGACATAAACCAAATCATGAATAAAAAATAAAATGTATTTTTTTAAAACATATAACTAGATCACAAGTACATATATATATATATATATATATATATAGAAATTTGCCATCAAGATGTAGGACAAGATACTGCAATAGTCTGGGCTTCAGAGGTTCACAGCTCTTCAATATCCTCTCGAAGGACCTGAGAGAACTGCATGGGGTGGATGTAGATGTCTTCAAAATAAAGCTGGACTTCTTCCTGTCGAATGTCCCCGATGAACCAACTTCACGGCAGGAGGTGCAGATGAGGGCAAATCTCATGCACCAAATCTCATTTGCTAAAAAGCATCCGTGAAGTAAAATCATGTAGCAACACCGAATGGCGGTGCCCCAGCATGGCCACAGCTCGTGAGCTGAAACTAGATGAATGAAATGAAAACATGAATATCCATGCTGGGGCACCGCCATTCGGTGTTGCTACATGATTTTAACTTCACGGATGCTTTTTAGCAAATGAGATTTGGTGCATGAGATTTGCCCTCATCTGCACCTCTGCCGAGAAGTTGGTTCATCGGAGACATTCGACAGAAGAGGTCCAGCTTTATTTTGAAGACATCTACATCCACCCCATGCAGGTCTCTCAGGTCCTTCGAAGATTGAAGAGCGTGGACTTCTGAAGCCCATACTATCGCAGTATCTTGTCCTACATCTTGATGGCAAATTTGGAATCCTTGGCACTAGATACAGTGGCGCCCAGTTTCTAAGTATTTGTGTAACTCTCGATGCCAAAATTTGGGACAAGTCCTTCCAGATCTTCCAGATGTATATATGGCATATCTTTCTCGCCTACTCTCTAAGAATAGAGTCTTACTCTTGAGTCTTTCCCAATAGCTTATATGTTGCATAGAGGCTATTTTCTTCGTGTAGCTTCGTTGGATTGCCTATATATATATATATAATAATGTTCGTCCTTCGGTTCGAAGATGACCAACTGACATCATCTGATGGAACTGCCGCCATGAGACCGGAGGTGGCTGGTGAGGCCAATCCGGGCAAGGAAGCCCCTCCCACAGGTGGGGCAGAAGTGGGTAGGGGCAGTGCTACTGGTGCAGGCGGCTCTGACTTTACGCATCTGACGTTTCTGCTCCGCTGACCGAATCCGTCCCTCCGGCTGTCCCTGCTCCCACGGTGATTGCGCTGGCGCCAGGATGAGCGGTTGGCAGCAAGTGTCTCCCAGGTCTCTGTTCCGATGGAGAAGTCTTTGAGAGAGACCTTGAGACTATCCTTGTAGCGCTTTTTCTGCCCTCCGACTTTGCGCCTGCCCTGGCCGAGTTCACCGTAGAAGAGCTGTTTTGGGATGCGAGTGTCGGACATGCGGGAGACGTGGCCCGCCCATCTCAGCTGGGCCTTGCGCATGATTGTGATGGTGCTAGGGAGATCTGCCTGCTTCAGAACTTCCGTGTCTGGGACTTTGTCCTGCCAGCGGATGTGAAGGAGATTCCGAAGACACCTGAGATGGAAGTGGTTTATCTGGCGCTCGTGCCTTCGTAGTAAGCAGTCCACGTCTCGCAGCCGTATAGTAGAGTGGTAAGCACGACTGCCCGGTAGACTTTCAGCTTGGTGTTGAGGCTGATTCCTCTCCGCTCCCAGACTTTCTTTCGCAGTCTCCCAAACGCGCTGCTTGCCTTGGAGATTCTGTTGATGGTTTCAGCATCTATGTTGGCATTGCAGGAGAGAGTGCTGCCCAGGTAGGTGAAGTTTTCCACCACTCGTAGATCCGTCCGTTCACCCTTATCTGAGGCTCATGGTATTGTTTGCCGGGGGCTGGCTGAAACATCACTTCGGTTTTCTTTGCACTGATGGTGAGACCGAAGTTGTCACAGGCTGATGAGAACCTGTCCATCTCGAGCTGCATCTCCTGCTCATCGATTGCATTAAGGGCGCAGTCGTCAGCAAAGAGAAAGTCTCTGACGACTGTCTCCCTCACCTTTGTGACAGCCTGCAATCTCCTGGAGTTGAAAAGTTTCCCGTCTGTCCTGTACTTGATGTTGATACCGGACTTGCAGTCCCTAAAGGCGTCGGACATCATTGCCGAGAACATGATGCTGAACAGTGTTGGGGCCAGGACACAGCCCTGCCTGACTCCGTTGGTCACCTGGAAGGCTTCAGATGAGTCGCCGTCCTCAAGGATTCTGGCTGTCATTCCGTCGTGGAACTGGCGGACAATTGCAATAAATTGCTGGGGCAACCAAATTTTCCCATGACCTTCCATAGTCCCTCCCGACTGACTGTATCAAAGGCCTTGGTGAGGTCAACAAAGGTCATGCAGAGGTCAAGGTGCTGCTCCATGCATTTCTCCTGGAGCTGGCGGGCGGCGAATATCATGTCAGTGGTCCCTCGACCCGCACGGAAGCCACACTGGCTCTCAGGGAGAAGGCCTTGCTCCAAGTGTTCCAGAAGGCGGTCAAGCAGGACCCGGGCCAGGATCTTGCCTGCTATGGACAAGAGGGAAATACCTCGGTGGTTTCGCAGGACTGCCGATCTCCTTTCCGCTTATAAATGTGGACGATTGTTGCATCCCGGAAATCTTGAGGGAGTTGTTCCCTGTCCCACATCGACTGGAACTGGAGCTGGTGATGACTGATCATGGTGGGGCCTCCCGACTTGAACACCTCTGCAGGGATGGCGTCAGAGCCTGGAGCTTTGCCGGTGGACATTTTTTTGATGGCTCTGCTCACTTCCCCGACTGCAGGGGGAACAGCCAACTCGTGGTTTGTCGGCACCTGGGGGAGTCGTGCGATGGCTTCCTCGTTGATCTGGGCTGGTCGGTTGAGCACGATGTTGAAGTGCTCCGCCCATCTCTCCAGGATCAGCCTCTTGTTAGTCAGGAGTGAGGTTCCATCTGAGCTGAGCAGGGGGGTTGATCCAAAGGAGAACTGCGGTCCATAGACAGCTTTCAGCGCCTCGTAGAATTTCTTGGTGTCGTGTTTGTCTGCGTATCCCTGAATCTCATCCGCCTTGGCGCTTAACCATGCATCTTGCATGAGGCGGAGTTTAGCCTGGACTGTGCTGCGAATGTTGTTGAAAGCGGCCTTCTTTGCCGTGCAGGTGGTGTCATTTTGGTGAGCCCGCAGCAGACGGCGTTTCTCTTCTCAGGAGCTTTTGGATTTCCTGGTCGTTTTCGTCGAACCAGTCCTGGTGGTTCCTCGTAATTTGGCCCAGAGTTTCAAGGGCGATGGAATGAACCGTGTCCCTGAATGATTCCCACTGCTCATCGATGCTGGACTGGTCACTCCGAATGTCCAACAGCTTACTGTCCATACGTGACTGGAGATCTTGTGCAGTCAGCTGGTTTCTTAATTTCGTGATGTTAAGCTTCCTCGTCACTTTCTGACCCTGTGGTCTTCTCTTAGGTCGGATGTAGAAATCCATCCTGGAGATGATGAGGCGATGGTCCGTCCAGCAGTCAGCTCCGCACATGGCTTTGACCAGTCTCACGTCCCGCCTGTCTTTCGCCCTGACGATGACGTAATCTATCAGATGCCAGTGTTTGGAGCGTGGATGCATCCATGATGTCTTGTTGCGTGTTGGCAGACGGAACAAGGTGTTGGCGATGGTAAGATCATGAGAGGCACACGCACGCAGGAGGAGCTGTCCGTTGCTGTTGCACTTTCCGATTCCTTGCTTTCCCAGTACGCGATGCCAGGCTTGGTGGTCAGTCCCGACACGGGCGTTAAAATCCCCAAGGAGGATGAGCTTCCCAGGCTGGGCTGACGTGATGAGGGAGTCGAGTTCCTCATAGAACCTGTCCTTAACTTCTTCAGGGTTGGTCATGGTGGGGGCGTAAGCACTGATGATGGTCGCACTAGTCTTGTTTCCAAGTGGGAGCTGCATCTTCATCAGCCGATCGTTGATACCCTCGGGGGGGCTTTCCAGTTTCCGCACGTGTACTGACTTAATGGCAAAACCAACACCAGCCTCACGACGCTCTTCGCTGCTGCGACCACTCCAAAAGAAAGTGTAGCCGCCGCCTGTCTCTGTCAGCTGGCCTTTGTCCGCAAGGCGGGTCTCGCTCAGTGCTGCAATATCGACACTGTATCGGCTCAGTTCTCTGGCCACCAGGGCAGTTCGTCTCTCTGGTCTGTCCGCTTTGGTGTTGTCAAGCAGAGTTCTCACGTTCCAAGTTGCGAAAGTGAGCACCTTTGTTTGTTTTCTTCTTTCTTTGTTTCGACCGCTTGGAAAGGATCCCCGCCAGCCGCGGTTTGCTGACCAGGGTGAGGTGAGGCAGGCTATGTTTAGGGCAACCTTTTCTAGCCCCGTCCTCATGCTGGGGAGGCGAGCAGAGCGATCCTGAAGAGGGCTGCTCGGTCACTCAGGAGGCTGCCGGACTCCACTGCTGCCTCAGTTCAGTGAGGGGCGACCACATGTCCTGAGCCGCCTGTGTGTGGGTTCACGACTGCAGCTCCCAGTGTATCCTCACCTGCTACTTCGCCGTTTCCCCATCGCCACAGGACTTTGGGATGGTGTCATGGCGTCATGATGTCGTGACATGCGCGTGACTTGGATTATAGTGAGGGTGACTTGCGCAGGATCAGCCTCACTCTCTCGTCCTGGTGCGCCGGATCCAGTGGCAAGACAAAGTCAAGACGACTGGGGGTAGACCAAGATGCAGGAGCTGCCGGAAGGTGGCACGCATGGCGCAATCCAACCGCCTTAGGGGCTCCACTCCGGATTTTGGATGGCCATTGACTCATGAGAGTTCCTCTGCCCTTTGACAGGTTTTGTTTTTAGTCCTGCTGGGTGTCCAAATCACCCTCCTCACCAAGAAATCTTGGTGGGGTTGCCAGTTTAGTCGCCAACGACCCGACCATGTAACAGGTTGTACTGGGTTACATGTTACCAGTAGCTCCAAGCGGAGACCTGACACAAATATATATATATATATACAGTATAGATAGATAGATAGATAGATAGATAGATAGATAGATAGATAGATAG
>NC_043004.1:86193810-86198810 GCF_006345805.1 Octopus sinensis
CTCTCTCTCTCTCTCTCTCTCTCTCTCCCCATCTGTCTTTCTCTGTATATGTGAACACAAGCACACACACATACATGTATACACACACATACATACATACTCTTACTCTTTTACTCTTTTACTTGTTTCAGTCATTTGACTGTGGCCATGCTGGAGAACCACCTTTAGTCGAACAAATCGACCCCAGGACTTATTCTTTGTAAGCCTAGTACTTATTCTATCGACCTCTTTGCTGAACCGCTAAGTTACGGTGGACGCAAACATACCAGCATCGGTTGTCAAGCGATGTTGGGGAGACAAACACAGACACAAACGTATACACACACATACATACATACATACATACATACATACATACATACATACACACACACATATATATATGTGTGTGTGTGTGTGTGTGTGTGTGTGTGTGTGTGTGTACATGGTTCTCACCTTAGATGGAACAGTTGGGACTTTTAGAACAGTGCAATGACGTCCAATTCGAGGTATAACTCTCAATTCCAAAGTTTAGTACCAGTCTCTCCAATATCTTCCACACACATACCACTGCATACCTCTTCCGTCTTCGATCCAGGGAGTAGAGTCATAGCTCTTCCAGTCTCTCTCAGTAGCTCACGTGTTCCATTGATGCAATCTTCCTCGTGTAGCATCGCTGAACCACCTCAAGTTCCGCTATTAATCCGACACTGTAAGGTGACCACAGTTGAGAGCAGTAGTCCATACGGCTGTGGACAAATATCCTCCATAGGACCAGCATAATTTATGGTCCCTTCTTCTGAATGTCCTCAGAATCGATTCGGCCTTTCACCTGCACACTGCCACCATCTTGGTGATATGCATGTGAAACGAGGCATCGTTGCTCATATCAATCCCAAGATCACGCACCATATGTGATTCTAGGATTTCCGCTCCTTTTGGTCCAAAGTATCGTTGTTGTGACTTCTGAGCAACAATTACCTCAAAGCGGTGGGCTTGGAATTTGCCTGCAAAAATTGTATGTTGTTGACCTCAGCCCATTTATATATGGCATCTAGGTCTTTCTGTAGAAGATTAGCATCAGAAGGTTCCTTGACTGCTTGTTCTACTTTTGTGTCGTCGGCATAGCTAGACAGTATGGATATCTGTGTAACTGATGGCATGTCTGAAAGAGCCACCATGAACAGTAGTGGCCCCAATACAGTTTCCTGGGGTACTCCACTTGCTATTATTTTCTCCTTGGAGAGGGTTCCGTTGGTTGCTACAGCCTGGCTTCTGTCTTTTAAGGAGCCATGCAACCACTCTCCGATTTTTCCAGTTATGCCTAATCTCCGTAGCTTTTAACATATCATCCTATAATCCACCTTATTAAAGGCCTTTGCAAAGTCGAGATATATCGTATCCACGTTTGAGTGATTCATTAATCGTTTCAACACCCAGTCATAGTGCTGCACAAGCTGTATAAAGCAGCTTCTTCCGGAGCGAAAGCCGTGCTGGGTGTCAGGAAGCAAGTCATTATCTTCAAGGAATGCAACTAGTTCCTTCCTGACAATGTAGTCCATGACTTTGCTGACATTGTAAGTTACAGAAACAGGTCTATAATTTTTAGCATCTGCTCTGCTACCTCCCTTATAGATAGGACATATTATGCCTTCCTTTCACTTTTTGGGAAGTCTCCCAGATGTGAGGAAGCTCTGGAAGAGAATCTGAAGTGGTCTTACTAGAACCCGTTTGCATTTCTTTAGGAGGATTTCTGGGGATCCTTCAGGGCCTGTTGCTGAGTTTGAGCTCATTTCATTAATGGCTGATATCACATCAGTGTCCTCTATGCTGATACTACCAATAATTGCCATTTCGTTGTGCAGAGTTGTGGAGCCAAAGAATTCATCAGTTGCTTGCAAGTGTCCCAATGAAGTGGTGAAGACACTCTTGTACTGCACATTCAGTGTTTCACTAATCCTCTGGAGGTCTGCAGTCGGCGAGCCATTTTCTTCGAATAGTGACTCTATTTTGTACCATGCTGAAGCAGACTTTTTTGCATATCTATAGAAGGCTTTAGGGTTCGTCTTAATATTTTTGACAACCTTGGTTTCCTTTTCTACCCTCTCCTTTTCATGGGAGTGTTTGAATTCATTTTCGATCTCGACCTATGTTTGTTTGAGATAGGATCGTTTGTGATCCTTTAGTAGCCCATTTAGACGATTTGAGATGTTTGCTCGTCGTCTCATTAGAATCCTCCTATCCCTGGGTGTTATATCTTTCTGCTGGCTTGCTATTTTCTCTAGAGTAAACTTATTGCATATGTCATGCATGATTGTCAAAGTGTTAGAGCTTTATGTCAATGCATAGAGAGATTGGCAGACCAGTTTTATTCCATGACCCCTTTTTTGATACCCTTCCAATCAGTTTTGTGAAAGTTCAAGCTGGAGAGAAGTTGGGTGATCCTTGTAGCCTGCATATCTGTAATCTTCTGTGGACCATACATTGTTATGATTCGAGAAAATCGTCGGTGTTACCTTAACATTATGGATGATAGCCGAAATCCAGAACATTTTAAACCTCTTGTTGGGTGGGGCACTATTTGCTCCAAGAACATGTTAGGGAGGTCAAGCAGAGATTCTGAATGTCTCAGGCCATGCAGTGACATACCTGAAAGAAGGTGGCCCTCAGGCCATTTGACATAAGGGATGTTGAAATCCCCTAGAAGAAGTATGTGCAGGCTGTCATCCAGGTTGGCTAATACTTCTTTCATTTGTTGGAGGTTCTCTTGAGCTGAATCCTCATGATTGGAAGCATCTGGTGGGTGATACGTGGTATTTATTACTATTTTTATTTGTTTAATGAGCACCACCAGAGTGTCACAGATTGAGTTTGAGTGTGACAGCAGGACCACAGGTGTGACATCTTCCCGGATGTACATTACCACTCCACTATGAGTCCTTTCTCTCCTGTCCTTTCGAAATACAACATACCCTGGCATGTGTATCTCAGCATCTGATGTGGTGTCCATGCTTTTTTTCTGTTAGTGACACCCATATTGCTTGATTACATGCCACTAAGTCTCTCAGGTACTGTGTTTTGCGTTGTTGGGACGTTACGAGGCCCCTGATGTTCAGCAAGAGTACTGGTATGACACGTAGGTTTTTGGTAGTGGCTACTGATCTGACATGTGCAGAAGTGTCAGAGGTAGCCACCCTGGATCCTTTGTTGTTTGACGTCGTCACGAATACCGGTAATTGTTCCTCATACTGGATGTTTGGTAAAGTCAGGGCAGCTGCCTTACAATGTTCTGTGCAACCTCCAAAAAGCTTGTTGTTCAGCAGCATTCACAGTTTGTTTCCTCTTAAGAGCTGAGCGTGTACCATCCACACATGTCCATGGTAGTGGCATTGTATCAACGACTCTGTGTCGCTGGAGGTTGTTCTTCCTGGTCTTCAGGCGAGTGGAACGAGTACTGCTCCCATTGGATTTGGGGTGAGCAAACCTGCAGCCTGTCCCAGTTATAAATTACGAGAGAGATAGTATGATGAAATTTATTTAAATATAGGAAAATACATATTTCATAACAAATTGTTTCGTAACTCAAAACATGTAACGATAATATATCTTATTATGTTTCGTAATAAGTAAGTTGCATATATGTCTGCATTAATACAAATAATCTTTAAAACTTGCAGAAATTAAGCAACATCCTCAGGTGAAAGAAAAAAATTGTTTTAAAGGATTATTTGTATAAAGCAGATATATAAGTAACTTATTTATTATTAAACATAATAAAATATATTATCTTTACATGCTTAAAGTTACGAACAATGTGTTGTGGCATTTCAATTTTCCTATAATTAAATAAATTTCCTCATACTATTTCTCTCGTCATTTATAATTGTATTTACTCCTTATGGTTTTCTCCTGTATCGTACAATATACTAAATATGCTTTATAGAATGATGCATTTTTCCATGCGTACTACCGGATTACTTAAATCCATATATTGTGACTTAAAAACATGTTCTATGTGGCAGACTTGATAATTGTCAAGGGATTTCTCTCATAACCTGAAACTAATGGTAACTTTAGCCCATGAATAAAGTGAATAAAGAATATCCAATGCGATGTATATTTGAAAAACGCCGCCGCCGTGGTGATCTCATTCTCGCCCACAGCATCATAAGCGGAAAGTGTAACCTCTCGAAAGAGCTGTTCTTCACTCCTGCTCCAGAGCGTCGGCTGCGGGGTCATTCCGAAAAGCTCTACCTGCGACGATTTCATCTCAATCGAAGGAGAGGAGCATTCTCCGTCCGGGTTGCGGATCCGTGGAACAAGCTGCCAGACGAGATGGTGAAGATGCCGACGACCGCTTTGTTCAAAGCCTCCCCGGACCTCAAGTGGCCTGAACTCTTTACATGAACACCACCCTGTACTTAACTCCATGTCCCCCTACATGGCCTTGCTATTTGCTTTTGAGCCAATTAACTAACTAACTAACTAACATATATTATATATTATATATATATAATATATATATTATATATATTATATATATATATATATTATATATATATATATTATGAGAATGTATAGAATAAGTATCCTATAGAAATTCAACTGATAAAGATGGAGAAGAGAAGATGTTAAAATTCTTAACATCTCTTCTTCATATTTAACAGTTTGTTGAGTTTCTATAGAACACTTGTTTTATAAATTTTCATAACACACCTTATACTTGTTGCGTTTTCATATTCGCCAGTAAGATGGCAATGAAATATGAAGAATCTTTATTAGAAATCGACCTTTGGAAGCTTCCAAAGTAGAGGATGAAATAGAACTCAACTTTCTCTCTCTCTCTCTCTCTCTCTCTCTCTCTCTCTCTCTCTCTCACACACACACACACACACATATGTTTTATGTATATATGTATGTATGTATGTTTGTATATATGTATGTATGTATGTATGTTTGAATGTATATAGATTCTTCGTTTTTATTATATTGGAATAATGACCCTCCCAAGGCAACAATAC
>NC_043004.1:86213810-86226310 GCF_006345805.1 Octopus sinensis
TAGTGAACACCACGTGCTCACGTATGTTGTTGTTTGCCCAGGACATTTAGATCCAGAAAGCCTACGACCAAGGCGTTCTAATCATGACCCTCTCTCCACATTTTCAGGTACAGTGTATTCTGGAGTTATATTATGAAATGGTTACTTTTATTAAAGACAGTAATGCTATCACTTGACGGAAACTCGGCTGCTGTTTCTTGCAAGTCGAGTGGCATCGTACAGTCTCCTTCGAGAGTTTATGTAGTTCTACAGTGTTTATGCGTGGAGATAGAGAGAGAGAGGGGAGGAGACACGGAGAGACACACAGAGAGAAAGGGATAGAGAATGAGTGAGGGAGTGAGTGAGAAAGGGAGTACGTGAATGGTGTATGTTTGTGATGTCAGTCAATAGTTCATGTATGTGTATTGTATGCAGTTAATGTAACGTATATGTGTATATGCGTGTGTGAGTCGGTAGTAAAAAAAAACTCTAGGAAGAGGTGAAAAGCAGGAAGGTCTTCAGATTGTTTTGG
Source organism: Octopus sinensis (assembly GCF_006345805.1). Taxonomy (NCBI): domain Eukaryota; kingdom Metazoa; phylum Mollusca; class Cephalopoda; order Octopoda; family Octopodidae; genus Octopus; species Octopus sinensis. The sequence goes on from NC_043004.1 coordinate 86,214,322, forward strand.
CCCTTAACTCCTTACATTCTAAGGATAACGATCCACGTCTAGGTCTTCACTCCTAGATACCCCTCTGCTTTCCCATTCCGTGCTATTGTCTGCATTGCAAGCTGCACCTCCCAGAAACACAAGGTGCCTCGGTACCTTTGATGTGGTAACCATTCTGGTCTAAGACACCAACAGAACGTAGGGTAAATTATCTCATAAAACTCACTTTTATTCCACTTTGGTCATATCCTATTACATAGTCGTCAACATGTTCTAGCGAATAAAAACCAAAATTTCAGGGAGAGTCGAACAATAAAAGGTATTCATAAAAGAATACCCCTCACCGCTAATACAAATGATTTGGCCCTTAATTTCTTACACTTTAAGGGGATCTAGGCCACATCGAGGTCATGACTTTTAGATACCTTTCTACTGTCACATTCTGTGCTACTGTCTGCATTGTAACCTGCTTAAATGGTTAAAGTACCCCATAGCCTAGGGACCCTGAATGTTGTAACCATTTCAAACCAAGACGCCATTTGACTGTAGGGTAAACCATAGCTTTTGAAATTCCCTTCCATACCTCCTTGACCAGATCCAGTTGGAATACATCTGCACAAGGATTCATCACAATTTATATCAAAATATCAAATCCACATGTACAATGTACGTATCCATTGATGTCTTGCGGCCTCTGTCTCGATATCACTCACACACTGCTGTGTGGATTTAGTTTAATGTAACCCAATACTGTCCCTATAGCACTGGTCAGTGTGAGGTTAATCTTGGAAGCAATACAATGTGCCGGCCGATTCTGGAACCACGTGGTCACCAAATTCATATGTATATAACCAAACCACTGTGTTTGGTGGTGTCTATGTGCTGAAATAGAAACACACATACCTATGCATATAATATATATATATATATATATATATATATATATATATATAAACATAAGAGGGATCAGCCATCTGAATGTGGCTAGGGTCAGGGCAGGGTGGTGGGGGTGTTACTGATGCATTTAGCCCCGTAACACCCCCACCACCCCGCCCTGACCCTAGCCACATCAGATGGCTGATCCCTCTTATGTTATAGAGCAGTTACTGTTTATATCTCGCCCAGAGATTTATTATTGTTTATATATATATATATGGTGGGGGGAGTGGACAAACGAAAGCGAGAGGCACTCAACATATTGAGCAGGGGTTATATTATTATCTAAAATACCGAATCAAGTTTTTAAATAATGAAGTAGCGGCAGTAATAATTATTTCTACTCCAGGCACAAGGCCTTGAGAATTGGGGGGGGGGAGAAAGGGGGCTAGTCGATTATATCGACCCCAGTGCGTAACTGGTACTTATTTCATCGACCCCCTATCCCCGACCACGGCTGAACTTGAACTCAGAACGTAGCGACGGGCGAAATACCGCTAAGCATTTCGCCCCAGGGTGCTAACGTTTCTGTCAGCTTGCCGCCTTAGTAGTAGCAGTAGTAGTAGTAGTAGTAGTAGTAGTAGTAGTAGTAGTAGTAGTAGTAGTAGTATGTGTTTGCGTGTGTATAAACAAACCGACGTATATACACACATGCATGTGTGCTTCCATAGATGCAAATACTTCCATACATACATATGAGAGTATCTACATATGTATGTATGTATATATATATATATATATATATATATCCCATTACATGCATAGTTTCCTCCCACAAACACACGCGGTTTATATTTATGAGAATCTTTCTTTTAATTGCCCTACAATACATTACGTGTTTCATATTCGTGAAAGTAAAATGCATGGGAACCATTTAATCGCTCCACCCTTCTCCTTACATTCTATTCTCTCTCTCTCTCTCTCTCTCCATTTTCTCCTCCCTCCTCTCTCTCTCTCCCTCTATTTATCTATCTGTTTATCTATCTCTGTCTCCAAATATCTATCATATTCTTTGCACAAACACATACATAAATTCTATTTTTTACTTTTTTTTTTCACATTATATATCGGCATCGCTTGTTGACAAACGCCTCATATACGTATATAAAGATATATAGGCGCAGGCATATATGTGTGTGTTGTAAGAAGATTGCTTCCCAACCACATGGTTCCGGGTTCAGTTCCACTGCGCGGCACCTTGGGCAAGTGGCTTCAACTATAGCCTAGTGCCACATAAAGCCTTCTGAGTGAATTTGGTAGACGGAAACTGAAAGAAGCCCGTCGTATATACATAAATATGTGGGTTTGGGGTGTATTTGTGTGTTGATGTTTGTCCCCCTACCATCAATTGACAACCGATGCTGGTGTGTTTACATCCCCGCAAAATTAGCGGTTCGGCAATACAGACCAATAAAATAAATGTTAGGCTTACAAAGAATAAGTCTTCGAGTCGATTTGCGCGACTAAAGACAGTGCTCCAGCATGGCCGCAGTAAAATAACTGAAGCAAGTAAAAGAATAGAAGACTAAAAGAATATGCATACAAAATTATGTTTCCCCGCAAAAAGTGTTTTCATTATAAAAGTTTTGCTGTAAATATTTTGGTGTCTATTTTCACAAAATGAGTTTTGCGCACGCGCACACGCACGCGCCTACATAATCAAACGTTACTGACCGGCTTACGCTTGCATCAGCTTCAGAAAGTTTACAGCATATTCTTCAATGCGATCTTTAGCCTGTATATGCATGTATGTATGTATGTATGTATGTATGTATATTCTTTTATTTTCTTCGTCCATTTTATGCCTCTACCTCTAAGGGCGTTTTTTTTCCGATGGCCAGATAACTGAAGAGATGGCACCGTGGATTTCTACCCCGACGTCCGAAACTCAGGAGTTTTATCATGGCTACCGAATAATTGTCACATATTACATTTACCGATATATATATATATAAATGGAGTTAAACGCAGGTGTTATTCAAATTCTTTTACTTCCTTCCTACAAATGTTTCGAAGATGTCATTGGTATTATTCCAAAGGAATAAAATAGTGTAAAACAGTGTAGTCTTCTCTTCAGGAAAATGAAGAAATAAAACTCGTCAGTAAGACATTTTAGCATTGCTACACTGGTAACTGTTTATCTATTTTTTTCACGTTAATTGTAAACAATTAACATGATATATATATTGTATGTGTGTATATATATTTATTTATATATATATTATATATATGTGTGTGTGTGTGTGTATATGTATGTATTATATGCATAATAAATATATCATGTATATGATATATATATTATATATATACACACATACACACATATATGTATATATATTATACACATCTACATGCACATATACATACATTTGAAAAATATACATTCATTTGAAAAATGAATAACAAATTGTATAAAACAACTATATCATTGGCAAGCCTCTTTGAGATCGCTTAGTCAACTAAAACTAGTGAAGGAAAAAACTTTTTCAAACCGTGGAATAACGTAATTCCTGCTGTGCTGGTGATGTCTAACCGACTGAAGCGTGTCGTTATTTATTCCCCTTTAGTAGCTAAATTACTCTTAAATTGCTTGTTACCGTCTTTCAAAAATGTCTGAAATGTAAGACGGAGAAGTCGCGGCTGGAACGCCATTGATAACAGGTCTGCTTTGTCAGAGCTGAGATGGAAGCTAAACAACAACACTCACACACACACATACACACACATATATATATATTATACACGCACACACATACACACAAGCACACACATGCATACACACACACACACACCCGCACACACACATTCTAAAACAAAAGACCTATTTACTACGCCATAACAAACAAGTAAATAAATAAATAAAATCGATAAACTTGCCCTAAAGGCAACAGCATTACTGAGATACTTGGCGCTGCAGAAGCTCTGGGTCAAAGTTCAAACATGACGTTATCCTACCCCCACTCCCAACAACCTCGGCACACGTAACCTCCGACCTCTGACCCCCTCGATCCGACCCGTCCCACCCTCCCACCCCCACCTATTCCATTTTTGTTTCACTCCTCTTTTCTTTCTACGCTTTGTATACTTTATACATTATACACGATTCTTTCAAAACCACTGCATTACGTGCAATATAAATTGGTCGGTTATTGAGTTGGCTGTCTGGAATACTTGAAATGGTGAAATGTGTGTGACTATCCATCTGTCTGTCTGTCTATCTATCTATCTATCTATCTATCTATCTATCCATCCATCCATAAATCCATCTATCATCTATCTATCTATCTATCTATCTATCTTTCTATCTATCTATCTTCTATCTATCTATCTATCTATCTATCTATCTATCTATCTTTCTATCTATCTATCTATCTATCTATCTATCTATCTATCTATCTTCTTCTTCTTTCTTTTTCTTTCTTTCTTTCTATCTATCTGTCCATCTATCTATCTTTTTATCTATCTATCTGTCTGTCTGTTGTCTATCTGTCTGTCTGTCTGTTTGTCTATCTATTATCTGTCTATCTATCTATCCATCTATCTATCTCTCTACCCCCCCTCTCTCTCTCCATACACACACACACACACACACACATTTATATATATATATATATATATATATATATATATATATATATATATATATATAATATATATATATATATATATATATATATATGTATATCCACGTACGCACATCTGTGTAGAAATTTACGTAAGTACGTAAGGATGTATGTATGTATTTATTTATAAATGCATGCGTTCGTATAAGCGCATACTTTAAAGTGCCTTTACGTATACGCGCATGCTTGTATGTAAGTATATATGTTTGCGTATGCGACACAATGTATGTATATATGTATGTATGTATGTATGTATGTACGTATATATGTATGTATGTATGTACGTACGTATGTATGTATGTATGTATGTATGTATGTCATTTAAATACATGTGTACATAATTCGTCTATAATATTTGTATATGAATGTATAAGTGCGTGCTTCTATGATTAGCAAATATACAGACATTCAGAGCATGTATTCTCGTTATGAACGTGTCTACACGGAGACGTGCCTTGAATGTGCGTACATTCGTCTGTTACATGGATGTGTATATATCCGTTTGTTACGTGTGTTACGAGTAATATATGGACTTGCTAGCGCAGCATTGAATCTCGCTAAGTGATTTCACCAAGTGCTCGTAATAGAAGGAAAATTGCAACAAATAAACAGCCGCATACATACATATATACATACAGGCATACTTACTTACATACCTGCATATATGCATATATATACATACACATATGCATTCATAACCACATACGTACATGTATACATACATATATATACATACATATATATACATACACGCATACATACATATATATATATATATATACACATATGCATACATGCATACATACATACATGCATGCATACATACATACATACATGCATACATACATACATACATACATGCATACATACATACGCACACATACATACACACACACATGCATGTATGCATATATACATGCATACATACATATATACATAAACACATACATGCATGCATAGATACATACACACTTTTAAGCATTCACACACACATAAACATACATGCACACTTATGACTCGCACATACACAAACACATTAGGATACATACATATGTATGCAGACACACAAACGTACTTATAATCCTTCACACACACACATATACACACAAACATACATACATACACTCTGATCTACACTCACACACACACACACACACACACATGCGCGTGCGCGCGTAAACATGCTTAAACATGTATTCACACATAAATATACATTCAAATTCACTCACACACATACATACACACGTATATGCACTCACACACACACACACACACACACGTAAACACACATATTCAATACATGCATACACGCATACACATTTCACTCGTAGGGATTCATACACGCACGCGCGTGCATAGCACTCAAGCATGCGGAAGAATTTGCTATCGACCAATGAAAAGCAACCTAATTCCGGAATAAGCCAATGATAAAATCGCTTATACGGTCGCTAGATCTGCAAGAAATAGCAGCCTTCTCTCTTAAATTACACTGTCTTACAAAGAAAGGAAGGGCGCAGTTTTATAAATAGGGTCCATGAGATATATACAAAATGAGATGATCATGACTAGATTGTCATTCATCATTTATCTGCTCCACCAGGGCTGCTGTCTTGGTCTAATTAACAACAACAACACGTACAAAACTGGTGATTGGTGAGGTAAGAAGACAACAAGAAATTGAGCTACGATCGTAGCAGTGGAAAGATGTTGGGTTAGTTGGTCGGTCGGTCGGTCGGTCGGTTGGTTGGTTGGTTGGTTGGCTGGCTGGCTGGTTGGTTGGTTGGTTGGTAGTTTAGTCGGAAGAATTTTTCCTACTAATTCTGAAAAAGAAGAACCGTCTTATCATAAGTAGAGTCCATTGTTGCAAAATGACGACGGAAAAGTTTGAATTCAGTTGTAAAACTTTCCTCTGAATTTCCCATATGTCGAAACACAAATTTAATGGTATCTTTCAATAGCCAGAAAAGTTTATTAAAAAGCCTTTCAGAGGAATCCTTGGCATTCAATCCTTTTATTTCAAAAATCGAGACAGTCTTCCAGGGAAATAATGTATTTATTTCCCATTGGCTATTATTTGCAAGGAAGAAGCTGGCAGAATCGCTAGCAAGCCGGTTCAAATTCCGCCGAGGTCGACTTTGCCTTTCATCCTTTCGGGATCGATAAATTAAGTAGCAGTTGCGTACTGGGGTTGATTTAACCGACTGGCCCTCTCCCCACAAATTTCGGGCCTTGTGCCTAGCGTAGAAAAGAATCGTTAGCACGCCGGACGAAATGCTTAGCGGTATTTCGTCTGCCGTTACGTTCTGAGTTCAAATTCCGCCGAGGTCGACTTTGCCTTTCATCCTTTCGGGGTCGATTAAATAAGTACCAGTTACGCACTGGGGTCGATATGATCGACTTAAACCGTTTGTCTGTCCTTGTTTGTCCTCTCTGTGTTTAGCCCCTTGTGGATAGTAAAGAAATAGGTATTTCGTCTGCGCTACGTTCTGTGTTCAAATTCCGCCGAGCTCGACTGAGCCTTTCATCCTTTCGGAGTCGATAAATTGAGTACCATTTGGGTAATGGGGTCGATCTAATTGACTGTCACCCTACCCCGAAATGCCTCGCAGTGGGACTGAACCCAGAACCGAGTGGTTGGGGAACAAGCTTCTTACCACAGAGTCACTACTCTACATATATGTGTGCGCGCGTGTGTGTGTGTGTGTGTGCGTGTGTGTGGGTGTGTGTGTGTGTGTGTGTGTGTGTGTGTGTGTGTAATATATTCGACGGGCGTCTTTCAGTTTTCGTCTAACAAATCCACTCACGCGGCTGTGGTCGGCTCGAGACTATAGTAAAAGACACTTGGCCAAGGTGCCACGCAGTGGGACTGAACCTGGAACAATGTGGTTGGGAAGCAAGCTTCTTACCACACAGTACTCCTGCGTTTGAAGCTGTTGAATTTGTTCCTCTTTATAAGATTTATACTTTCTAAATCCTTCGACTAGACCTCGAGTCGTTCTGTTTATTTATTTTAATTTTTATTATTATTTGGTGGAGGGCGAATTCGGAAGTTCACTTTGCTATCTTCATCGTCTCATAACGTTTTAATATTCATAACTTCAGATGATTTCCCTGTCATCGCAACAGTCATAAGAGATTTTATACCACTTCAGCGTGCGGTCTACCGCAGCATCCGTAGTCTACGCTGTAAAATGACCTAATCTAGGTCAGGTTTAGGAACACTTTGAAATTACAAACTGAAAATTCAGAAGGCCAAGGTGTGTTAGTGCCTCCTCATGTCTACACAAGAAATGTTGTTCTTCGTGAACTTCGGCAGTGAATCATACCAGTATAGTATTCTGGGAGTGATAAATATGATTTCCTTGTTTTCCTGTTATTTTCGCATCTTATTACTTCCTCACCCTCCAATTGTCAACATTCATCGTGTAACTCTTTCAACAATAACACGTTAAGTATTTTACCCGGCGCGCTTAACGATTCTGCTGACTCGCCGCTTTCGGGCCTATCATAATTGCCAAATAAAAATTAAGACCAGTTTCAAATGAGAGGCAGAGATAATCTGAAGAATCAAGATTTCTCCAAAGCTGACATGACCTTAAAAAAAAAAACAAGATTTTGTCAGGAGCTAAGAGGACATAATAAGCCTGTCTGCTTCCGAAATATCATAGCAAGGTTAACTCTAGAGAATTCTTGAATCTTGAGATTAAGCCATCATCTTAAATGAAGCTGGTCTTAATTACCTTTTGATAATTACGGCTCATCCTCTAGAGCAGCGGTTCTCAACTGGGTCCACATGACCCTTAGGGTTCCATATAAGTTTTTGTTGTTACATTTTAAGGGCAATAAAACGGTTATACTTCTTCAATGCACAAAATGATTTAACCATTTTTGTTATACGAGAGTGAGTCAAAAAGTAATGCCATTTTGTTTAGGACAGGTATAATTACCAACACAGGAACGTGTATCATACATCAAAATGAAGCTTGTTCTTCATGCAGTAGATCACATCCCTACTTCTCAACATAGTCACCGTTTCTCTCAATAGCAATGTTCCACTTTCGAATGAGGGCATTTATCCCTGCCCCGTAAAATTCTGTTGACTGTTCTTTGAGCCACTTCTTTAATACAGTTTTCACTTCCTCGTCACTGGAATAACGTTTGCCTCTCAAACCCTCTTTCGTGGTCTGAAGGCGCTAAATCTGGTGAGTGTGGAGGTAGTGAAGAAGTGGCTCAAAGAACAGTCAACAGAATTTTACGGGGTAGGGATACATGCTCTCATTCGAAGGTGGAACATTGCTATTGAGAGAAACGGTGACTATGTTGAGAAGTAGGGATGTGATCCACAGAGGACCAGCTTCATTTTGATGTATGATACATGTTCCTGTGTTGGTAATTATACATGTCCTAAACAAAATGGCATTACTTTTTGAATCACCCCCGTACAATAGCCAATAACATTTAATTATGGTTTCAAATGGTTCAGTCCTACTGCGTGGCACCTTAGGCAAGTGTCTTCTACTACATTCCCCGGCCCACCGAAGGCTTGTGAGTAGATTTGGTAGGCGGAAACTGTGTGTGTGTGTGTATGTGTGAGTATGTGACTTTCTCTCTGTGTTTACCCCCCCCCCACCGCTTGATAACTGGCGCTGGTGTGTTTACGTCCCCGTAACTTAGAGGTTCGGCAAAGAGACCGATAGAATAAGTACCAGGCTTTAAAAAATAAGTACAGGGGTCGATAAAATCAACTAAATGATTCTTCGAGGCGATGCTGCAGCATGACCGCAGTCAAATGACTAAAACAAGTAAAAGATAAAAGAAAATGATAAACGTCAAAAAGTGCATGATTCCATATGTGACCATCATGCAGGAAAGAACCTAGGTCTACATGATTTAATCTGCATGGTGTGATTTTGAGGGCAATTTTTTTATTGCTATTTCTAGCAGGTCGATCAAACACTTAAAGTTTCCCTAAAGCGAATTAAGGCCATGACCTCGTGGATCCTTATCCACCACCTCACCCTACACACAAACCCGCCACACCGTTCTTCTTCCCTCCTCCGCCATTCCTCCGCTTTTGGCAAACAGACAGAACAGAACAAATATGGTTTCTATAGAAGACGGTAAGTCAGTTTGATTCCGGAGATAAGAATAAAGGAGATTCGGTTAAGTATGGGTTCGACGTGGCCATTCACTCTTCAGACAATTCCTCTGCGCCTCAGACTACTGTCACCACCACCACCACCATCACCACCACTACCACCACCACCACCGCTATCTCCATCACCACCACTACCACAACTACCACCGCTACCATCACCACCACCACTACCATTACTACCGCCACCACCACCACTTCTACTTCTATTACTACGATCACCATCACTACCCTAGCCACCACCAACACCACTACTACTACTATTACTACGATGACCACCACCACCACTACTGCTTCTGCTACCACCACCACTGCTACTACTACTACTGCTGCTGCTGCTGTTACGAATACTACTACTACTACTACTACCTCCACACTATCTTTACTACTACTACTACTACTATTACTGTTGCTACAACTGCTACCACCACTATTACTACTGTGCTGCCACCACCATCACTGCCATCACTACCACCATCACTACTGCTACTACTATTACTGCTACTACTACTACTACTACTACTACTACTACTACTACTGGTTGCCAACCTACCAGGAAGTCTCTACGTGGTAATCACTCGACATTTTAAAATTAAATACGATTGTCTTTAAGAAAAAAAAAAGGACACATTGAGTAATGTACTCCTAGACATACTATGCCACATTTCAACGTCTTTGATCGTAGTTTTTCTCACTCACTACTGACTTTAATCAGATCTCTTCTCAGTCAGTCATGGACTGATCTTAACCCTTCTCAATCACTGCTGATTTTAATCATAACCCTTCTCAATCACCGCTGACTTGATCAAAGCTCTTCCCAATCGAACTTGTATCGATTTCTCTATTTGCTTTCTTTCTGTGGTCTTTTTTTCTTCTTTTCTTCTTCAAAAGTTTCTTTCGTTCGGCAATCTTCTTGTGCTGTCGACTTTGAACGGTTTTTCTTCCGCCCCTCTTCAGACATTTCCTTCATTCTTCAGTGGTGTATGGTAATTTCTTCTTCTTCTTCTTCTTCTTCTTCTTCTTCTTCTTCTTCTTTACTTCTTTCTCATTTTTCTTTTTTTCCCCCCCCCTCCTCATTCTTCTTCTCCTCCTCCTTCTTCGTCTTCTTCTTCTCCCTCTCCTCCTCATTCTCCTCCTCCCCTTCTTCTCCCTCTCCTCCTCATTCTCCTCCTTCTCGTTTCTTTTTCTTCCTTCTTCTTCTTCTTCTCCCCTTCTCCTCATTCTTCTTCTCCCCCTTCTCCTCCTCCTCCTCCTCCTCCTTCTTCTTCTTCTTCTTCTTCTTCTTCTAACTTCTCCAAACTTCTTTTAACTTCTAACATTTTCTTTTAACTTCCAACTTTTTTCTTTGTTTCTTTCTGTCTTCTTCATCCTCACCTTAACTTCGAACCTCTTCACCTCCACCTTCTCCTCTTCGTCCTCGTCCTCCTCTTCCATCTCTTCTTCCGATGCCTTCCGCCATTTCTTCAACAGAAAGCACCGACTCGATAAAAATCTATCCACACACATATATACACACACTCCACCCTCCTCACTTCCCTCTCTCTGTCTCCCCTCCTCCTCCTCCACCTCCTCTCGTACTACATAACATCGAGTCTCTTTCACATCCCACTCGCTCCGCACCCGCATCAACCTAACCCAACCATCACATTCTCCATCGCCCTGGTAGTTTCCGATTTATTCAATCTCCACTCCCTCCCCGCTTTCTTTCCACTATTTTCCCCCAGCGTCATCACTGTCACCACCGCCACCACCGCCTTCTCAATAATCACACTCCTCTCCCCCATTCCTTCTCCCAATAAATAAATGAATAAATAAATGTATAAATAAATAAATAAAACCACCTTGATACCAACATCAGTACCACTTTGATACCAACATCAGTACCAGTACCAGCACCATCGAACACTACAATGAGTTCGACAGCCTCCGCCATCACCACCTCCACCGCCGTCGCCCCCACTTCCATCGCATATACGAACACTACAACGCTGTCGACGACCACCACTACCATCGCTGACGCCACCAACACCTTCTCAAGTATTATTCTCTCGTCTCCATTCGTCTCTCCGACTGAGAAAAAATGGCACCGACATCAACACCAATATTATGTACATCTACGATGACTTCGACGGCCGCCATCTTTACCACCACCGCTACCATAGCCTATACCACTGGTTCCCAACCGGAGTCCATAAGGCCCTGGAGGATCCATATAAGATTTTTGTGTGTGTGTGTTTGGGGGGTCCACGTAACAAAACAGTAAATTGAGGATCCAATAGCATTTTAAGGGTCACTG
>NC_043004.1:86230155-86232655 GCF_006345805.1 Octopus sinensis
ACATTTTTTATTTCTCTCCTTGTTTCTTTCTGTGGAAGAGCTTAGGCTCGAAACGTTAAAGACTTTTTCACTTCCCGAGCGTTATACAAATACATCTGTTTGTTGTCTACACTACCTGTCTTCGACTTTTTTTTTTTGAATTCTCACTATATATATATATATATATATATATATATATATACATACATACATACATACATACATACATACATACATACATACATACCAGAGTAAGCACATAAATGTGACACAAAGTGGAAAAAACAGTACTCAAATACCGGAGACAGAGTAATATGCTTTATTATTAAAACCGCAAAAACATCACAAAAGCTGATACTCAGAGTTTCACGTACCCTTTCGTCGGACAGTTTTTCGACGAACGGGAACGTGAAACTCTGAGTAACAGTTTTTTGTGATGTCTTTGCAGCTTTATTAATAAAGTATATGTGTGTTTGTGTGTGTGTACGTGTGTGTGTGTGTGTGTGTGTGTGTGTGTGCGTGTGTGCGTGTTGTGTGTGTGTGAGTGTGTGTATGTATGTATAAATGTATCCTTTCACTCTTTCTCTCTACTTCCTCTTCTTTTTCCGTCTCTCTTTCATCTCTCTCTCTCTCTCTCTCTCTCTCTCTCTCTCTCTCTTTCTCTCTCTCTCTTTCTCTCTCTCTCCTCTCTTTCTTTCTTTGTCTCTCCCGACTAAGTAATCTATACTCAACTCGCAGAAACTTTATGACCAATAACAGTGGAAGAAGTAATGATTTTATACAATATAACTTTCTCAAATTCTTCGGGGTCAAGTTTATCAGTAGGCCCCAAAGATCCGTCTCTCTTCCTAACCCCAAACATCAACCACCCACAGACTTGCGCCACCCAACGATTAGTCTCACTTTCATTTTGAACTATTTTTATCGATAAATTTTCAAAAAGCACCTATCTATCTATCTATCTATCTATCTATCTATCTATCTATCTATCTATCTATTTATCTATCTATCTATCTATCTCTTCTCTCTCTCTCCCCTCCCTCTCTCTCTCTATCTCTCTCTCTCTCCCTCTCTCTCTATATTATATATATATATTATATATATATATATATATATTAATACACATACACACAGATACGCTCGCACGCATACACAAGTGCGTGGGCTGGTTATAACATATACCCATATCTGCACGACCATTACTACCACCACCACCTCTATCAGTAGTAGTAGTAGTAGTAGTAGTAGTAGTAGTAATATCAGCAACAGCAGTAGCAGTGGTATGTTTGCCCACATATAAAATGCCACTATATAAATACAGTAAGGTTGGCATAGGTTTATATAAACAGCGCAAGTTCTCTGTCATCAATCCCGTCACCACCTACACCTACACCACCACAACCACCACCACCACAACCACCACCACCACCTACACCATCACCACCACCAGCAACAACAACAAAAACTTCGTCATTGCCCCACACATGAAGAACAACTATATCAGCCGCTATTCCAAAAAAAACACCATATGATTAGAGATGATCCGTCGTTGTCGGCGATGAGCATACAGCTGTTCTACCAACACAACGATCTTGGCATGTGTCTACGACAGTGATGAGCACACACGGGCCGCAGGACTGTCTGAATGGCACGCCTGCCCGCCTACCTTGTATTTACCTTCAGCTTTTCTTGTTCAGTCGTGCAGCTCCGCATGCAGTTCAGTCATGTCTCATGTGGCCCGTTTCTCAAAGAAGGTTCAAAGCTGGGTTTTTGGATTACTCCAGTGCCTCGCTTAACGAACTCTTCATTAATTACCCTCACCTCTCTTCTCTCATTAATCTCTCTCACTTGCTACTGTCATTAGCCTGCGGCTATGCTGGGGCACTGGCACTGGTTTAGCCGGACAGCACAACTCCAGTACATACTATTTTTAAAGGTTTGTTTGGTCGAACCGCCAAGTCACTAAGTTACGAGGACGTAATAGTGCGTCTTATACACGAATAAATACGGTAATTTTATTGCAATAAAAAATACGGAATAGGGCCATGTATGGCTGTGTGATAAGAAGCTTACTTCCCAAACACATGGTTCCGGGTTCAGATCGAATGCGTAGCACCCTGGGCAAGTGTCTTCTACTAAATCCTTGGACCGACCAAAACCCTGTTAGTGGATTTGGTAGACGGAAACTAAAAGAAATCTGTCGTATATATATACATACATATATATATGTTTGTCTGCATGTATGTATGTGCATATGTCTGTGTGCCTGCGTTTGTCGCCTTCATCGTTTGACAACCGTTGTTGGTGTGTTTGCGTCCCTGTAACTTAGCGGTTCGGCAAAGGGACCGGTAGAATAAGTAGTGGGCTTAAAGGATAACTCCTGGGGCCGAATTGTTCGACAAAAACACGCCAAGGCAGTGCTCCAGCATGGCCGCAGTCAAATGATTGAATCAAAGAAAAGAAGAAAAGAAAAAGAATAAATACATAACGACAAGCTTAATCTATTTTTGTATGTAGTTAT
>NC_043004.1:86237655-86247655 GCF_006345805.1 Octopus sinensis
AACGGTTCTATTTTCAAAGATGACTTCAAACCCAAGGCCTCCGCGCAAATAAAACTGACCCATCCTCACCATTTCAAATGTCATTCTTGATTTTACTAAGTGAAGGCGCGTGGATTAATGGTTATGGGTATTCAGCTCACGATCGTACAGTCGTGTGTTCGATTCCCGGCGGCGCGTTATATCGTTGAGCAAGACGCTTTACTTCATATTGCTCCAGTTCACTCTGCCGGCAAAAATGAGTTGTATCTGTAATTCAAAGGGAACAGCCTTGTCACATTCTGAGTCACGCTGAACCTCATTGAGGACTACGTCAAAGGTTCACGTGACTGTAAAGTGCTCAGCCACTTTCATGTTAATTTCACGAGCAGAGTGTTCAGTTTATCACATCAACTGGAACTCTCGTCGTCGTAATCGACGAAGGACCAGTTTTGTTATTTTGGGTAAGGTAAGTTTTTGCTCATGTGTTACACTTATCGTTATTGCTGTTGTGTTGTTGTTGTTGTTGTTGTTGTTAACAACATCAACCACATTTTATGTGTCAATGTTAATTAATTAATTAATTTTGTACATAGAAATATTGTTTAGTTTTTTTGTTTGTTGAACTGTGCGTGATTGTGCATTTTATAGTTAGCATTTTGTTCCTTTTCTGTATTAACCAGTGGTTTTCAGCCGGGGCCCATATGATCCTTGCGGGGTTCATATGACCGTTGGGGGTTCATAAGATATTTGACGTCCATATAAGATCTTTCTTGGCAAAATTTATGCGAAATAAATTGCTTTTATTTCATCAATACATCAAATGTTTGTTCCTTCTCGAGCCATGCCTGGCTCATAAGGGCCGGTTTTCCGGTTTCCTTGGCGTATAGGTTTTCCACCTGGACGGGACGCCGGTCCCTCGCAGGTGAGATGCAAGAGGAAAGAGTGAGAGAAAGTTGTGGCGAAAAAGTCAGCAGAAATTTGCCATTACCTTCTGCCGGAGCCGCGTGGAGCTTAGGTGTTTCGCTTATAAACACACACATCGCCCGGTCTGAGATTCGAACCCGCGATCCCTCGACCGTGAGTCCGCTGCTCTAACCACTAGGTCATGTGTCTCCACCAATGCATCAAATAGCTTAACCAATTTTTTATGCAATTCTTAATATTTTATTCGAAATAGTAGATTCCTGAGTTAACAGGAATCAAAGGGGTACATAGGTAAAATAGGAAAGAAAAAAAAACGGTTGAGAACCACTGGTTTAAGAAATGTGTTTTGTTTATTAGAGGGGTGTAACTGCTTGTTGTTATTAATGTAGACGCTATTGTATGAAAAAAAAAACATTTTACATTTTGCTGTCCTGCGTATCGCATGTGATACGCAGGGCATACTTACCTCGAATCCTTGCATCATATATGATACAAATTTTCTCCCACCACATGAGTAACTTGGGACCTATGAAAAGAAGGCTTTGTATCATTCAGAAGATATGATACAAGGGTTAACTAAAAATCTGAGGGCAAACATGGACGTTTAGGACAAGCTTATGAAAAGGATTTGGCAGGCAAACAGTTAAATGGAGATTCATTTCTATGTCACAAGATATATTTCCCTGACGTCCATACATCATATGTGATTCAAATCCTTAAATCCTTAAAAATGTTTTAGCCCGAAGGCCGCGGCCATGCTGGGGCACACCACCGCTGAAATGCCCATTTTCTTTTTCAACGAACTGAGTAATTTGGGACTTATGAAAGGAAAGCTTCATATTATACAGAACGTATGAAGCAAGGACGAGCTAAAAGCCTAACTAAAGGTTTAACTAAAAGGACAAACTCATGAAAAAGCTTTGGGCAGATAAAAAGGTTACAAGAAAAGAGAAAATAAAAATAAAAAGTACAACCATTCACGTTTATTTTGCTAAAAATATTAACCACTTGTTTGAGAAACCCGTTTGGTAGAATTCTTATGGCGAGTGGTAATTCTTTCTTATTTTGGCACAGGGCCTGTAATTTCGAGGGAAAGGATAAATCGATTAAATCGACCCCAGTGCTCAACTCCTACTTATTTTATCGACCTCGAAATGAGAAAGGCGAAGTCGACCTTGGCGGAATTTGAACTCAGAACGTAAAGACGGACGAAATGTTGTTAAGCATTTTGTGCCAACGATTCTGCCAGCTCGCCGCCTTAATGATGATGATGATGATGATGATGATGATGATGACTTTTTCTAATTTTGACACAAGGCCAGCAATTTGTTGGGGGAAGGGGAGTGAGGAAGTCGAAGCTTCCGACCCACTTACTTAACTGGTGCCTTATTTTATCGATACCGAATGCATGAACGGCAAAGTCGACGTCAACGGGATTTCAGATCAGGAAATAAAAGAGCAGAGACAAAAACCGTTAAAGCCTCCAACAACATGACATTTTGTTCGACGCTCTAACGATTCTGCCAATTTTACTAATACTATTAGTAAGGAAAATAATAACAAAAGGAAAATGAAGAGGGAGAAGGGGGAGAGAAGAGGGACAGAAGGAGGAGAGGAAAGGGAGGAGTGAGAACGAAAGAGTAATGAAAAATGCCTTTTTTTTCCAAAATCGAAAGTCTTTTTTTATTTTTTATTACATTTTTCCTTTTATTATTTTTTATTTTATTTGTTTTCCAATTTTTTTTTCTTTCTTTCTCCCCCTTAGGTGATTGTTACATTGGTAAAGGACGTTGGTATAATGGGACTGTGAACACAACTAAGACTGGCCTTACCTGCCAATCTTGGTCAGTTGACTATCCCCATTCACATCGACGTCATCCTGATATATTTGCAGAATTAGAGAATTCTGCAAACTATTGCCGAAACCCCGGAGGTGACAATGATATGCCCTGGTGTTATGTTAACGACACAAATTCTCGTTGGGCAGCTTGCAATATTTCAAAATGTAGTAAGTATCAGTGTTTTCTCGTATATATATATATATATTTTTTTTCCTACCCCTTTATTTTTGCTTTCGTTTTTATTTTTGTTTTACTTTTTGTTATTTTGGGAGGTGTGGTTTAATTCTCTAGAACATTTAGGGTAAACTCTTGTGTGTTGAAGGTCCTGCTGTATTCTATCATCGAAAGCGAGAGTCGACGACTCGTCAAGCGTGAAGCAGCTCTGTAGGTGTTCCGGCCCCTTTCACCACGACACCAGAGCAGCCTGCAGGTTACTCACCGATATAGGTGATGAAACTCGCACACGACAGCACGAGCTTTGTTGAATCACATGTCGAAACTCTTGGCCAGATGTTTCTATTATCCTCAGTAATCGTTCTTACTACAATATTCGTCCTCTGTCTTAAGCCAAATGTAATGGCTTGCTTTCTCAACAACTTCTGATAAATTTCTGGCATTTTTCTGTCATTCACAGCTAGTACAAAACCCCTAAATATCGAGTGACCCTTAGTTCCACAAAGTCTTCTAAGCTTATCATTATGGGAAGACATATTGTTTCCCATCCATTGTTTTCAGAAAGGTCAACCAGCTCACTGTACTATCTATCTTTCCCGAGGAAAGCGTCTTCGATGTTCGCTTCCCAAGGACCTGTCAGCTTTACCATCTTTGTCATCTTCCTTTCCTTACACCACATAACAAGGTCGGGTCTTTTTGTCGCAAAACCATCAAGGTCAGCAGTAAACTCCCAAGTCCCCTTCAGCTGACAGCTATATGACATGATCTGGTCAATGTAGATTGAAAGTGAGATTCAGAAGACACAATTTAACCTACGTTCAGCTGGTGTTTCAGACCGAACAGGTTACGAGATCGAAAGCACCCTGGTGTCTTGGATCACTGTGGGCATTTTGACCACCCAAAATGTTGCAGG
Organism: Octopus sinensis; assembly: GCF_006345805.1. Taxonomy (NCBI): domain Eukaryota; kingdom Metazoa; phylum Mollusca; class Cephalopoda; order Octopoda; family Octopodidae; genus Octopus; species Octopus sinensis. The sequence continues at coordinate 86,241,487 of NC_043004.1, forward strand.
CAGCAATACAAACAGTAGCGCGAGGTGTATCCAGGACACATGACTTCGATGTGGCTAGCTCCCTTAGAGTGTAAGGAGTTAACGACCGAAACATTTGTGTGATGGTCAGGGGTTTTTCTCTGCAGACTTTCTGCCGTTCAATTCTTCCTAGAATTTTGTGGGCTTTTTTTGTTTGTTTTTGCTAGAACCAATTGACGACGATAGCCAAAGTGGAATGAAAGTGAACTCCATGAGATATAATTTACTATATGTTCAACTGGTGCCTCAGACTAAAGTGGTTACCGCATCAAAGGCACCTTTGCTCTCTGGAACATCTTTACGACACAGGGAGGTGCAATTTGAAACGCAGACAATACCACACAGTGGGGAAACATAGAAGTATCAAGGAGTCGAAATCTGGATGTGGCCTCCCCCGCCCCTTAGAGCGTAAGGAGTTAAGGGCTGAACCACATCCATGCGGCGGGTGGGGTTTGGGTCTGCTGTCTGACGACCTTCTGCTGTTCACTTCAACCCGGACTTTCTTACTATGAGCTACGAGCAAGTAGTATTGATATTGCTTTCAAATTTTGGCACAAGGCCAGCAACTTCAGATGGTGGGGAATAAGTCGGATACATTGACCCCAATTTCGACTGGTATTTATTTTATCGACTCCGAAATGACACGCAAAGTCAACCTTGATGGAATTTGAACTCAGGACGTAACGACGGACGAAGTGCCACTAAGCATTTTGTCCGATATACTAACGAATATACCAGCTTACCGCCTTAATTTGTCCGTGTATATTAATACTCGAAATCAATACAAGTACATGGATACTCTATATTTTGGATAAAATGCTTCCGAAAACGTTTTTATCTTTATTTTTATTTATTTTGTTTAGTTTTATTTCTTTAATTTATTTATTTATTTATATATTTATTTATTTATTGGATGGTATCGGTAAATAAGGAATGTACACACAAGAGAATATAAGTTCTGCTTTCCCAAAGACAGATATAGTCCATCATTTTTCCGGGGTCGTACGTGCATGCATAAATACATATAAACGTATATATATATAATATATATATATATATATATATATATATATACACACACACGTATGTGTGTGTATGCATATGTACATACATACGCACAGACAAACGTACATCCCAACAACATACATAATAAGTACACATACACACACCTATAAACATACATGCCTAAATACGTGCGTACATACTACACATGCATATAAATACAAGCAGATTTGAATGAACATGCATACATACATACATATACATATTTGGCGCCCTGGGGCTCTCAAATATGTAAAACACTGCCTAAATACCAATCTTGAGAAATTAGACTTCTCAAAACCAGAAAGGAAAAAGCTAATTCGAAGACTACACATGCAATCCATCACTGGAACTGTAAAGATCTGTAAAACATTCCAGAAGTTTATTATTTAAATATATCTGAGCATGTCTAGATATGCAAATATATGCATGAGAATACATACAAAAAACATACAAATCTGCACATTCATACATACATACATACATACATGTATGCATGCATACATACACATATATATACATACATAGATACATATATACATACATACATATGTGCATACAAGAATACATACATTCAGACAATCAATGGAACGATAAAAATCTGTAAAACTTTCCTGAAGTTTAGTATGTAAGTGCATATGCGCATGACTAGACATGCAACTATATGCTTGAGAATACAAGCATAAACCAAAACATGCAAATCTGCAGATGCACTGACTCCAAATACTGCAGTGTACACACAAACGTGCACAGATATCCTGCTGATATTGAAATTCCAATGAAGGGGCCTTAGATCGAGGTTAGAAACCGGATCTTTCTCTACTGGCAAGAAATCTTGAAATAAAACTGTATAATGACATACATACATGCATGCATGCATACATACATACAACATTTACATACATACATACATACATACATCATACATGCATGCATACAAACATACATACAACATACATACATACATACATACATACATACATAATCATATATTATACATACATACATTCATAAATACATACATCCATACATACATACATACATACATACATATACATACATACATACATACATCATACACACATACATACATACATACATTCACATATACATACATTCATATATACATACATACAATCACTTTTACAAATTTAAATAAGAGTTTTGTCTCTAGCTTTATATAGAATCAAAAGTCCTGACTTTCACCTACGCCCAAATTTGGAAGATGCCTATTCATAAACACCAAGAGAAGCATCTGAAACGTAGTAGCGGCAGCAGCTACTACTACTACTACTACTACTTACTACTATATGCATACTCACCCGCACACATCGTCGAGGCTGCTGGTGTGTCTTCTTTTTACCTTCGACCTACCCCGCTTCAATCTACGATATATCAACGGTTCGGCAAATGTGACCGATAAAAAGGCACCATTACACTCTTCAAAATAAATCTCTGGGGTTGATTTGTTTGTCGAAAATCTTCAAACCATTGCCCCAGCCTGGACGCGGATCAGCAACTGAAACAAGTGAACGATAAAGACATTCATATATATATATATATATATATATAGGGACAATTCACAAAAACAAAGCAAAACACGAAGACAGGTGGTGTAGACAACAAACATGTATTAGTTTAACGCTCGGGAAGATAAAGGTTTTTAACGTTTCGAGCCTACGCTCTTCCACAGAAAGAAACACAGAAAGAAACAAGGAGAGAAAATAAAGAATGTGTAGTGGCTAGCGAGCTATCATGGCTACACGCACACACACACACACACACACACACACACACACCACACACACACACACATACACACATACACACATACACACATACACACATACGTATTGTTATTGATGCGCTGAATGTACAAGTGACCATAGACATTAAGATTCAATTTCAGCCAGCGTTAAACTCCACACTGGTGTAATGCTGGTCTTTGAAGAGTCAGTACTGACTCGGACTATAATGTGGTATCAAAAGCCACATATTTGCATAAAAAGGGCAAAACGAAGGGAGGAAACAAATTCTTGATATTTCAGATATTATGTGCCTTTTCAATTATCAATAATCAAATCGATTAACAATCATCTGATGACAGAATGTAAATATGAGACCTATAACAGTGTTCTCGTTATATATAGCAAACGAGTGTGTGTGTGTGTGTGTGTATATGTAAGGTGGCGAGCTGGCAGAATCGTTAGCACGCTGTGCATAATGCTTAGCTGCATTTTGTTTGTCTTTTCGTTCTGAGTTCAAATTCCACCGAGGTGGACTTTGCCCTTCATCCTTCCGATGTCGATAGAATAAGTACAATGTGAGCGCTGAGTACGATGTAATCGACTTACCTTCCCACACAAAACCCGAAATTGTCGATGCTGGCTTTTCTTTTACATTCTTGTAACCTAGCGGTTCTGCAAAAAATGCATGTGATCAATACCAACTGCTAAGCTAAAACTTATAAATACTGGGGTCGATTTTTTCAACTAAACACTTCAAGGCGATGCCTCATCATGTGTGAAACAAATAAAAGAATAAAATACTATTTTTATTTATTATTCTGTTCATTTATTCTGTATTATTTCGCCTGCCTTTGGTTAACTTGAGCATTGTTTAACTCTGTTTACCTCTAAACGCCATGCCTAAACATATAACTATTGTTTATCACAACTTCAGCGTTTGAGTGGATTTGGTAGACGGAAACTGAAAGAAGCCTGTGTGTGTGTGTATATGTATGTTTGTGTGTCTGTGTTTGTCCCCCCAACCTCGCTTGACCATCGATGCTGGTGTGTTTAAGTCCCCGTAACTTAGTGGTTCGGCAAAAGGGACCTATAGAATAAGTACTATGTTTACAATGAATAATTCCTTGGGTCGACTTGTTTGCCTAAAGGCAGTGCTCCAGCATGGCTGCAGTCAAATGACTGAAACAAGTAAAAGAATAAAAGAATATATATATATATATATAGTTTTTAAGGCTGGAGCTCGAAGTACATAAAGCTATAAATAAAAGCATGCAAATATTGAATTAAAATATAACCTTGGGTGGGAAAACATCGAAGGATCTCCTTGGGGTGCGAACCCACATCTTCAATAGTCTTATCTGCTTCGAGTTACACCGTTGAAAACGATTCCTCTTATGTCTTTCAAAGTTTCTGAATCCTTGTATATTGAACACAGTATATATATAAGTATATGTATGCATGTACGTATGTATGTGCATGTATGAATGTATGTATGTGTGTGTGTGTGTGTGTGTGTGTGTGTTTGTGTGTATCTAACCTACACTCCGTCGGTCACGACGACGAGGGTTCCAGCCTGCTCGTGAAATTAACGTGCAAGTCGCCGAACACTCCACAGACACGTCTACTCTCAGGTAGTTTCAGCATGATACAAAGTGTGACAAGGCTGACCCTTAAAAATTACAGGTACAACTCGTTTTTGTCAGCTGAGTGGACTGCAGCAATGTGAAATAAAGTGTCTTGTTCAAGGACAAAAATCGTCACCGGGAATTGAACTCACGACGTTACGATCGTGAGCCTAATACCATAACCACTAACCCATACACCTTCACACACACACACACACACACCACACAAATATGTGTGTTTGCTTGTATTCTTTTTTCTTTTATTTGTTCCAGTCAAAACTTATTATTTGTAAGCCTAGTACATATTCTATCGATCCTTTTTTTCTGAACCACTAAGTTACGTAAACACACCAACATCGGTTGTCAAGCGATGGTGGGGGGGACAAAGACAGACATACAAACACACATACATATATATATGTATATATACACATGCATATATATAAATATATATCTATATATACATGTATTATAAATATATATATATATATACGATGGGCTTTTTCAGTTTCCGTCTACCAAATCCACTTGAAAAGCTTTAGTCGGCTCGAGGCTCAAGTAGAAGACACCTACCCACGGTGCGACGCAGTGGGACTGAACCCAGAACCCTGTGGCGTGTAAGCAAGCTACTTACCACGCAGCCTCTCTTGCGCCTTTATGTATATATGTAAGCGTATACATGCACACACTCACACACATACACACACACACACACACACACACACACACACACACACACACAATACACACCCACACCACACACTCACAACATACACCACACACACACACACACACACACACACACACACACACACACACACACACACACACACACACACACAAGCGCATACAATGTGTTAAAATACGTTCAAAGACGTATATTAGATACAAATACATTGATCCTCAGAAGAGATCGAATATCTATAATCGAACGTCACATCATAGGGGAGGTACGTAGGTAAGTCAGATAAACGTGTGTTGGCTACAGAAAACGCATCCGTCGAACAAATGAATTTCGTTCCCCTCTGTGATTTTCGCGAATGAATACCAAAGATATTTCCCTATCTACGAAGAACTACTTTGGACTGTCTTACTGCTTTCAGCGTAATTATATATATATATGGACATAGGCCCAGGCTTGGATATGTGGTTCCAGAAACTCGCTTTGCAATCACATGGCCCCAAGTTCAGTCCCACTACGCAGCACCTTGGTTGAGAGTCTTCTACGGGTGAGAGTCTTCCACTGGTCCACCAGTGACTTGTGGATAAATTTGGTAGACGGAAATCGTATAGATGCCCGCCGTATATATTTTTTTATCTTTTACTTGTTTTCAGACATTAGACTGCGGCCATATTGGGACACTGCCTTCAAGAATTTTTAGTCGAATACTTATTTTTTTATTTTGTTAATTCTGGTACTTATTTTATCGATCAGTTTTACCGAACTGCTAGGCTACGCGGATATAAACACATCAACATCAGTTGTCAAGACAGAGACGGGCTTCTTTCAGTATCAGTCATCCAAATCCACCCGAGACTATAGTCGAAATCACTCGCCGAAGGTTACCTAGTAGTAGGACTGAACCCGGAACGATGTGGTTGGGAAGCAAGTTTCTTACCACACAGCCACTCCTATGTGTATATGTGTGTGTGTGTGTGTGTGGTGTGTGCGTGTGTGTGTGTAAATAGAGAGAGAAGAGAGAGACAGACAGATAGATAGAGAGAGGGAGAAGGGGG
>NC_043004.1:86252655-86260155 GCF_006345805.1 Octopus sinensis
CCGCAACGTTCTGAGTTCAAATTCCGCCGAGATCGATTTTGTCTTTCATCCTTTCGGGGTCGATTAAATAAGTACCAGTTACGCACTGGGGTCGATATAATCGACTTAACCCGTTTGTCTGTCTTGGTTTGTCCCCTCTGTGTGTAGCCCCTTGTGGGCAGTAAAGAAATAAGAATTGTTATAATGCTGGACAAAAGGGCTAACGGCATTTCCTCCGCCTTTGCATCCTGAGTTCAAATGCAGCCAAGGCTAATTTTGCCTTTCATCCTTCTCTACCACTTGAGCACAGGGATTGATGTAATGGACGAGCCCTTCAACGAAATTGCTGGCCTTGCACCAAAATTTGAAACCAATATTTCATGTGCTGGCAGAATCGTTAGCATGAAGGGCAAAATGCATAGCGTCATTTCGTCCGTCTTTACGCCCTGAGTTCAAATTCCGCCGAGGTTACTTTGTCTTACATGGACATCAGCTAATAACTCACTCGGGTCGATGTAATCGACTAACGCCCTTCCTCAAAATTTCAGGTTTTGTGTTTATAGTAAAAAGGATCATTATTATCTTTCGGCATTACTTTAGTGTATACAAGTTGCTTCCAAGTCTCTGCCAGACACATCAAGAGACAACAAGGTTTTGCATCCAAAAATGCTAACAGGTGAGGTGTCATGCTGTTGAAATCACTGCTGTCTGTGAGAGAAAAAGAGATATAATCTATAATTAGTAAGGCTGCATTTACATGAGGTGGAACTTACGTAGAACATGTGAGGTGCTCATAGTAAAGTTTTCTGCAATTTGCTTATACGTAGGGCCTGCCAGAGATTTGTTCTACGTATCTTTTTGCTCCTCTTGATATCATTCTAACTACCCCAATAATAATAATAATTATTATTTACTTTTAATCTGCATTTTTGTTACAATCACTCGCCGAGTCACACCCAGCGTCCTGGGGCGAGTGAAGGATAAGAGATGTTACAGTATCACTGGAAGATTATTATTATTATTATCATTATTATCATTATTATTATTATTATTATTATTATTATTATTATTATTATTATTATTATTATCATTATTATTATTATTATTATTATTATTATTATTAAGTCACCTTCTATTTCGAGCTTTCAGTGCACTACAGAAAATAACATTGTGTGTGTGTGTGTGTGTGTGTGTGTGTGTGTGTGTGTGTGTGTGTGTATTTGTTTGTGTGAGTGTGTATGCGTGCAACTAATAGTTGCAGTGTGTGTTTTTTTTTAAGTTTATATTTTCTATTTTTTCGAAACTACTCTATATACGCAGCGCATTAACTGCAGTAGTTTGCAATATGTGCATATCTGTGAGTACTGAGTGCGTTTTGGTTAAGAATTTTCCAGCACTTTTTTTTTATAAATCATTCCCATATAACTATTATATCATTGGTTATTTTGGTTATCTCTATTTCAAGATCTTTATAGTGGGCTAATTTCTCAAATCGGGACTGATTCAGTGATTAAGAGGAACTTTATTTACTGTATGTTCTTAACAGCAATATCGATCTCATTATCTTGATCTGCTTGCATAAGTGGATCGATGAGCTGGCAGAATACTTAACACGCCGGACAAAATGCTTAGCGGCATTTCGTCCGTCTTCACGTTTTGAGTTCAAATTCCATCGAGATCGATTTTGCCCTTCATCCTTTCAGGTTCGAAAAAATAAGTACCACCTGAATGCTGGGGTCGATATAATCGATTTACACTTACCTCTTTCCTGAAAATGCTGGCCTTGTAACAAAATTTGAAACCATTATTATTATTGCTATTATTATTATTATTATTATTATTATTATTATTATTATTATTATTATTATTATTATTATTGAACGGTTTGCACAAATGCTTTACATTTGGAGTCAGTGTCCCTAACACCAGTTCGCAACTAGTCTCTTCAGATAACGAGGATCTTTCGAACAATCTTTTCTGTTCTTAACAGAACAGATTCCTTTATTAATACAATTCTCATAGTTATCCCGATCTTATTAAGGAAGCCCCTAATTTTGTCCCCATCGTATATAGGAAACCCCCGAAGTCTGTTGGTAGCGGTACCTAGAGCGCCTATACACAGGGGTCGATGTGTCGATGTGTCGATTTAATCCCTTTGTCTGTCCCCTCTATGTTTAGCTCCATGTGGGCAATAAATAAATACATTATTATTATTATTACTATTAGGCTGGCAGACTTTCAGAAATGCTAGAACGCAGAAACATCAACTGCCTTATTTTAACTTTGTCCGTCTACGGTCCAATATTTAATCCCAACGAGCATAAATATACATCGCTTCATTACTCGGTTGTTTCCTCGTAAAATATGTACCAGACAATGCACCGAACTCTGTTTAAGCAATTATGCCCGTGCTTATTGTATAATTTTATGGATTTGTACCGAGTTATAAAATGGGAGGGGTAGTTTTATTTAACATGTCTCTATGGTTTTTAGTTTTAACTTTGTGGAGCTGATATTCATGAATATAGGCGGTGAGCTGGCAGAACCGTTAGCACACCGGGCGAAATGCTTAGCGGTATTTCGTCTGCCGCTACATTCTGAGTTCAAATTCCGCCGAGGTCGACTTTGCCTTTCATCCTTTCGGGGTCGATAAATTAAGTACCAGTTACGCACTAGGGTCGATATAATCGACTTAATCCGTTTGTCTGTCCTTGTTTGTCCCCTCTGTGTTTAGCCCCTGTGGGTAGTAAAGAAATAGATATTCATGAATATATCTTTATGAAATTCAAAATCTTCAAACGATGGCAGTGGGTAAGATTTTTCCTTACAAAAGCATCGTACGATGAGTAAATTACTAACAGAAACAAAAACAAAAACAAAAAGGAAAATATAACTTGTTTGAGATAAATGAGAATTTTTCCTCATTTCTAGGCGAATGACTTGATCTGAGAATGTATGTTCTGAAACTGAAAAGCTACATCGTGAAGTCATGACAGCCGTTTAAAACACTAACATGCAACGCACACACACACACACACAATATATATATATATATATATGTATGAATGTATAAATGTGTGTGTGTGTGTGTGCGCGCGCATGTGTAATTTGGTTTTAACTGTGAAACTTGAAGCAGATGAAGCTATAGATAATAATGTGCAAATATCGGCTTAAAAGCCATTTCAATAGAAAAGGTCGAAGTTTCTGAATTCTTATGCCGTAAACAACATACAGTCCTCGTTGGTAAGAAAGCTTCTAAAACAGATAGAAAAATTGAAAGGATTACTTTGGTATAATGGTAGAACGTTTGTCATGTTTACAGAAGATGTGGATTGAAGTCTCACGGACGACTTTCGGCAATTGTATCCATTTACTTCGTCAGTGTCAAATACTGCAGAGGTAGAAAGTCAGTTATAAGAATGAACTTCATCAGCTGGTACAATAGCAGAAAGAAAATAGTTGGTTCACGGAATGTATTCACAAGAAAAGTTTCGTATGCAATTACATGATCTAATCAAGCTTTATCTTTACAGCTGTTTCGGATAATTGATGACTGATCCTATAACCATGTATACTATGTAATAAAGTCTCATAATATTGTAAGTATATGACTAGATACGGGTTTTGAAAGACTCGTGGAGCAAAGTCACAGTATCCTCATCAGAAAGCACTGCAAAGAAAAAGACTTAACTGTGCCATGTAAATGTACACGCAAATTTCCGTATAAATACTTTCCTTACACCTGTATTGTTCGTCTCCCCTACTCGTATGTGCATGTGTGTAAGTATGTATGAATATACATATAGATATATATATATATATATATTATAATAAGATATATATATATATATATATATATATATATATGTATGTAGTATGTATGTATTTATATGTATATAATATATAATATGTATATATTTTATATTATATATATATATATATATATATATATATATATATATATATATTATACACAATATATATATATGAAAAACCACCATAGTTAGCTTATACACTCCCTATTGGATTGAGGACTGCATTTCGAATCCTTTAGATCTCCTCAGCACCGGATAACGTAGGGAGGCATCTCTGATCTAGACTACAAGGCGATACTCATATAGCTTGCAAGATTATTTTCACGCAAACGTTACCGTTATGTCGAATCTTAAAAACAGAATGGAACGTATTAATAGCAGAGCAGGTTGAGTCGGAGAAACGAATGAAGTCATATCAATAAAACGTATTAAACACACTCTGTTCCTGTAAAGTTATAGAGACATTGAAAATTGAAAGTGCACATGTAATGTTATGATATTATATTCCATTTTATTTCATGTTTTTTCTTCGCTATTTTATAATCAAAATATTTATTAAGAGGTCTCAAATATTTTCTATCGTAAATTTAACATGTGAACAAAGATTGTCTCTCATTCTCCCAATACATAATAACACACACATATACATATATATATATATATCAAATACCAGCATGGAACGTTCACATCCGGTACTCGGAGTTTCCCAACAGCGTATGCCGTAATTTTTCCGTTTTCAGCTACCGCTAGTCAGCTGTCGTGTATGTTTGTTATAGCATAAACTCAGTCGAACGAACTGTAAATCGGATAAGATTATACCCAAAGCTGCCGAGAAACTCCGACTACTAGATGTGATTGTTCCACATTGGTATTATATATGAAACATAGTCTCTTACTTCAACGATATTGAGATCTGCTTCTTTTTTGTTATTACAAAGGCGTTTTGTCGATATATATATATATATACACACATACTTATAAACGTAAAAAATGGCAGTTTTTATTAACTATTATCTTTTTCTTAACCCAATAATGTTGCATAGAATTTATTTTTTCATTATGATTATGTAATTACAAGCAATTACATAATTGCATAATGATAAAAAATAATTAAGAATATAAAAAATCAAAATAAGATGATTATACAAGAACTTAGTTAAATTATAATTAATTATGATATTATGATATATATAAACAGTATTTAAAATTGTAAAACAAATATTATTCGTTTTGTATAATTTTCTGATATTTCTTGTTTTCGGGGAAAACAATTCATTAATGGGTTAAAAACAAACAACAGCAGCATCAGCAGCAGCAGTAACAACATCATCAGCAACAATAACAGCAACAGCAACACATCAACATCACCACTGTCATCATCGTCATCATCATCATTATCATCCTCATCATCATCATTATCATCTTATTACCATCATCATCATCATCATCATCACAATTATCATAATATAATTATAATTATAATAAAAAAAAATCACCGAATGTTGATTACTTCATTTCTTATTTTCCTTTTTTTTTATTCACCCCACTTCCTGTTACCCGACGGCCGAATATGTACCCAAGAGAGACAGCCGGCTCAAGTATCGAAGACAAAGGGAAAAAAACCGCAATGAAGGCGTTTGTGTGTCCGTGTCCGCATGTGTGTAGTGTGTGTGTGTGTGTGTGTGTGTGTGTGTGTGTGTTTGGTGTGTGTGTGTGTGTGTTGTGTGTGTGTGTGTGTGTGTGTGTGTTTGTTTTTGTGTGTGTGTGTTGTTGTGTTTGTGTGTGGTGTTTGTGTGGTGTGTGTGTGTGCAGTGTGTGGTGTTGTGTGTGTGTGTGTGTGTGTGTGTGTGTGTTTGTGGATATAGCCATGTGAGGGTATACGCTGAATGGAAAACGAATTATGCTTTGAGGTGTTAACGTTGGGTTGCACTGGCAATGAATTTCTGTCTCTTGTGTTGCGTTGTGAATGATTAGCTATAGGCGCAGGAGTGGCTGTGTGGTAAGTAGCTTGCTTACCAGCCACATGGTTCCGGGTTCATTCCCACTGCTTGGCGCTTTGGGCAAGTGTATTCTACTATAGCCTCGAGCCGACCAAAGCCTTGTGAGTGGATCTAGTAGACGGAAACTGAAAGAATCCCGTTATATATATGTATATATATATATATGTGTGTGTGTGTGTGTGTGTGTGGTGTGTGTGTGTGTGTGTGTGTGTGTGTCTTTTGTCCCCCCAACATCGCTTGACAATCGATGCTGGTGTGTTTACGTCCTTGTAACATAGCGGTTCGGCAAAAGAAGCCGATAGAATAAGTACAAGGCTTACAAAGAATAAGTCCTGGGGTCGATTTGCTCGATTAAAGGCAGTGCTCCAGCATGGCCGCAGTCAAATGACTGAAACAAGTAAAAGAGTAAAAGAGTAAAAAGTAAAAAGAGTATAGAACCACAATGGAGCACATTCCATCATACTATCCACACACACACATAATATATATATATATATATATATATATTATATATATATATATATGTATATATTATAGATACACACATATATATATATATATATATACGATGTATATCTATAATATGATATAGATACCTGTAAATGCATGTGTGTATATTTCATACACGCACGTGATTTATGTAATAATTGGCACCACATTTCCGAATTATTCTTATATAGGAATAGACAAATGTCGGTTGATTCTACACACTTCTAAAACAAAGATACATTGAGTACTAAAATTATACAATGTATATATGCGCGCGCGCGTGTGTGTGTGTGTGTTTGAATGTGTGTGTGTTTAGGGTTCGGTAAATAAACTATTGTCTAAATTACGCAAAAATGAAAATAACACTGACATCTCATTTTAACAGATATATTTACCAAAGTTACTTTAAAACGTCTTGAAATACTAAAGAGTAAATTTAATCAATAAAATTGCCATTAGCTTCAACCATGGCCTCCAGCCGACTTTAGAATCTCCTGCAACTCTTCTGGACGGTTTCCTTGTTTAAGTTGGTGCCATAATACACGCACACGCACACGCACACACGCACACACACACACACACGCAGAGTGTGATGAATAAATTATTGTCTAAATTACACAAAAATGAAAATAACACTGACATCTCATTTTAACAGATATATTTACCAAAGTTACATTAAAATATCTTGAAATACTAAAGAGTAAATTTAATCAATAAAATCGCCATTAGCTTCAACCACAGCCTCCAGACGACTTCGGAATCTCCTGCAACTCTTCTGGGCGGTCTCCTTGTTTAAGGTGGTGAATGCACCCATAATCTTTGCCTTCAGTCCATCCTTAATGTGTTACAAGGATTTGTAACTGCGCCCCACACATATTAATCAAGAGGGTTGCAATCTGGCTGTTAGATGGCCAGATGTTAGGGTTGATGGGGGTCACTGAAAATGTCTGACAGCCATGATTGGGTTCTCCTGCTTGTGTGGTATGGTGCAGAGTCCAGTTGCCAGACATAGGGTTTTCCAGAAGCCATCTCTTGATCCAAGGTAACACTACCTCCTCCAGGCATTTGATGTAGGCCTCCGTGTTGAGTCTGAGGCCGCATGGGAAGATAAATGGAAGCATAACGTCGCCATCACTAGTGATCACTCCAAACACTATGATGTTGTCTAGATGCTTGATTTCTATCACTCTTGGTACATGTTTTGGGGACACAGAAAG
>NC_043004.1:86265155-86277655 GCF_006345805.1 Octopus sinensis
TGTCTGCATGCGTGTTAACGTGTGCATCTGTTAGATTAGATCTTTATTCCAACAAAATGACCCGCAATCACAGAAGGAATATATCATCAATGTAAACAAGCGTATGTCTTGAAATATGGAGAAACACTGACGTAACGTTCAATGAAAGGAATGAAGAATTCTGTGTTGGCACAAGGTTGTTTATGAATTTCTTAGATATATTTATTTATTTACTTATTTATTTATTCCATGAAGTGGAATGTTCAAAGAAGCTATGTCTAGCCACTTAGAATAAAGAACCCAAAGAAAAATCTGAGGGTGAAAACACATCTAATCAATACTCGTTTATAGAAATTAACATAAATTCTAGGATTGCTTGAATCTCAGAAATGAAATATTTAGCAGTGTTTTCATTTGGATAAATATATTATATCCTCGGGAAAGTTTACTATATTTGGCACAAGATTGTTTATTATATGTATGTGCATGTATGCATGAATGTATGCATGTATGCATGTATGTATGTATTATGTTTATATGTATGTACGTATGTATGTATACATGTATGCATGTTATTCTCTTTCACTTTTTAATTTTAGAGTAAATTTTGACCAGCCACCTACTTGGTGGCAAGGTTGTGAAGAAAAGTATCTGCTTTTAATCACTATTCTTTAAATCGTGAGTAGGTCTTGCAGATTTTTATGGTCCCAGATATTGCGATCATTTGTAGAACACGAATTAAGGATACGTATGTATTGCGTAATGTATGTATGTATGTATGTATGTATGTATGTATGTATGTATGTATGTATGTATGTATGTATGTATTATGTATGTGTGTGTCTGTGTCTATGCGTGTGTGTAATGCTTCGGCATGTATTTATTCCAATAAGTAACAAGTTCAAAAAGCTACATCAGGCCACTTAGTATAAAGAGATCAATGATATGTTTGGGCGTAAAAAATCATTTAATCTATAATCATTACAGATTAAATGTTTCTTTATTTATCAAAGAATTATTTTGGATTAATTCACGTGATCAGAAAACTACTAAATTTTGTTCTACTATACGCGCAGGGCTTGAAATAGTGGGTGAAGGGTGCGGGTTAGAAGGACAATTCGCCCCCAGTCCCTAGTCTTTTTAAATTCCGTTCTTATTTTTATCGGGCTAAAAAGCTATGGTGCAGCGACGTTAACAAACCATCAGCGGCTATAGTAGAAAACAGATGCTTCGCAACTAATCGGTTTCATGTCCAATAATAATAATAATCCATTCTATAGACACACGGTCTGAAATTTTGGGGGATGCGACTAGTCGATTACATCGAACGCAGTATTCTACAGGTACTTAATTTATCGACCCCAAAAGGATGAAAGACAAAGTCGATCACGGCGAAATTTGAACACAGAACGTAGCGACGGGCGAAATACCGCGAAGCATTTCGTCCAGCGTGCTAACGACTCTGCCAGCTCACCGCTTTAATGATAATAATTATTTCTACTCTAGGCACAAGGCCTTAAAAATTTTGGGGGAAGGGGAATAGTCAATTACATCGGCCCCGGTGCGCAACTGGTACTTATTTCATCGGCCCCGAAAGGATGAAAGGCAAAGTCAACCTCGGTTGAATTTGAACTCATAACGAAGGGACGGACGAAATACCAATTTCTTTACTACCCACAAGGGGCTAAACACAGAGAGTACAAACAAGGACAGACAAATGGATTAAGTCGATTATATCGACTCCAGTGCGAAACTAGTACTTATTTAATCGACCCCGAAAGGATGAAAGACAAAGTCGACCTCGGCAGAATTCGAACTCAGAACTAAGCATTTCGCCAGGCGTGCTAACGATTCTGCCAGCTCGTTGCTTTAATAATAATAATAATAATAATAATAATAATAATAATAATAATAATAATAATAATAATAATAATAATCATAATAATAATAATAATATGATGGCATGAACTGCTCTCTCACTCAATAATAATAATAATACTGGTTTCAAATTTTGGCACAAAGCCAGCAATTTCGGGGGAGGGATAAGCCGATGACATCGACTTCAGTGTTTAACTGGTACTTATTTTATCGATCCCCAAAATGATGAAAGGAATTTGAACTCAGAATGTAAGGACGGACGAAATGACGCTAAGCATTTTGTCCGACGCGCTAACGATTCTGCCAGCTCATCGTTCTAATTACTGACGAAAATAATGCCTGTAAGCTGATAACTTTGTTACTTGACAGTACCAAGTGCAGTTCCACCGTTAAACAAAATCTTGTGTGTATGAATATGTGTGTGTGTGTGTGTGTTTGTACAAATTTGATGGTGTGTTTATGTTCCTGTAACTTGGCGGTTCGACAAAAGAGAACGATAGAATAAATACCGGGCGTTACAAAAAAGAAAAAAAAATAATAAGCACTAACATCGATTCAATTCATTCGACTAAAATTCTTCGGGGCCTTGCCCTAGCATGGCCGCAGTTTAATGACTGAAACTAGTAGAAAACAAAAAGATATTTACATATACGAGGTGTGACCAAAAAGCATCGATGGGGAGTGGGCGCGACGTAATCGACTAACCCGCACCCTTCACCCAATATTTCAGGCCCTGCGCTTATAGTAGAAAAAAATTTAGTAGTTTTCTGATCACGTGAACTAATCCAAAATAATTCTCTAATAAATATATATATATATAAGCGCAGGAGTCGCTGTGTGGTAAGTAGCTTGCTTACCAGCCACATGGTTCCGGGTTCAGTCCCACTGCGTGGCACCTTGGGCAAGTGTCTTCTACTCTAGCCTCGGGCCTACCAAAGCCTTGTGAGTGGATTTGGTAGACGGAAACTAAAAGAATCCCATCGTATATATGTATATATGTATGTGTGTGTATATGTTTGTTTGTCTGTGTTTGTCCCCCCAACATCGCTTGACAACCGATGCTGGTATGTTTACGTCCCCGTAACTTAGCGGTTCGGCAAAAGAGTCAGATAGAAATAAGTACTAGGCTTACAAAGAATAAGTCCTGGGGTCGATTTGCTCGACTAAAGGCGATGCTCCAGCATGACCGCAGTCAAATTACTGAAACAAGTAAAGAGTATATACATACATGCATGCTTACATTACGCAGTGTGAAGCCGCTTGCCACGGATTGACCTTGAACTCTGTCGCGCATGCACAGTAAGTTATAACGTTCTCGCTTACATCCGTTGTTTACAGCAGTCCTTCAGTCCTTGGAAGTAAAGCGTGTCGAGTATGGTCGTCGTGCAGTATTGCGTACGATTGGTGAGTCGCAACTCCACCATGACAACACATCATCCAATTCAGCGCATCTTGCGCAATGGTTTTTGACCACGGACAACATTCCCTAGGTCTGACACGCATTATATTCCCCAGATCTCGCTCCTCGCAACTTCTTCTTTCAAAAAATCAAATTCTACTTGAAAGGGATGCGACGATGCAGTTGTTCGCTATCCAAAAACATAAAGGGGGTTCCAGGAATGCTTCTACCAATGGAAACAACACTGGATAAAGTATGAAGTTTCAGAAGGGGACGACTTCGAAGGAGTTTAAATGCCAAACTGATATGTGCTGTAGTAATTTTTGTAGCACCAGTCCCGAAATATTTTGATCAAATCTCGTACAAACATATTTATACATACAGATCTATTTTCTATGGATAAGACTTAACTTGACTTCACAATATATCCTCGAGGTTTGATATTTATTATCTCACTGCTACTTCAAAACAATGTAAATAAATGATGAAATATGATCATCTAAGCTTCCGTCCTTAGTGAGATAATGATGGTATGTAACTAAATTATACGAGATATAACTTGAAAGTTTTGGGTTGATATAAGCGTATAAGTTTTGATGTGTCACAAGTGTAACAACGCATTCTAATTTCGAATTGCATTAGTCGCAGGAGTGGCTGTGTGGTAAGTAGCTTGCTAACCAACCACATGGTTCCGGGTTCAGTCCCACTGCGTGGCATCTTGGACAAGTGTCTTCTGCTATAGCCCCGGGCCGACCAATGCCTTATGAGTGGATTTGGTAGACGGAAACTGAAAGAAGCCTGTCGTATATATGTATATATATATATATATATATATATATGTGTGTGTGTGTGTGTGTGTGTGTGTGTATGTGTTTGTATGTCTGTCTTTGTCCCCCTAGCATTGTTTGACAACCGATGCTGGTGTGTTTACGTCCCCGTCACTTAGCGGTTCGGCAAAAGAAACCGATAGAATAAGTACTGGGCTTACAAAGAATAAGTCCCGGGGTCGATTTGCTCAACTAAAGGCGGTGCTCCAGCATGGCCGCAGTCAAATGACTGAAACAAGTAAAAGAGAGAGTGAAGAGTAGTCGATTTAGCTTCAGAAAATAGCACGTAAGTTATGTGCAGTTACATTAGCAACCTATCCTTTAGGATAGGTTGCTAATCTACTATTTACTTGACTATGGGATTGCACCTAGAAAGTCCGGGCAAGGTTGTTTATGGAAGACCAGCAGTCGCCCATTTATACCGGCCTCCCATCTCCACGCCACCTGTGTTATCCAAAGGAAAGGCAAGGGGGCCGATACAGCTTGGCACCTGTGACGTCGTAACTCATTTCTACAGATGAGTGAACTGGAGCAACGTGAAATAAAGTATCTTGCTCAAGAACACAACACGCAGCCCGGTCCGGGATTCGAGCTCACAACCTCACGATCGTAAGCTCGACGCTCTAATCACTGAGCCATGCGCCTTCACTTAACGCTACTAAAATCGAGCATTAATAGCCGATTCTATAAGACACTTGAAACTTCGTTCTTTGAAAGGATCGGCTGTAACTATACGGCCTTATTAAAACACCAATGGTAGTTAACGCGTGATTCATTATCTACATTGTATTATATGTGATGTATTATGTGGAATTCGTTGTTACCGAAATATTTGAGAATAAGTGAAGGAGGTGTCAATTAAACACACTCAGTGAACTCATATTTAATACGCTCGAACACGTTTGGACGTGGGAAAATCTTCCGTTGCGAATTTTGTGAATATAATCCTGAAGAAATAATGTATTTCTAGACGACATATGTGAAAGAACATTGGGCTTATATTGACATCACTGGATCGCCGGACGGATGAGTTCTTGAATTCTTTCGTGCCGTCAGCTACAAACACCAAATCTGTTCTTTATGGCCTGTAAAGAATGAAATTGTTACTATATTAGAACAGTATATGGTACGTTTGCTGATGCGCGTAAAACTTAGACAAGTTAGAAACATATAAATGAAGTCGCACGAGTAATATTATATTTCACATACTCGAGTACATTCGGACGTGGGAAGACTTTCTGCTGCGGAAATAGTCCCAGGAGAAAATACTCCTTCGAGATGACATGTATGAAATAACATTAGGCTGTGAATGACGTCCTTGGATCATATGACTCATGTGTTTCTGCGTTATTTCGCGTCGTCAGCTACGAACACCAAAATTGCCATTCACAATTTGAAAACAACGAATTCATTTTTATATTACAACAGCACACAGTAAGTACACAGAAACACATGACAAATATAGGGGGAAAAGGATAGTCTTTTGATACCAACCGCCTGATTGCAACTGCCCCTGGTTCTATGAAAAAAATCTTTCTGTTTTGAAGTAACTTGAATTAAAAGTGTTCTTCAAAATTTCATGTTAATTTTGGTTCAAACCAACAGCTTAATAATAAAATTATTTTACTAAATTTTTACCAGATCATTAAGAATGAAATGTCCAATTTTGAACTGAAAGTTTATTTTACTTTATCTCAGCAAAAAGCAAAGCAGTTAATCAACGTATGCACCTTGCATTATCAACAAAATTTTACCATTTTATCAGTTGCTTATTTATGCCGACAGCGAAGAATTCTGGAAAGCAAGAGGTGATGAAATCACGAAAGGCTGTTTTTGCATCTTCTTAAGATTTGAAGTTTATTTTTTGCACCAAACAATGCTGATAACTCACGCCTAGTTTGAGAGGTATCAGCTTCCACTACAGTTTCCAGCACATCGTTACCCACCTTTGTCTCAGGTCTTCCGCGGGGCTGATTTTCAAGAGTAAAGCCACCAGACCGGATCTTCTCAAACCATCGACTTACAGTGCGCTCATTTGTCACATCTTCACCAAACACCTCATTGATGTTTCGAGCTGTCTGGGATGCACTGGTTCCTAGACGGAACTCATTCGTAGACAATACGAACTTTTGATCTATCCATTGGTTCACAAAAATTGATTTACAAGAGAAAACTCACAATATAATCAGACACCATGAATTGCATTTCGAAAAGTGATCATGTAACTCTTCAATGTTGTTAAACAAAGTATTGTAAAGATAAAACATTAGAGTTAACGACTGTCAAACTTGGTGCATATGTATACCAAACATTTCATTCTAAATGACCTGATAATAATTTTCAAACTTAAGTGAAATGCTAGCTATGTATTTTAAAAGAAATACGGTAGCAAAGGGGTTCAGACATTCAATAAGGACAATGCAAATATAAACGAATAGAAATAGCTACAGTCAAGCTTTATGTACAAGAGTGACTAATAAAAAAAATTTCGATCTTCTATGAAAACAATTTAATTTTACTAACGCCATATTAAATGTGGCTTTTTTTTTCTTTGCTCACAAGAAATTCTTATATCTTCTCAATCTGGTTGAGTTGATTAACATTTGAAACAGGAGTTTCACGATATGTGTGTGTATGTGTGCGTGTTTTCATATATATATATAGACATTCCAACCACGACTACTCGTTTTTTTTTACCACACACAATGCACTGTGTACTCCGGACTACATTATTTAATGTGTTCTATTTTTAGAAAGGTAGTGTAGGTTTTCAGGGAGATGTGGCTGCTATTTCTAACTGGTCGAATGTCCTCGTAGGGACTCTCTAACTGTACCAGAGATATAGTCACCGCAATGGTTGCTTTTGTTGTTGCTGTTGCTGTTGTTTTTAGTTTGTTTGCTATTCGTAAGACCCGCAGAAGAGAAAGCGGGTCAAACCCCGACACCAAGAGCATCGACGGATGGATGAATGCGCATCCAGGCTCAGCGGTTGCGTAGGAAGTCGGGGACAAGAAACAGAAAGAAAGAGTGAGAGAAAGTTGGAGCGAAAGAGTACAATAGGGGTCGCCACCACCTCCTGCCGGAGTTTCGTGGAGCTTTAGGTGTTTTCGCTCAATAAACATACACAACGCCCGGTCTGGGAATCGAAACCGCGATCCTCCGACCGCGAGTCCGCTGCCCTAGCCACTGGGCCATTGCGCCTTCACTGCTGCTGCTGTTACTGCTACTGCTGCCGTCATAGTCCTCGTCGCTGCTACCATCACTGCTGCTGCTGCTTTTCTTTTTTTTTTTTTTTTCAATGAGAATACTGAACGAAATTGGTAAAGAACAATAAAAATTCTATCATATAATATAGATATAATCGGAAATAATGACCTCCCTGAATAGCTCCATTGACCACCAGTGGTCAGTACTGACCATCTGCTGGACCTTATTACGCACAACAATGATTAATAAAACAAAGGAAGCCCAGTTTTCTACAAGCGTTTCTAAAAGTTTAATTGTCGCATTCTATTGCGTTGGTTCTTATTTTATCGATCCGGAAAGATATTAAAGGCAAAGTTGACCACAGCGAGATTTGAACTCAGAACGCAAAATCTGAAGAAATAAGCTAAGCATTTTTGTCCGGCGCCATAACGTTTCCGCCAGCTTGCTGCCTTAACATTATATCATGATAATTCATAATAATTCTTTCTACTATAGGCACAAGGTCTTAAATTTTAGGGAATGGGGACCAGTCATTTACATCAACCCCAGTGTTTCTCTAGCACTTAATTTATCGACCCCAAAGGTTGAAAGGCAAAGCGTAAAGACGGACGAAATGCCGCTACGCATTTCGCAAGGTGTGCTAACGATACTACCAGCTTGCCACCTTTTGATAATATATAATAACTAGCAGTATCGCCCGGCGTTGCTCGGGTTTGTAAGGGAAATAACTATAAAGCATTTTTAGAAAGTTATAGCCAAAAAATGGAAAAAAAATTATGGTAATTTTTTTTTAGTTAAAAAGGTCGAGTTGCGTCCCCTAGACAGTCTGTAGTTTGTGTTTCTGATTCTCGACCCCATGTCGAATTTATCGATTTTTTTTCAGAACTGGGGGAACTTTTCAACATTTTCGCTGCGTTAGTTTTGAATTATGACATTGGGCTATGTGTGTGTCAAGTTTCATCAGAATCGGTTGAAAGCCGTGGTCAGGGTGAGGGTACAACCTAACAGACAAACAGAAACACACACAGACAAACTGCCGTTTATATATAGAGAGATAAACGCAAAATTCTGTCCGTCCGGGACCCATGTATCTCTAAATAGCTGAAGCTCTACATAGACATATTATACCTTTTTGGAATCAGAATGATCCGGGAATTGAAAATTTGCCCATTATTTGATTCTTGAACATCCAGCTCTGGGATCATATCTGAATGAGGATATTTTTATATTCTAACAGCTGAAAATTCAAATTTTAAAGGAACTACAAAAAACTTTTGAGCATAAAGTTTTTCATTTAAATTGAATTTGAAGTACGTAATACCATTTTGGTAGGGTAATACCATATTGATAAGGTACCAATAAATGCTTAGGTACCAGTATAATACTGGGTTTTTTATAATCGACTATTCCCCTCCCCCCAAATTTCAGGCCTTGTATTTATAGTAGAAAGCATTATCATTATTATTATTATTATTATTATTATTATTATTATTATTATTATTATTATTATTATTATTATTATTATTATTATTATTATTCCGTAGTTTTATTTTTATAGCGTGCTTTCACTTCACTACCGAGCGCAGCTCTGTGTGCCTTGGGTATGTGCTGTGATTTGTTGTGATGCTCTGATGGTTATTGTATGGAAAGTGTTCTGCGTAGGATGTGTGCAGTGCCTAGTAGTGCAATTTTCTGTATGTTATATGTGTTTGTAAGTCCTGGTGTTTTTGTTATGTATTTGTCTGAATATGTTTTTATCATGCCTAATGCACCTACTATGATAGGAATTGTTTCTGTTTTCAGGTTCCACATTCTAGTTATCTCTATTTCCAGGTCTTTGTATTTTGAGAGTTTCTCCATTTCTTTTAGAGACACATTGTCATCTGCCGGTATTGATACATCAATTAGAAAGCATTTTTTTTCTTCATGATCTCTGACAACTATATCTGGTCTGTTGGCCTTAATTTCTCTATCTGTGTGTATCGGCATATCCCAGAGTATGGTTGCTTTCTCGTTTTCTGTGACCTTTTCTGGTGTGTGCCTATACCATCTTTTTTCTGTTGTTATTCCATAATGTTGGCATAGCTTCCAATGTATGTAGGTTCCAACTCTGTCATGTCTGTGAATATATTCCTTCTTAGCCAGGACTGGGCAGCTAGAGATAATATGATTTATTGTTTCTTGTCCATCTCCACATATTCTGCAGTTACTTGTAATATTTCTTTTCATTACATGTTTTTGGTAATTTCTGGTGGGGAGGCTTTGGTCTTGTGCTGCAATTAAAAATCCCTCTGTTTCTGCTTTGAGTCCTGAGCTTCTCAACCATTGCTGGGATTTTTCTTTGTCTATTTCTTTTGCGTTTAGTTTAGTGCAGTATTTACCATGAAGGGGCTTTTCTTGCCATCGTTTTATCATGGCTCGTTGCTGTTCTATTTTTAGTTTGGATTTCATTTGTTTTATAGCTTTTGTTTCTTCTTCATCATCTTCTTCTTCTTTGTGTTTATTAGGTGGTATGATTTCTTGTTTGTATTTGTCAGCTTCCTTAAATACTGAGAACAGTTTTTTGTTTTGCTCGTGTTTTGCTGCTATCTGGATTAGTTCTCCTTCCTTCTGAAGTAGGTATTTTTGCAGTCCTATGGTGGTTATTTTATAGTAGTTTTCCAGCTGTATAAGGCCTCTACCACCTTCTATACGTTGTATATATAGTCTTTCTATGTCAGATTTTGGGTGATGCATCCTAGATCCTGTCAGTATTTTTCTTGTTTTCCTATCTATTTTGGACAGTTCATTTCGTGTCCAGTTAAGGATATTGTAGCTGTAACTTATAACTGGGACAGCTAAAGTGTTGATACCTATTATCTTGTTTTTAGCATTGAGCTCTGTTTTTAGTATTGATCTAACTCGTCTATAATATTCTTTTTTTATTTTCTCTTTCATTTGTGTGTGTTGTGTCTTATCTAGTTCATGGATTCCTAAGTATTTGTAAGTTTGGCTTTGGTCTAATTCTTTTATTTCATTGGTTTTATCTAGTGTGATGTTGTTACTCTTAACTAGTTTTCCTCTTTTCATGGTTACTTTGGCGCATTTTTCTAATCCAAATTTCATATCTATTTCTTTGCTAAATCCATGAACTGTCTTTAATAGTGTTTCCAGCTGTTTGTCATTTGCAGCGTATAGTTTTAGGTCATCCATATATAAAAGGTGGCTGATCGTTTTGCCGTAACATTTATATCCGCATCCAGTTCTATTTAGCATATCAGATAGAGGTGACAGTGCCAAGCAGAAAAGGAGTGGAGAGAGCGTGTCTCCCTGGAATATTCCTCTTCTAATGGGGATGGCTTTGGTTTTCATGAGTCCCTCTTTTGTTTGGAGGTGTAGGACTGTTTGCCATTTATTCATAGAGTGCTCTATGAATTTTATGATTGTTGGTGCTACTTTGTTAATGGCTAGTGTTTCGAGGATCCATGTGTGGGGGATGCTATCAAACGCCTTTTTGTAGTCAATCCAGGCCATACTGAGGCCTTTCTTCTTTCTGTGGCTGTCTTCAGTTACGGCTTTATTAATCATTAGTTGATCTTTACAGCCATATGAGCCCTTGCGGCATCCTTTCTGCTCTTCTGGGAACAGTTTGTTTTCGTCCAGGTGCTTGTTCAGCCTTTGCGATATCACTGCAGTAAATGCCTTGAACATAGTAGGGAGGCAGGTTATTGGTCTGTAGTTTTCTGGTTTTGTTGTTTCATTTGATTTGGGAATTAAGATGGTTTTCCCCTTCGTGAGCCATTCAGGCATTGTCTCTGGCTCTGCTAGTATGCTGTTAAAGTTTTCAGCCAGCTTTTTGTGCATTCCTGTTAGGTATTTCAACCAGAAGTTGGGGATCTTGTCATGCCCAGGTGCCTTCCAGTTGCTTAGTTTTTGCAGTGCCTGGGTGACCTCTTCAGTTGTTATGGGGGTCCAAAGTTGTTCAGATGCCGAGTTTGTTATTTTGATACTCCTTTTTTGGCTGTTCGTTCGCCGACCATATTTCTCTCCAGAATTCTTCCAATTCTTCTGCCGTTGGTGCTGCAGTGACTTCTATTTTATTTTTTCCCAGTTCTTGGTAGAACTTTTTGGGGTTGGAGTTGAACTTTTTGTTCTGTTCAAAGAAGCGTTGGCGTTTCTCGTACCGGCGGATCCTTTGAGCTTTGGCAAGGATATCTTGCTTCAGCTTTTCTTTTATCTCCGGCAAATCTTTTTCTGTGATGTTATATTTGCGGAGCATTTTTGTTCTCTTTTTGTTGCTTAGTAGCGTTGCTTGTTTGCTGATTTCATTAAGAATCGACAGGTCTTTTCTAATTTTTTTTTTTTTGTTTTGGATGTTATTTATCCACAGGGTTTGTTTGGGTGGTGGTACTCCTGTTTGGGCGGGTTTGGGTGAGTATCCAGCTTCTTTTGTGGCTGCAGTGGCTGCTGCGTATATCAAGTCATTAATTCAGTGATATCACTTTTCTTTGTTTCAGTGGCTAGTTCAGTGACGGCTAGGTTTATGTTGTTTATAATTGGTGTTGTTATTGCGTTTATTTTTATTCTTGGGAGGTATGGTCGGTGGTCCATTTTGGGCTCTGTGGTTTTCAGTTCTTTGATTATTTTATTTTTTATATTATCATAATCATTAGGCTCCCCTTCGTTGTTTACATCGTGTTTGTTGGGAATGTTGCGTTTGTCTTCGTGTTTTACAGTTTCAGTGTTTATATTATTGGGCATTGTTGTGTGGCTTCTATCTACATTTTCCTGGTGTATTTTTTCTTTTAAATGTTCTATTTCTATTTCTGATATTTTTTTGGCTTTGAGAATGTATCTTCGTACGTTAGCTAATTTATTAGGGTTCATTGCTGTATCCAAGTCTATATCTCTATTATTTTCCTTCCATATTTTATATGTATGTGTTGTTGTATTTTCATTTTGTGGGTAGAGCATTGCTGTGAAGTATGCGTGTAAGATAGAAATGTATTCCTCACGTGTCCATTTACGTCTTTTGGGTTTTAATTGCGGGACATGAGGTACAACGTTCGGCCCATTATTTTGACGGTCGTCATTTTCGTAGGGTACCGGTCCGTTTATTTCTGTTGTCACATTATTTCGCACGTGTAGTTTTTCGTACATTTTTTGTTGTAGGTTTAATGTACGTACTGCTCGATTGTTATTCTTGGGTTGAATAGTATCGGTGGCATTTA
>NC_043004.1:86282655-86296561 GCF_006345805.1 Octopus sinensis
GGGATAGAAAATTCACCAAAAAGTCACTTCTATTGATTTTTTTGGGCTTTGCGTGGTGACTGGGGAAATGTAAAGATGTGCACGACCACCCTTGGACGGTTTTGAATGACCATAGGAAGTGCGAGCCCTCTAACTGAAAAGTTGTGGATTTGTATAAAGGACACACACGCAGATATTTTGCCGTTTTTATATATAGAGATAATCCAGATATGAAGTCAAAAAAGAGCCTATCGCATTTTTAATGGCCAGTTACAATTGTTTCTGTATTAATCCTGTTTTTAACGCCGATTGAGGCAAATGTTCCATATGAAAAGCTACGTAATGTCTGCGGTTTTAAACACTGGTGTGGCAATTCGTCAAACCAGCGACAAAGGTGCGTGCTTACATTATGCGTTTGTCAAGCGTTGTTGTTTCGTTTGTACCAAGAGAAAACAAAAAAGCATGAAGATGGAAACAAAAATAAGTATAAAGGTAAGACTGTGAAATGACGGACAGAGCAAACATAATGTTGATATTGAAGGTGAGTTGAGTGGTGTATTTGATATACCCCATCCTTCTATACTTCCTTTCATATAAATATATATATATATATATATATATATATATATAGAGAGAGAGAGAGAGGAGAGAGAGAGAGAGGAGAGAGAGAGAGAGAGAGAGAGAGAAAGAGAGAGAGAGAGAGAGAAAAGAAGTTGAAAATGCATTGGGATTCATTTAGATTTTTTATTTTAAAAGTTTTAAAGACTCAACTGGTTTCACAGATTTCTCTGAATTTCAAAAATTGAAAATCAGAAAATTATGAAACCGGTTGAGTCTTTAAAAATTTTTCAATAAAAAATGTAAACGAATTCCAGTGCATTTTCTATTTCTCTTTTTTTTCTATATTTCTATCCGTGTAGAACAAAATAACTGTGTTTTCTATATATGTATGTATGTATGACATATATAAATATATATGTATGTATATATAAAATTGTGTGTGATGCATGTATGTTAGTGTGTGTGTGCGTTGTGACCATACGGAATACAAGAGGAAGATGTATGAAATTACAAGGACTACTACAAAGATGGTTTGCGCCACATCGTCGGCCATAATTTCTCAGTGAACCGATCTAGGTTCGATACCCATCTATAACCATTTCCTTTGATCTGATCTGCTCGCTCTATTGGACACTAACCATGAACGTCACACACACCCCTTCTTCCATACCACTCAAATCAATAGGGGTGGTCACACTTGCATCACCAATAGTCCCGCCACGGTTGTCATTATTCATCGCACTAGTTTTTACAGGATAAATATTTATCCGTATTTTATATATTTATATAACTATTTATTGTATCCGTTTAATTATGAGTGAAATAAATAAATCTATACATTTTGATGGATACTTCTTTGTCGTTTTTAATTGGTTTTTTTTATTCACTTTTCCATTTTTTTCTCTTTTAAGTTTCAGGTCCTTCTGGAACCAAGGATTTTTGAACTTTCAATATATGCTTGTGTTTCGGTTTGTTTTTTGATTTTTTTTCTGTTTTCATCACCATCATCATCCTAATCATCACCACCATCATCATTATCACAACCACCACCACCATCATCATCATCATCATCATCATCATCATTATTATTATTATCATCATCATCATCCTTATTATTATTATTATCATTATTATCATTATTATTATTATTATTATTATTATTGTTGTTGTTGTTGTTGTTATTATTATCATTATTATTACTATTATTATTGTTGTTGTTGTTGTTATTATTATTATTATTATTGTTGTTGTTGTTGTTATTATTATTATTATTATTACTATTATTATTGTTGTTGTTGTTGTTATTATTATTATTATTGTTATTATTATTATTATTATTATTATTGTTATTATTATTTTCATTATTATTATATGTTTGACTTTTGCGTTGCACTTGAACAAGTTGGCTCCAAGTCTCATCCAGAGACCTCAAGAGACAGCAAGCTAGAAGTTCATGCTGGTGTTATGCCTAAGGTGTCATGTATTTGGTTTTGCCCATAGTGTTGTTCTAGAGAATGCTTAAGAAAACATTAGAAAACTATGAGTTTGTTTTAAAAAGTTTCCGTCTACCAAATCCACTCACAAGGTTTTGGTCGACTCGAGGCTATAGCCAGCAGAAGACACATGCCAAATTTCACGCAGTGAGACTGAACTCAGAATCTGTGTGGTTGGGAAGCAAATTTCTTACCACACAACCACGCCTGCAAATATATAACTGTTATAATTTTATATAAAATATATGTAGGAGCGGCTGTGTGGTAAGTAGCTTGCTTACCAACTACATTGTTCCGGGTTCAGTCCCACTGCGTGACACCTTGGGCAAGTGTCTTTTACTATAGCCTCGGTTCGACCAAAGCCTTGTGAGTGGATTTAGCAGGCGGAAACTGAAAGAAGCCCGTCGTATATATGTATATATATATATATATATATATATATGTGTGTGTGTGTGTGTGTGTGTGTGTGTGTGTGTGTGTGTGTGTGTGTGCGTATCACCGATGCTGATGTGTTTACGTCCCCGTAATCTGTTCGGCGAAAGAGACCGATAGAATAAGTACTAGGCTTACAAAGAATAAGCCCTGGGGTCGATTTGCTCGACTAAAGGCGGTGCTCCAGCATGGCCACAGTCAAATGACTGAAACAAGTAAAAGAGTAAAAGAGAGTTCCCTGTAACGCTAACCACCGTGTTCTAACGTGTATAAGGAACCCCCTAATTTGAGGGGGGGGGCTTAAACTTGGAAAAAAGGTTCTGTAAGAGATTACAATACTATCCATGTATAAGAAACTCCCATATTTTTTTCACCTAATTTTTGACAAAAAAGGGTTTCTTATACACATTAAAATACGGCATATACTCGTTCTGTCCGTTGGTTAAGTCACACTCTTTACATGAAATTATGGGCGTCGCTATCATCGCTTCCGATGTCTATCGCGAATTACTTTCATTATTTTTAGGGCAACTTACCTTCACTTTTTTACTTCCGTGAACTGTATGTTAACTTTTTCTTTCTTTCTTTACTCCCAAAATTTATATACTTCTTACTGATAAATTTTAATCACCTTTAAGCTCAATACTATCCGTTTGTCAATCTCTAGTTTTGATCACACTAAAGCAGAATAAGTGGAGGCGCGTGGCTTAATGGTTAGGGTGTCAGCATCATGATCGTAAGATTGTGGTTTCGATTCCTGGACCGGACGACGCGTTGTGTTCTTGAGCAAAGCACTTCATTTCACGTTGCTCCAGTTCACTCAGCTGGCAAAAATGAGTAACGCTGCGATGGACTGGTGTCCCGTCCAGCTGGGAAACACATATACCATTGAAACCGGGAAACCGGGCCCATGAGCCTGGCTAGGCTTTAAAAGGGCGCATTTATTTTTTATTTAAAGCAGAATAAAGGAAGAATCAACACATTATCCGTGTGGCCTGTTTAGAAAGAAACCAAGAACTCGGTCGCCAAATTAATACGTTGCACTGATTACTCTGAGCTGTCGACTCATCTTTAATATTTTTATTCGAATCGGAGGCTGATTAATTGCCGAGTTTCATTCTTAATTAATTTAACGGTGCAGTGAATATTTTTCAAAATCCACGGATGTTCGTTCACATTTTTCTTTAATGAAAAATTTTGACATTTCTCATTTGTAATCTTTCTGTCATGTTTAGATTAAATTCTGGTTTTCTGTCATATTTTAGTTTTGAGGGCTGGGGATATTTTTTCCCCTTTTTCAAGCAAAGTCAGCAGGCACAAGCATGGCTGAGTGGTTAAGGAGCTCTCTTTACAAGGTTGTGGTTTCGTGTTCAGTCCTACTGCACAGCACCCGGGACACGTGGCTTCTATTATAACTCCGGGTAATCAATTCCTTTTGAGTGAATTTGGTAGACGGAAACTGTGTGGAAGCTTGTCATGTATATATATGGGTGTCGGTGTCGATGCTTGTCCCACACCACCGCTTGACAACTGGTGTTGGTTTGATTTGTTTTTTTACTTAGCAATTCGGCAAAAGAGACCGATAGAATAACTCTAGTCTTTAAAAGTAAGTACTAAGGTCAATTTTTTCGACTAATGCAAAAGAAAAAAACCATCTATTTATCCACCAATCTAAACAAAATCCACTTAGCCACCAATTTATTTGTCGACTTCCAAGATGAAAAGAGGGAATTAAAGTTAACAGGATTTTAACTCAGAGCATTGAGAAAGCCATTAGTTATTTTATGCAACGTTCAAAGGTAGTGCTTCTCAGACATTTTTGACTCGAAGCCATTTTCTTTGAATGATACGTTGTGAACACACCGCGATACGTTGTGATGAATATTTAAAATAATTATTATTCGGAAGGTTTTGGTCGGCTCGAGGCTATAGCCAGCAGAAGACACTTGCCAAAGTTGTCACGCAGTGAGACTGAACTCAGAATCCGTGTGGTTAGGAAGCAAATTTCTTACCACACAACCACGCCCGCAAATATATAACTTTTATAATTTTATATAAAACATATGTAGGAGTGGCTGTGTGGTAAGTAGCTTGCTTACCAACTACATGGTTCCAGGTTCCTTCCCACTGCGTGGCACCTTGGGCAACTGTCTTCTACTATATCCTCGGGCCGACCAAAGCCTTGTGAGTGGAATTGGTAGACGGAAACTGAAAGAAGCCCTTCGTATATATGTATGTATATATATATATATGTGTGTGTGTGTGTGTATGTATGTGTGTGGTGTGTTTGTCTGTGTTTGTTACCCCACCATCGCTTGACAACCGATGCTGGTGTGTTTACGTCCCCGTAACTTAGCGGTTCGGCGTAAGAGTTCGATAAAATAAGTACTAGGCTTACAAAGAATAAGTCCTGGGGTCGATTTGCTCGACTAAAGGCGGTGCTCCAGCATGGCCACAGTCAAATGACTGGCAGAATGGTTAGCACGTCGGGTGAAATGCTTAGCCGTATGACTTGGTCGTACTGCATGTTAAAATCCCAGGGTATCTTGTAATGTTCATTTTCAATTACTCTCTCTGGCTTGTGTTCCATACCATTGTTCGGCTCTCTCGAGGTTTGCTTTACTGCACTACAGCCAGTGGATATATCCGGCCACATCGTCGTGTTTCCTTTTGTATTCACGTTGTACGAGCTTACAGCGCTCACTAACAGTATGGCTTATACTTTCTCTCTTCTCAGAGCACATCTACACTGTGGCGAGTCAGTGCTTTTATCAATGTGATATTTGGAGTAGTTTGTTCTGAGAACTGGTTCTTGAGCGCTGCACACTAATGCCTCAGTGGTCCTTTTAAGTCTCCTTACTGCAGCCATTGCCAGGTTCTATTCCTATTATTATTATTATTATTGGATGTGAAATGGCCCAGTGGTTAGGGCAGCGGACTCGCGATCGGAGGATCGCGGTTTCGATTCCCAGACCGGGCGTTGTGTGTGTTTATTGAGCGAAAACACCTAAAAGCTCTAAGATGCTCCGGCAGGGAGGGAAGACGATCTCTGTTGTACTCTTTCGCCCCAACTTTCTCTCACTCTTTCTTCTTGTTTCTTGAGTAACGCTGCGATGGACTGGCGTCCCGTCCAGCTGGGGGAACACATACGCCATAGAAACCGGGAAACCGGGCCCATGAGCCTGGCTAGGCTTGAAAAGGGTGCATAAAAAAAATTATTGTTATCATCATCATCATCATCATCATCAGTAGCAGCAGCAGCAGCAGCAGTAGTAGTAATAGTAGTAGTAGTAGTAGTAGTAATAGTAGTAGTAGTAGTAGTAGTAGTAGTAGTAGTAGTAGTAGTAGTAGTAGTAGTAGTAGTAGTAGTATATTTATTTCTGTATAAATCTGAAGGAATACATAGGTGAATGACGTTCGGCTGACATGGTAAGGGTTATATCAGAGAAACTCAACAGCTGTATGTTTATCAAGCGTGAGATAAAAGTGAAAACAACATGTATACACGATATACAGACCAGCGCATATCCACCCTGAAACATATCTACATTCATACACACACAAGCACGCGTCTAACCCTCACTTGTACTCACGTTGTGTGCGCGTGTGGAAATGTAACTGAATGGATATATTAGCACTTATGTTCATAAACATATAATTATATTTCAAAGTGTGTGTTTACCTATATAGTTATACGCACTACTCTATGTATGTATATATTTATATCTATTTATATGCGTGTCTATATATGTGTGTATGTATATATATATATATATATATGTATGTATGCGTATATATATATATAATATATATATACATATGTACACATAGATACACATATACACACACACAAACATGTTTATGAACATATACTTAGTTTATAAGGTGTATGTAGGTATATGTATGTGTGTATGTATTA
Organism: Octopus sinensis; assembly: GCF_006345805.1. NCBI lineage: Eukaryota > Metazoa > Mollusca > Cephalopoda > Octopoda > Octopodidae > Octopus > Octopus sinensis. Next base: position 86,289,040 of record NC_043004.1, read on the forward strand.
GTACTTATATATATATATATATATATATATATATATATATATATATATATATATATATATATATTATCATATACACATATATATACACACATATACACATATATACACACATATATATATATACATATATATATATAAGTGTATGTATGTATGTATGTATGTAGTATGTATGTATGTATGTATAAAGTAACAACTGAAGAAAAGAAATCCTTCAAAGGGGTGTGTTATATTTAATTGATATATGTATATAAATTGGAAGAAAATGGAGGAAAAATAACAGGAAGAAGTTGGTCGCTGCGCTATTAAACCATTAATTTAATTAATTAATAAAGAAGAGTGGTAGTAATAGTACATTTACGATCGTTTCTGTTTACCAGTTGTAGTGGTAGACTAGAAATCTACTATAATGTAAGACTCACCATTCTTTGTCTTTATTCTCGTTACCAATGTATCCCTATGTCTTTCGCTCTTCTTACCTCTACATATGACTATGCATTCTGATGATGTCTACCACTGCAACTGGTAAACAGCAACGATCGTAAATCTACTATTACTACCACTTTTTTTTTATTAATTAATTAAATCAATGGCTTGCTAGCGCAAACGACCAACTTCTTCTTGTTATTTTTCCTCCATTTTCTTCTTGGATATAATTTAAACTACGGTTTACCCGCTTAATTACCTGCTATTGTATACCTTTCACCAAGGATAGTACCTACGCAGGTAATCACCAGGAGCGCCTTCGGATTTAACCATCCCGTAGAGGCTTTAAAAACCTCTAACTTATACCTATATATATATATATATATCTACCCATATATATATATATATATATATATATATATATATATATATATATATATATATACACATGTCTTATATATATATACAAGAGTGAAAAGTAGGAATGCATCTAGCAGTTCCTTATAACTATTAAAAAGACCCGGGGTCTTTCGCTCTTCTGTTTTACAGCAATATGTATGTTTGTATATGTGTGTGTGTGTTTGTGTGTGTATTCGTATTTATTACTCATACATGTGCATGTATATATATATATATATATATATATGTGTGGTGTGTGGTGTGTGTGTGTGTGTATGTGGTGTGTATATAGATATATAGTATATATACATATATATATATGATGTGTATATATTATATATATATATATACATACATATATATATAACACACACATACACAACACACACACACCACACACACACACAATATATATATATATATATATATATATATATAGAAAGAGAGAGGGGGAGAGAAGTAGAAAAGAAAATACCCAGGGAAATGTTTCGTTCAATAAAGAAACACCACACCAGCAGCATAAATTCCAAAATGATTATATCATTCAGCAAAACGATATTGACCCAAGGAGCCCCATTTTAAAATTAAGTGATAAACGTGAGCGGGTTCATTAAATATTAGAATACATAGTTAAAGCCACACATAACGAACAATTGACCAAATAAACATAGAAAATGAAACACCACTTGTTTAAACCTGCTTTTAGATTAGCAACAAACATGAAATCATTCTCAGCATTAATCACTATACAATCCCATCCGACCAAGCTATTCAATAGCAACAACACAAAAGTCAGCTACAGCTGGCTAAAAAACAAAAAAGAAAATATTGAAACAAGATATTTGAGCCATGAAGAACTATATATCTAGGACCCAGGACTCATAGACGAAAAGAGATATAACTGAAACTGATCGAACCATACCAGCTTAGTAGAAATTTATTTTAAAAAGAAAGTGAACGATAAGAAAAAAATATTGCATGGGCAAACACGCAAAATCTACGTTGAAACAAATTCAATTATTCAAAACCAGTATCCACAGAAGAAACTACTGAATTCCCGTATGGAAGCACATGTTGGTTCTCATGGAAAATAATATAAATCGGTATAAACTGGATATAAGCTATTAAGCAGCGAGAAAGGGCGACAGCTTTGAAACAGATATAAAATACAAACTTCACCACAATGTTAGTTAAAAGCATCTTTGGATATTTCAGAAATAAAAACAACAATCCATGATGTAAACAGAACGACGACTTTAGCAAAACAGGATATGAATGATGTAATAAACAAGCTGATACCGGACAACTACTGACCAAGGCAATGATTCTGTGATAAACGAATGCACCAACATTAACATAACAAGTGGCACTTTACGAAAAAACAAGATACCATCTCACATTCGAAAGACAGAGACCGACTGACGACAGAATATAAGCGATATGCAATCAGAACAGTGAACAATATAGAGATAACCTATTTCCAAAAAATAAACAGCTGCAGGAAAGCAGGATCTAAAAAACGATAGCCATAGGCAAACATAAAGTCTCTAAGGTATACAAAACTATCCCTCACATATATAAATCGTATGCATTGAATAATGACGATTCTTGTTCGATGACCGCTTAAGTTTCTGGGAAAAGAATCAAGGTTAGATAAACAATATATTTTATACCGTGCATTGAGTGCAAAATTTTATTTCGTAAATAAACATCATGTGTGTGTGTGTGTATGTTGTATACGTACATATACATATATATATATATATATATAGGCGCACGAATGGTTGTGTGGTAAGTAGCTTGCTTACCAACCACATGGTTCCAGGTTCATTCCCACTGCGTGGCACCTTGGGCAAGTGTCTTCTACTATAGCCTCGGGCCGGCCAAAGCCTTGTGGGTGGATTTGGTAGACGGAAACTGAAGGAAGCCCGTCGTATATATTGTATATATATATATATATATATATATATATATATATATATATGTATGTGTGTGTACATATTTGTGTGTCTGTGTCTGTCCCCCCCACCATCGCTTGACAACCAATGGTGGTGTGTTTAAGTCCCTGTAACTTAGCGGTTCGGCAAAAAGGACCGATAGATAGAATAAGTATTAGGCTTACAAAAAATAAGTCATGGTTCGATTTGCTCGACTAAAGGCGGTGCTTCAGCATGGTCGCAGTCAAATGACTGAAACAAGTAAAAGAGTAAAAGAGTAAAGAGTATATATATGTATATATATATATGTATATATAATATTATATATATATATATATATATATATATATATATTATATATATATATAATATATATACATACATATACACACACACGCACCCATATATATATATGTATATATATATATATATATATATATATATTATATATATATATATATACATAACATACACACACGCACCCACATACAAGGACATAAACTGGTACTACATCGGTTACGATGACGAATATGCTGTTTGATTCGGTCAACGCATCAACCTGCACGTGAAACTGACTTGCGAGTGGCCGAGTACTCCACAGACATGCGTATCAAGGAGATTCCGCGTGACACAGAGTGTAACAAAGCTGAATTACAGGAACACACACGCACACACATTAATATATTTTCAAAACGAAAACATAAACTTTTATAGGCTGGAAACAGGCGTCCTCAATATAGAATACTCTTCGAAATGCTCAAGAGATTTGAACTTGAGCCGTAATGAGAAGCAACTTCGGCAAGACCATTTACACAGAATATGCTTTTCTACCCTTGGCACAAAGCCTGAAATTTGGTTGGGGTGGGGGAAGCAGTCGATTGGATCGACCCCAGTATGCAACTAGTTCTTAATTTATCGACCTCGAAAGGATGAAAGACAAAGTCGACCTCGGGGGAATTTGAACTCAGAACATAAAGACAGTCGAAATACCTATTTCTTTACTAACCACAAGGGCTAAACACAGGGGACGATCAAGGACAGATACACGGATTAAGTCGATTATATCGACCCCAGTGCGTAACTGGTACTTATTTAATCGACCCCGAAAAATGAAAGACAAAGTCGACCTCGGTGGAATTTGAACTCAGAACATAAAGACAGTCGAAATACCTATTTCTTTACCACCCACAAGGGGCTAAACACAGAACGGACAAACAAAGACAGACGAACGGATTAAGTCGATTATATCGACTCCAGTGCGTAACTGGTACTTATTTAATCGACCCCGAAAGGATGAAAGGCAAAGTTGACCTCGGGTGAATTTGAACTCAGAACAGAACGACAGTCGAAATACCGCTAAGCATTTCACCCGGCGTGCTAACGTTTTTGCCAACTATTGAGAAATCTGCAGTTACTCTATCCAGATTACAAGTTCAGGTTTATACCTGTAATTATTGGGGCCCTGGGGATATGCAGCACTCTGCCTAATACCAATCTTGAGAAATTAAGCGTCTCAAAACCAGAAAGAGGAAAGCTAAATCGAAGTCTACAGATCCAATCCATCACTGGAACTGTAAAAAATCTATAAAACTTTCCAGAAGTTTATCATTTAAATATATATGAGCATATCTAGATACGCATCTGTATGCATGAGAAGACATACATAAAGCAAAACACACAAATCTGCTCACATACATACATACATACATACATACATACATACATACATACATACATACATACATGCATACATGCATACATACATGCATGCATACATACATACATACATAAATACATACATACATACAAAGAAAAATACCCTGTTGATGATGTTGAAATTCCAATGAAGGAACCTTGGACCTAGTTTAGAAACCGGTTCTTTATTGGCAAGAAATCGTGAAATAAAACTGAATAATGTCATACACACACACGCGCGCGCGCGCGCGCACACACATATAATGCGTGTGTGTATTGGTACGTTCGTTAATGCGTTGGGCTGAATGTACCGTATTAAAATAGTAAAGGAACTTTTAAATCACCTTGTATGTATATATATATATATACATTCACGCTTATAATGCGTATGTTTGTGTGTGAGTGTATGTGTGTATGTAAGTGTATGAGTGTGGGTGTATATGTGTTTTTGAATGTATGTATGTTATCTTTGTAAGCCAGAGAACAAGCAACCAATTCGCTCACAAAATTTCAAAAACACACCGTCTATACTCGATAGTGTATTTTTTTTCTTCTTATTTTGTCTTTTGATGTTGTTTGTTATCCCGCAGACTTTGATATTAAACAGTAGTCGGCTCCCTTTTTACTTTTCTCGTTTACTATCGGCATCACATCGCCAACAACAACCACATCAGCAACAACAAAAAGGCCGGTGCTATCAATATGTTATTACTAGACTCCCACCATCATCAGCTACCAATCAGCATCTCAATCAATTATCACCTTTGCTTTCATCATTGACCCACCATCAGCAACGACAACACCGTTTCTAGTTCGCCTCTTCTACACCCGATAACCAATACCACCACCACCACCACCACCAGCACCACCAACACCACCACCAACACCACCAACATCACCCCACCACCACCACCACCACCACCACCACCATCACCACCACCACCACCACCACCACCACCACCACACCACCAACATCACCACCACCACCACCACCACCGCTATTCTCACTACCATCAACACAGCCCCCGCCTCCGCCGCTTCCACCATCGCTGCCGCCGCTTCTACCGCCGCCGTTGCCGCCTCCGCTACCTTCAGTTTCTGGCACCATACCTAAGATTTAGCTCTGACAAAAGGAATTACTATACAACTAGAGTTCAGTATCTTTTACTCGTTTCAGCCATTAGACTGCTGCCATGCTGGGGCACAGAGCTGGATTAACCATTATGCAAAATAAGCACGTGCTCAGAGCATCAAAGGAAGGAGGCACCACGGAAATGGTAAATAGTTTACGGCACAAAATAAATCAATTTAAAACATGCTATAATAATATTCGAATTGGTTTATATGATCGGAAATGTAATTTCGAAGTGTTCATGACGTCACAGTGAGGACCTGATGGAAGACTTTGCACAAAATTTTCAAATATCTGTTTCTTTATTGCCCACAAGGGGCTAAACATAGAGGGGACAAACAAGTACAGACAAATGGATTAAGTCGATTATATCGACCCCAGTGCGAAACTGGTACTTTATTTATCGACCCCGAAAGGATGAAAGGCAAAGTCGACCTCGGCGGAATTTGAACTCAGAACACGACGACAGACGAAATACCGCCAAGCATTTCGCCCGGCGCCCTAACGATTCTGCCAGCTCGCCGCCTTAATTTTCAAATATAGGCGCAGGAGTGGATGTGTGGTAAGTAGCTTGCTTACCAACCACATAGTTCCGGGATCAGTCCCACTGCGTGGCACCTTGGGCAAGTGCCTTCTACTATAGCCTCGGGCCGACCAAAGCCTTGTGAGAACAACGATGGTGGGAGGACAGACACAGACACACAAATATGTACACACACATGCACTGAAGGAAGCCCGTCGTATACATATATACGACGGGCTTCCTTCAGTTTCCGCCTACCAAATCCACCCACAAGACTTTAGAAATAACAGTTAAATTTCCCTCAAAACTCTTTACTATCTTAGAACAGAAGGCCAATTAGAAAATGTAATGCCGGTACAACAGATTTTCTGGAAACGTTGCTTGGAAAGCCATTCCGGATTATTGATTGTGTGTGTGTATGTGTGTATCTGTATGTCTGTGTGTCTGTGTGTCTGCGCGTACCTTTGTATGTGTATGCACGCGCGTGTATAATGTACTAAAAAATAAAATAGAATATATGTAGAATATATATTCTATTTTTTTATTCTTTTACTTGCTTCGGTCATAAGAGTGCGGCCATGCTGGGGCATTGTCTTGAAGGCTTTAATCGAACAAATCGACCATGGTATTGGTTAACACCCTCTCAATTAACCGAATATTGGTTTGAAAATTTGACATGGAACGTAAAACGGATGAGATGCAGATAAGCATTTTGTCCGGCATGTCAACGATTCTGTCAACTCGCCGGCTTAAATTTTAAAAAAAATATTGGTTTCAAATTTTGGCACAATGCCAGTAATGTTGCGGGAGGAAGATAAATCGATTACATCGATCCCAATGTTCAACTGGTACTTGTTTTAGCGACCCCGAAAGGATGAAAGGCAAAGTCGACCTCGGTGGAGTTTGAACTCAGAACGTAAAGATGCATAAAATGCTGCCAAGCATTTCGCTCGGCATGGTAACGATTCTGCCAGCCCGCCGCCTTTGGTTTCAAATTTTGGCACGAGGCCAGCAAATTTGGGGAGGAAGGCCATGGATGAAAGCTGAAGTCGAATTTGAACTCGGAATTTGAACTCAGAACGAAAAGACGGACGAAATGACGTGAAGCGTTCCGCCCGGCGTGCCAACACGATTCTGCCAGCTCGCCGCCTTTGGTTTCAAATTTTGGCACAAGGCCAGCAAGTTTCGGGAAAGAAGCAGGTCGATTATATCGACCCCATGCTCTTATGGTACTTTCTTTTAGCGACTCCGGAAGGATAAAAAGCAAAGTCGACATCGGCGGAATTTGAACTCACATCATAACGACGGACGAAATGCCGCTAAGCATTCTACCCAGCGTGCTAACGATTCAGCCAGCTCGTCACCTGAACCAGAAAAAAGATATTTACTTTAAATGAAATACAGATACTTGTA
>NC_043004.1:86296661-86299161 GCF_006345805.1 Octopus sinensis
AAAGAAGAAAGAAGAAAGAAAGGAGAGAAAGAAAAAGGGAAGAAAGAAAGGAGAAAGAGAAAAGAAAAGAAAGAGAAAGAAAAGAAGATAGTAAGAATGAAGAGAGAACGAATAGAGAAGAAATTGATGAAAATTAGAGAGAAAGATAAAAGAGCGAGCGAGAGAGAGAGAGTGAGAGAGAGAGAGAGAGAAGAGAGAGAGAGAAAGATAAAAAGAAAATGAAATAAAGAGGAATGGGCGAGGTTGGACGACGAATGTATGGGTTTAATAAAAATTGGTTAAGATTTCAAACAAGGGTGGAAAAAGGAATTTCTTGTGCTGGAGTGGCGAGACAGGTGGAAAAAGGAATTTCTTGTGCTGGAGTGGCGAGACAGGTGGATAGAAATATGAATAAAAATGCTGGCAATTAGTTTTAAGATGGCGGAACAATCTAAACAACGAAAGAGATTCAGAAAGAGGCTTCGAATGTCGTCGTTTGTTTGCTGTGGTTGTGGTTGTTGATGTTGTTGTTGTTGTTGTTGTTGTTGTTGTGTTATTGTTGTTGTTGTTGTTGTTGATGATGAGGTGGTGGTGGTGGTGGTGGTGGTGGTGGTGGTGGTGGTGTCGGTGTTTATCTTCAGCTAGCTGTTGAAAACCCCTTTTAGATATAAATCTGGCATAGAAAGACTCGACTAATACGATAATGTATTTCTGCTATTTCTCTCATTCTCTTTTCCTGTATTTTGTTTCCCTTTCTAACCCTCCCTCTCGCTCGCTCTCTCTCTCTTTCTTTCTCTCTCTCCTCTCTCTCCCTCTCGCTCTCCTCCTCTTTCCCGTTCTCCCCCTTTCTCTCTCTTCCTCTCCCACTCTCTCTCCCTCTCTCTCTCTCTCTTTGTTTTACTTTACGTTGTTCTTTAAATGCTTACACGGACTTTTCTTTTTCGCAAAACCCTTTGTACTTTTCGTCTTGTCTTTGTCCTTACATGTTTTTTTTTATTTATGTTAGCCTTTGTGGCCAATAAACCAGAATTTATTATTATTATTATTATTATTATTATTATTATTATTATTATTATTGTTATTATTATTATTATTATTCTATGTTTGACTTTTGCTTTATACTTGTACAAGTTGGCTCCAAGTCTCACCCAGAGACCTCAAGAGACAACAGGTTGGAAGTTCACGTTGTTGTTATGCTTAGTGTGCCATATATTTGGGGGTTTTTTGTTGTACTATTGAATGTCTAATAAAAAAAATTTTTTTTAATGTTTGTTTTAAACCTTGAGATTACATAGAAAGTATTTTGCGTAGGATATGAGCAGTTCTCATGAGCACTATCTTTTGAATTTCTGCCATTTTGGGGTTACCTGGTATCTGAGTTAGGTAGCAATCAGCCCCTTTCGCTATCATTCCCAGGGCACCTATGACAACAGGTATTGTTTTAGTCTTCAGGTTCCACATTTTGCTGATTTCTATTTCAAGATCTTTATATTTGCTCAGTTTTTGGTAGGTCTTGACAGATACGTTTATTATTATTACTATTATTATTATTATTATATTATTATTATTATTATTATTATTATTATCATTATCATATTATCATCATCATCATCATCATCGTCGTCGTCGTCGTCATCGTCGTCGTCGTCATCGTCGTCGTTGTCGTCATCGTCGTCGTCATCATCGTCATCATCACAACTTCACCACGTTGCTGTCGCATATTATCACCATTAGCTTACTCATTTCTCTTATTATTTCAGTGGCTGTCCAATATTTCTCCTTCGTTTACTCCAGTGATTGATGGTTATTTCTTACCCGACCACCCCGCAAAGATGCTGCAAACCTACCCGCTTAATGCCCATCAGTTCTTCACGGGTACCACAAGGGATGAAGGGTCCAGTTTTGGTAATAGCTAATTTTTCTTGTTTTGTTTTGTTTTTTGTTGTTTTTTTTTGTTTTTTTTTTTGTTAAACCTGTTTACACTCAAAACACGCCAAAACATCAACTCATGCATACAAATACACACGCACGCACGCAAACACATACACACAATATTTTGACCTGTGCCATCCTTAATTTTTTCTTAATATAGACCTTTTGTGGTTAATAAAGAAAATATGATTACTACTATAATAATAATTATTATTATTATTACGGAGATGTACTTGCATAGCGAGTGATTTGATCTGAGATCGTGTGCTGAAACGAAAACAATTGCAGCGTGGAAGGTGTTTGTAAGTCATTTAAGAAACACACAAAAGCCGTTCGATTCACTTCAACATTTAAGTTTAATTTGTCAAAATATTTTCGTCGCTTTAAGACCGCGACCTGTTCACTGACAAAAAATCCGTGCTGCCGGATTTTTGTCAGTGAACAGGTCGCGGTCTTAAAGCGACGAAAATATTTTGACAAATTAAACTTAAATGTTGAAGTGAATCGAACGGCTTTTGTGTGTTTCTTAAATTATTATTATTATCATCATAAACAAAACTAGACGTCTAGTCTGAGTATTTTCGAGTCG
>NC_043004.1:86304161-86321661 GCF_006345805.1 Octopus sinensis
GGCATGTGTGTTCGATTTTGTGTATATACTTCCAGCTACCTCTAATTCATATTTGAATTTTTCTGTGGCAGGAAGCGTCGGGGCATGCCAGCAGATGGTGTTTAAACGATTTAGCATATAGTCATAGTCGGCGATATGGCTTGCAGCGGGCCTTGTTTGATATGTGGCATTGATAGGTCAAAAACGATGACGAATCATCGATGTCTGTTGCTCCAAGAAGGGACCTATGTGAGTTGTCTCGCTTGACTGCGGCTTACTTTCAGATGTTTTTTTTTTTACACCAGGCACATAGAGAATATATTCTCTTGCGCCTAAAAATCGCAGCCAACCCACGAACTAACAACACACATACCTCGTGCATGATATATATATATATATATAATTTAGGATATCTAAGAGATACCACCACGCTGGAAATAGCAGCCACAACTTGACTCTAAAACCACAATAAAAGTTCATACAGCACCAGGAGAGAAGGCAAAACGACAAAATAAACTAGCAAAAAAATTACTGGATAATTCCAGATCCCGGATTTCTGACTTTGCATAAGAAATGCTTTGCGTGGTGGTATCTTTTAGATACCCTAAATTATAATTTTAATAATTATCATTGAAGGTTTTTTATTTCCATGCTGGCCACTTGATAAGTTCGATATTTAAATAACGATCTTATCCTTATATATATACTAGCAGTATCGCCCGGCGTTGCTCGGGTTGTAAGGGAAATAACTATATAAGCATTTTTAGAGAGTTATAGCCAAAAAATAGCAAAAAAATGCATTAAAAATTGAAAAAAAATTAAGGTAAATTTTTTTTAAATCGTTGACACATCGTAGATATTTTTAGAGAGTTACTTCCCTTATATAAAAGCGAAAAAATGCATTAAAATGGAAAAATATGATGGTAAATTTTTTTTAAATCGTAGACTCATCGTAGACGCGCGCTAATACCCAGAAGGGCTCGATATGAATCACGACTATAAGATACCCGCTTTTGGTTAAACTGCACCGCAAAATGTGGGAGTAATTACGAATGTAAATCGAAGGGGACAGACACACAACTTCACTCTTATATAAAGATGCTTTTTTTTTTCAGTCATAGAGTTAGATTTATGAAGGTCTTCAGTAGAAAATCCTTCGAATTCTGACTCGCTGCTTGATATAATGAAATTCGTATCCATTTTTTGTCAGAATTACAAATTTTGAAAACACAATAGGAACAAATTTCGGAAAAAAATCTCCCATAATTCACGGAATTAAAATTACACTTCGATTTTTGTACAAAACTGTATTTGAAGTGTTTACGAAGTATAATACGTGTTTTCACGAATGTACTAAAGAGATTTACTCTGATATTCTCATTTAAATATGAATAGGTAAATTCGGGCGGTTTGGTAACGAAAGGGTTTATATAAGTGTCGTCTGTTATACATAAACACTGTTTCATAGTTTCAGTTTAGTCTTCCTCAAATCACTGTCGCTAATTTACTCTCTTCCAAGAACATTTTCACTCACTGTTATCTGTTAGCTTCCCATACATTTTACTCATGTATCTATCAGCATGATAGACAGAAACAAATATTACATTTACTTTCATTTTATTCGTTGCCCACTGTGTGTGTGCGTTGCGTGTGGTGTAAACCAGACTAAGAAAAGCATTTGACACACACACCAGAATGTGAGTTTTCTGTAAATTTTGCTTAATTGGAGTTTAAATTTTAAAAACTGGACCTGGCATGACGCGATGCATTGTACTCTTAAAACTGCTAGGTAAATTGTAATTGAAGAAATCCTATATTGTAGATTTGTATAACTCCCAAAGGGAGGCAGATAAAATCTGCCTTTTATAATAAGATATATATATATATATATATATATATATATATATATATATATATATATATATATATATATATATATATCCTTGTTCAGACACTTACCATGCAAATAATATCTCACATCATTCATGCCACTACGCATTTATTTCCACTATCACATGCACATGCACATTCTCACGTAATTCACACTTCACCATACTTCCCCGCTCTTATTAGGCTCTTTATCACTCTTCTCTGCTTTAAAACACTAATTCTGTTCTATTCCCCTTTCCATCTTCCATTCAAATATCCTTCAACTGTGATATAAACCAGTTTCGGGTTGTTGTTTATTCCTTCTATTTTCCCCCCTTCCTTCTCAGTTCATAAAGGACCACTGTCCGAAACATCGTTTTCCCTTTATTTCCTTCATTGTGTAAATACATTGACTTTATACTTTTGTTCGATCTTTTTGTGGCTCTATATGTACTTCATTATTTGTTTTTGTTTTGTTTTGTTTTTTTGTTGTGGGGGTGGGGTTCTTGTTTTCACTTGAGTGTTGCCAGGATATGTAATAACTGTGCTAATGCAGAATTAACTCAGACTTATCGAACTATCGATACTTGTTTATTATATCACTCCAATTTCTGTTTCGATAGGTTCCGTACTTCAGCATTATCTTCCTTGGCCTTATGAAGCCGGCAATGAAACTGTCATCTTACAAATGTTTTCAGAGGTAAGTTTCAGCAAATAGTCAGCGGTTGTTGTTGTCGTCATTGGTAGTGGTGGTGGTGGTGGTGGTGGTGGTATTTAACCCCAGGTCAACTCTGATCGAAAAACCTCATGAACAAAGAAATCCCCTGCCCTTGCAGAAGTATACTTGTCATCAACTAGCCCGCTATACCCTTCAATGCCTCATGAGTGAGTTTATTAGACGGAAACACTGCGGGAGCCCATCATATAAATATATACACGTGTATGTGTGCGTATGCACGTGCACCCGCGAGTCAATATGTTTATGTTTGCCCCTCATACCATACACACACCGCTCGACAATCGATATTGGTTTGTTTACATCCCCGTAACTTAGCAGATCAGCAAAAGAGGCCAATTTTATAAGTACCAGATTTTTAAAAAATACTAGGGTTGATTTGTTCGGCTAAAACCCTTCAAGGTAGTGCTCCAGCATGGCCGCCATCCAATGACTGAAACAAGAAAAAGATGAATGATAAAAGGGAACCAAAATATGGTGGGTCCTTTCTTATATATTTTTATTCTTTGTCTGATTTTAATCATTGGACTGCGGCCATACTGGGGCCCTATCTTTAGCAATTTTAGTCAATTATATCAATCGCAGTACTCTGTTGGGTATTTATTCTATCTACCTCGTAAGGTTACTCTGAAAAGTCAACGAGGTATATTTTTTCGACGCGCCGATTGACCTATCCCATACCATGAACTCATTAGGCATTTTCGTTTAAGTTCCTGGAAGTTTAAGATAAGAGACAATCGTTTAATACTCACTCCATAACATCACTTTATACTCTTCCAAAGGATATCATCATTACCATAAATCACAACCATCATCCGATCAAGCGACTTTGCCGGACCAATTGCAGCACCCCCGTGTCAAACGTCTCGATTGAGCGATGTGGCATGAAAGTAAGGCTTGAGATTCAGTGACGTTGGTCTTTCGCTAGCCGAAATATTTCGTCTGCGCATACCACATCTACAGATGTTAACAGTAGTAGTTTGCTAACTGAGCTGGTTGATTCTGGTCGTTGTCAGTTTGTTGTCTGTTCAACTGTTTAGCATCAAGTGGATATTCATCATTTATTCGATAAGTTAATTTGCCGAAATAGTACACTCCCACCATGCAGCATCCTATGATTTCAACGTACCCTAACTCGTGTGCATAGCACGGGCCCTGAAAAGTGCTACTACTCTGGGTCAAAGAAGACCTGGGATCTCGCAAAGCAGGATCCAACAACTGGATCCCGTTTAAAGTCATTCCAAAAGGAGACAACTGAGGTAAATGGGGCAATTTATCTATTAAGAATAATCCCTAACTAATGAACGCATGTGTTTTCTTTTTCCTTTCTAATTAATGAAAATGATTAATTATTAATAATATCGTCTATTTTTCTCTTCAAGTTGATGGGAGATTATTATATAACTGCTCCAACGCAAGTAAATGCTGATACACTCCAAGCCAGAAACATCACAGTTTACTTTTACCATTTCTCGTATATATCGGAACTCAGCCATTTCACTTGTAAGTAAAAGATGAAAGTATTTTCCTAAATTTTCCCGTATATTTTTCCCTCTAGGAGCAAAGCTAGACATAATAAGATGCAACCATAAGTCGTTGCATAGAAAAGTTGTGTGTTTCGCAACCACGGACTTCTAGATTCGATCCCACAATGCAGTAACTTGGACAGGAGTTTTATACCAAGATCTTATCGGTGGAAGTCAGTGAACGAAAACACTACTGAACTCCCTGTCGTATATACAACAACATTTTGTTGCTGTAATTCAAATTATTTGTTAGAAATGCTTGAAAATGTCCAAAAGCTGAAAGCAAAATTATTTTCAGGAACATTGTTACTCGCTCCAGTCAAAAGATTTCATTTTCTTTCTTTGATTTTCGTTGCTAATAATATTTATTATTCAACAGGCTTCGTCTGTTTCCTTTTGTTTTCTTTTGTTTTGCTTTTTAATAAGTTTTTTCCCCATTTAGTACTTAAAAGTATAAGACAAATTAAGTGATTTCTTTCATTGCTTTATGTTGCGTGGAAAGAGAAATTAAGAATCCATTACCTTGAAACTACATATATATATTATTTACAGGATTGTAAGCTCGGCGCCGTATTTAAAAAAAAACATTCGCACTGAAAGCATATAGAAAGTTTGTTAACATAAAAACAAACACGAACTATTATAGTTCTTAAATTTGAAAGAAACGGGAGGCTGATTCGCTGGTGTAAAAGTAACACACTTAGTCACGTTAACAAAGAAATGTGGGTTCGACTCCCACGCGGATAAGAAGCCTTCTTTTTTCTATCGAGGGGCTCATATGCCCTTTTATTAGACTATTTTCCTTAGTCGTTGCACGTTGATCGCCATAAGCTGAAGCTTATATAAAAACACAGGATTGTAGACTCGGCGCCGTGTAAAAGACCATTCGCACCGAAAGTGGTTTTTAGAGTCATTTAGGTGCTGTTTCTCAGTACCCTTAATTATAATTATATCTATAGAATTATATATCTATATTAATTTTTACCTAAATGGTTTTTTATTACATGCTGGCCACTGATAAGATCATTAATTGATTTTATCCTTAATTACACTGGTCAACAAATTTAAATATATTATACTCAGGAATGCAAACCAACTTTTTTAGGCTAATTTCAAAACTTTACTCCAGTTGTATGTAGCAAGTATAAGTTTTTCTGTAGATACAAGCAAATATTTATATATTTGTATATATGATATCATTAACGTAATAAATAAGGACATATTATTTTTAGAAAGTAAATGAGTTTTTTTAGTTAAAAATCATGACTAGTAAAGAGTGAATACACAAAAAATGGGTCAGACGAAACAAAGTTAGAACAACAGAGTTAGAAACATTGTGATTTGGATTTCCTGCGATGTTTCTGATCTGGTTGATCACGGTAAAGTGTCCAGCAGTTGTCATTCCAGAAGCCTTGGTACAGTTTCTCCATAGCACTAATGTCCTGGTGAAATCTTTCACTATGTTCATCAGACACTGCTCCAAGGTTATCTGTGAAGAAATCCAGATGGGCGTCCAAGAAGTGAACTTTCAATGACATGCGACAACCCATTGCTGAGTAACATTTCAGAAGATTCTTGATGCCACCCTTGTAGTTCATTGCCTTTTTGTTGCCCAAGAAATTCTCACAGATCCAGCTGAAATCATTCTAGGCAGGCAGTTCCAGTTCATCCAGTGTTGTCTTGAAGTTAACATCTTTGAGTATTTCTCTAATTTGGGGTCCGACAAAGATACCTTTTTTCAACTTCGCCTGTGCTGATTTTGGGAAACTTTTCTACAATATACGCAAAACCTTTGGTATTTCTCTTCCCTTGTGTCTGTACAAACTGTTTCATCAGTTCAAGCTTTATGTGAAAATGAGGCAATAGGACATTACATGGATCTTCAAGAGGTGTATTCTTGATGCTACTTAGTCCTGGCTGGTATGATATTCTTGTCTGCCAGTTTGATTCCGAATAACGTCTGTCAGTTGCCCGACTATCCCGTAGACACAAGAAACAACAGTATTTTGGGAAACCTGACTGCATTCCCATTAACATTCCAATGACTTTTAAATCTCCACATATTTTCCATGAGTATCTTTCATAGGCAATGACATGAACTAAAATTCCATATTCTCATATGATTCATGAAGAAGAACGGAGTGTGCAATAGGAATGGAGGGCTTCAAATTACCATTATGGAGAAGTACAGCTTTTAAATTTCGTTTTGAAGAGTCAATAAACAAACGCCACACTCCAAAATCATGATTTTGTGAAAAACATTCGAAAAGTTCATCGATGTTACTGCAAAAGCAAAGCGGGCCTTCAACTGAAAAACTCGTTTGTAGAACCACAATTCTCTGCCGAAAATAAGTTATAGCAGATACTTCTCCTTCAGACTTGATGCCAACAGTTCTGCTTTATTTTTTGAGAGGGATAGGTCTCTGACAAGGTCATTCAGTTCAGCTTGGAAAAATTTCTGAGGTTCAAAGTCATCGTCATCAGCCACGTAATCTTCTTCTGCAGCACTAACGTGAGTCAGCATCATCATCTGATGTTTCAATACCACCATCTGGTAGAACTGGAATTGGCAGACTTCCATTGTGAGACACAGGTTTCATTGCAGAATCCAAATTAGTATATACAGTTTTGTGATTAATCTTCATAGAAAATCCTCTGACATTTATTTTGCAAAAATAGCAGTCATTAAAATGATCTTTTGGTTCCCTCCGGATCACTGGAATGGTTTTCAAAAGGCATGGACTTCTTCTTATGGAACCAGTCACGTAAACCATTTGAGCAACCTGAGAGCAGATAAAATGTGGTGCCCATAACTTGTCCTGATCTCCAAGAGGACAGTCAAAGTATAGCTTATAAATCTTGATTTCTGGTGTTATTGTACGTTTTTTGAGCTTTCACAATAAATTGTCCCCAGACATAACAAAACACGTCAGGACGATTTCTACACTGTCTTGACATTGTTAACACTGTAAAACAAGTAAGGAAATAGATACAAATGGTTATACTTATATTGAATTTGAGATAATGAAATATTTCTGCAGACCAATAATGACTGAACAATTTGTTGAAATACTTGATTGGTTAATTTAAGATGATGAAATATTGCATCTCAACTATGCAGTAATGTATAATGTAGTATATTTTAAAGGCATGTTCCCATGATGTAAATGAAATACATGCATATATGTCATTAATCGGAATTTCTATAAAATGCATGGGCTAAAACCAAAATAACCTTCTCAATCTAGAAAACTGTACGTGATGTCAAAAAACTGATTATATATTTGAAATCAGCATTAAAACTACACTAAGTACATCTTGACATATACTTGATGAAAAATACTAGTTTATCAGTGCTATATAGATAGATTGATAGATAGATAGATAGATAGATAGAGATAGATAGATAGATAGATAGATAGATAGATAGATAGATAGATAGATAGATAGATAGATAGGTAGATAGATAGATAGATAGATAGATAGATAGATATGAAGTTAAGTCTATGTCCGGTCATAGAGAGACCAATGGTTTTGCATACACAATGGGCTTAGCCCCATGGACGGATCGTCAGAGTACATCTATTATATAGATAGACACACAGACAGTTTAATAGATCACATATACATATACATATATATACGTGTGTGCATACTATATGCACATACATGTATATATATGCATATATATAAATGTACGCTTATATATACATATATATGCATATTAGTATATATATATATTATATATATATATATATATATATATATTTCGGAATGGTCATATTGCCAGTTTAGCCAATAAAAACACACGCACTATATATTTGGTGTTATTTTGCTTCAGTGATATTTATTTTTTACATTAATCTTAATCTTATTACGGCCAAAGTTCTTTCGTCACACTCCTGTGACCGCATCAGTGGTCCTTTGTTTTCTTCTCACTTACTTGTGTCTCTCCTTACTAACCGTCAGCCATTTTGTATTTCTATTGTATGTCTTCATTTGCGCATGCTTATATCTCTATGTGCGTCTATGTTTATTTAGTGTGTGTGTGGGGGGATGCCTGTAATGCCTGTAATATTTGTATCTTCTGGTTATATACATTCTTGTAATTTGTATTTTGTTTTTGTTGTTGTGCTTTTGTTTTGTTCTAAATTTGTTCATGTGTTTACATCACCCATTATTATTATCATTACATATGCTTGTATGTATGTATAACAACAATATTAGTAATAATAATAATAAATCTAATCGGAAAAAAAAAAAAAGAATATACATATGTAGAGGCGCAATGGCCTAGTGGTTAGGCAGCGGACTCGCGGTCGCAGGATCGCGGTTTCGATTCTCAGACCGGGCGTTGTGTGTGTTTATTGAGCGAAAACACCTAAAAGCTCTACGAGGCTCCGGCAGGGGGTGGTGATCCCTGCTGTACTCTTTCACCACAATGGCGGTGCCCCAGCATGGCCACAGCTCAAGAGCTGAAACTGGAAAAACAAAAACAAAAAAAAATACATATATATATACATACATATACATATACATATACATATATATTATATATACATAATATATATATATATATATATATATATAATTATATATATATATATATATATATATATATATACATATATAATAAGATATATATATATATATATATATATATATTATATATATATATATATAATATATATATATATATATATATATATATATATATATATATATATAGTGAAGGCACATGGCTCAGTGGTTAGAGCGTCGAGCTTACGATCGTGAGGTTGTGAGCTCGAATCCCGTACCGGCTGCGGTTGTGTTCTCGCGCAAGGCACTTTATTCACGTTGCTCCAGTTCACTCAGCTGTAGAAATGAGTTGCTGTCTGACGTCACTGGTGCCAAGCTGTATCGTCCTTTGTCTTTCTTGATAACACTGGTGGCGTGGAGAGGGAGACTGGTATGCATTGGCGACTCTGGCCTTCCATAACACCTTGCCCGGACTTGTCTCTAGGAGGGTAAATTCTAGTGCAATCCCTGGTCATTCATTACCGAAGGGGGTCTTTAGCCCCTTTATATATATATATATATATATTTCAACAATTGAGGGTAAAATTATTAATTAATAATTTCACCAAGTGTTCAGTATGCAGGGACCATTTAAGGCGAATTCAAATATTACATTATATAAAGGGCTTAGTAAAATAAATTACTTTGCCGCATACTGAACTCATTAGAAATAGCAGATCTTCGGAAGCGAGAGGAGGCCGAAAGGGTATGCTCCTACTTTCAGTGTTTCAAATCTAAACCAGGGAGTTCTGAGCTGATGATAGAAGTGTCGTGTTGACTAATCTTGAAACGTACGTTCTCAAATAACCTTTGCACTGATTTTGTTAATGTCTCTACCCCCATATTTGCGTGAGTTGAATTGAGCAAACACATATAGAGAGGGTTTTCTTTAAGTATTAGAAATAGTTTTAAAAAAGTTTTTTAGCTGCTATTTCTAATGAGTCAGTATGCGGCAAAGTAATTTATTTTACTAAGCCCTTTTATATAATGTAATAATTATATATATATATATATATATATATATTACGGAGATCTACTTGCATAGCGAGTGACTGGATCTGAGATCGTGTGCTGGAACGAAAACAATTGCAGCGTGGAAGGTGTTTATAAGCCATCTAAGAAACATACAAAAACCGTTAGATTCACTTCAACGAGATGCAGCACTAAGTTTTGTCAGTGAACAGGTCGCGGTCTCAAAGCGACGAAAATATTTTGACAAATTAGATTTAAATGTTGAAGCGAATCTAACGGTTTTTGTGTGTTTCTTAGATGGCTTATAAACACCTTCCACGCTGCAATTGTATGTGTGTGTGTGTGTGTGTGTACAGAAACCGAGAGATATGTATATTTATATATATGAGTATATTAATATACATACGTAGTTATACACGTATCGGATATGAATATTTTTATTTGTATGTGTGTGTATGCATATGTATATATATCTGCGTATATATATATATATATATTATATATATATATATATATAATATATATATATATATATACGTACATACATATATTATGTATACATATAAGATATAAACATGTATGCATATATATGTGTGTGTGTGTGTGTGTGTGTGTGGTGTGTGTGTGTGTGTGTGTGTATGCATGTATGTATGTATGCATGTATGTATGTATTTATGTATGTATGCATGTATGTATAAACAACACTAACCTAATTACAACAATGTTTAACATGAGACATACCTTATTATTCTTGTTCTTCTCTATTATTACAGCAATCCTTCACGGCTCCGAACTCTTCTACTTGATTGGCGCACCATTAGGAGGACACGCTAACTTCCGTTACGATAACAGGGACCGAATGATGTCCCGCTATTTGATACGTTTATGGGCAACATTCATCAAACAAGGGTAACAAATACGCGTTCTTATTACAAAACCATGTACGTACGTGTGTATGTGTGTATATGTGTCAGTACATACTTATGTCTGTCTGTCTTCCTGTCTGTCTGTCTGTCTGTATGTATGTATGTAAGTACGTATGTATGTATGTATGTATGTATGTATCCATGCATGCATGTATGTATGTATGTATGTATGTATGTATGTATGTATGTATGCATGTATGTATAAATATATAAGCATATAAAAAATACAAAATGGGACAAGAATGCAAAATATCCCGACCGTTAAGTAATACAAAAATGGGACAACAAAACATCCAGATAGACGATACAAAGAAAACAAGGACGGGTCATTCGAAGTTTTCTTTCCTCAGTCAAATACCAGATTATCTTGGCAATTTCGGCTGATTATACTTGAGATTGCTCAAATCTGGCCAGCCTTAAGGAAAAACTAAGCTAAGAGCATTAGATCCCTTGGAAGAAAGCAGCGAATGAATACAAAAACAAAGACGAAAAAAACGGACAATGTTACACAAATACAATAAAAATAATAACAGGACATAACAACAGGTGTCTTTCGACTAAGGACGAATTAAATTAAGCTGGCGTGTGTGGAAATGAAGCCTTACGGCAGGGATAGAAGATTTCACAAACACAGGGAGGAATATCGATGTTGCACGGACAACGGCCAGACCAAAAGAAAGAGCAGGCTTGGCCGAACGCCGGTCACGTGGGAAGAGAAGAGAGAGAAGTTGAAGCAGAGGGACAGAAGAATTAAGGAGGGTCGAGAAAAAATGACAGGGACACAGTGAAGTGAGCAAGAAAAGAAGACAAATAGTATGTATGTATGTATGTATGTATGTATGTATGTATGTATGAATGTGCAGATTTGTTTGTTTTATGTATGCATTTTCATGCATATTGTTGCATATCTAGACATGCTCATATATATTTAAATGATAAACTTCTGGAAAGTTTTACAGATCTTTACAGTTCCAGTGATGGATTGGATGTGCAGTCTTCGAATTAGCTTTTTCCTTTCTGGTTTTGAGAAGTCTAATTTCTCAAGATTGGTATTTAGGCAGTGTGTTACATATCCCAGCGCTCCAAAAATTACGAGCATGAACCTGAACTTGTAATCTGGATAGAGTAACTGCAGATTTTTCAATAGTTCAGCATAGGTGTTCTCTTTTTCACTGATGTTCAGCTTTATGTTAACATCCGCTGGGCAGTTAATTTCCACAACTGTGCACAGTTTCTCTTCTCTATCCCAAATCATTATATCAGGTCTGTTGCGCTTACATTTTATTGAGGTGTCCACTGAGATATTCCACCCAATTTTTGTCGGGGTGCTTTGTAATGTGAGCACCACAACTGAAAACAATTTTTTTTTTTTAATCGGGGACAATATCAGGGTGGAGCACTTACAGAAAACAACACTCCTTGGAACTGCTAGAATACTTAGAAAAGTACTTAGAAAAAGTACTTAGAATACTTAGAAAAGTGGACAGGGATAGCACCTTACCCCAGTCCACTCGTTGTGGAAAGCTGGCGCCTGTGTTACATCATCAACAAAGTGGAACGACAATGGTTTCAAATTTTGGCACGAGGCCAGAAATTTTAAGGGAGTGGTTAAGTCGATTACATTGACTACTTATTTTATCGACTCTGAAAGAAAGAAAGGTTAAGTCAACCTCAGTGGAATTTGAACTCAGAACATAGAGACGTACGAAATACCGCAAAGCATTTTGTCAGGTATGCTAATGATTCTGCCAGCTCACCAACTTAAAATACTAACAGCAACAACAACAACAACAACAGCAGCAGCAGCAGCAGCAGCAACAGCAGCTTTTGTAATTCAAAATATCAGAAAAATAGTATAAACATGATCCCTCATAACACCGCCGTTCGATGATATTAGTAAAAGTTGAAAATGCGTAAACAAGCAAGTCGAAAATAATTGAAAACAAGACGATAACAACAATATGAAATTACACACTGTTTAATTTTCTAGGCCATGTTTTTACATGATTGTCCGTGTTGTGTGATATCTAATTCCCAGTCGCTGTCTTCCAAAGAAACGCGCGTCCGCAGTTATGGTTGTTTATACCTTCCTCTTAGATTGCCTCTTTCTCCTCCCATTTTGTCTTTGGAGTTTACTTCTGCAGGTTGGGATTTCTTCTTGTGAATTGTTTATAGATTATAATTTCCTTTTTCTTCATGATGTGGCGTCTCTTATGTTGCTTCGGCATATCGTATTTATTGGTAGAGAATGTAATTTGGTCGTAATCGTCGCTGCTGTCTCTCCATATGGTGATCTACATCAATGAGATTAGTTCTTTCTGTTCCAACTTGGGGCACACGATTCCAAGGGTCCATGTTACAGGGGGGGGGTTGACATTATTAAAGATTCTGTTTCTAGTTTAAGATCACTTTTCCACATCCATAGCCACCTCTTCTCCGAATCGGTTTCCACATCCATAGCCACCTCTTCTCCGAATCGGTTTCGGCTTTTGTGTCCCCGTAAAATTTCTTCTACACCTTTTGTTTCCATCTTCTTTCGGTTTCAATCTGCTTCCCATTTTTTGGCTTTTCTCACTTTTCTTTGACAAAGGTCCATGTTATAGTGTTTTTTGGCAAAGGTCCATGTTACAGTGGGTTTTGTTTTTTTTTTGGCATTATTCTCTCTGAATTATGTTTTATGTTTCAATTTCTTTTAAGACACACTCTGCCTCTTCGATATTCTTCGGCGTAAACCACATTTCACCAGGAAATATGAGTATTTTGTCGACGCAGGTGCCGGAAGTGAAATTGTACGACGCTTGGCACATCATTCCGCTGCCATTCATGGGGCTATTTCTGATCGAATGGAGGACATAACTATTTGGTACACCTATAATATATATAGCGAACTCTGTTTCGGTTATATCTTATGACGTACGTTAAACAAGTCTTAAGCTAAATCCTGTGGAATGATATTTTGGAAGGAACACCGTTTCTCGTAGATGCCTAGGTAGACGTCATTCTCTCAGTAACGGTTTCCGATTTGATGTATAAATTGACGAAGTTTGTGGGGTGGGGTTCGTATTTGTGACCATATCGGTTGTGAGAAACAATAGTTAAGGTGTCTTCATGTAGATAGCGTCCGATACAGCTCTGTATTTATCCTTTCCTGCTGTACTGAGAAATTCATGATATCTCCAAGGTCTGTGTTATTGCATATGCTCATCAATATTTTTATGAACTAAAACTATCTTTCATCGTACGGAATCGTTGTTTTTTTGCATACATATTTTGTTTGTTTATGTGTTCGTCTTTCGGTTTATACGAATATGTTGCTTTGTCTGTGAGCATCAGGAGTTGTCTCTGCGAATTCCTGCGTATATGATTACAGCTATTACCGAGTATTTTTGTAAGTATTCACCGAAGCCTGCTGGGGAGTCAATTTTTACTATTCTCATCTCGCATCCTTGTAATTTGTCGTGGTCGTGTAAAAGTTTTTAAAGTTTGCTAAATGTACGTCGCGACGTTGGATGTGTTTTGTGTCACGAAATGATATGGAAGTGGTCTATATCGTCGCATCTTTTAATTCGGCTGAGACATTCGGCATGGTATATGATTATGGAAGAGGAGTACTATTTTAAAAACCATCTGGTGCTTCTCATCGTTAAAATCTATTTTAACAACGTCTGCCCCAGAAAACTCGCTTTCTTGTGCCCAATTGTAGACACATGTGTATGCTGTATGTGCTTGTCAGTTGTCTTTGCTGTTCGAATCGTTGAAGAAGTTTGTGTTGAAGGCTTTCTTCCCAGCTTAGTCCATGTTGTCCGTTTGGTGGTTGCTTGCTGACTACTTGTCGACGAAATAACCACTTCTGTATTTTACACAGCTCGTCCCAGTCTGTCACATCAGTTGTTCTGCCATGTGTCACGTTTTTGATTGCGTGGCAGTGGAAGTGTCTGCGAGACTCAGTTACGTTATTCATATCAAATCACCATCTCCATTTACATTTGGGCGAGCGAGCGAGTAAGAGACTCGTACATAGTCATGTGCATTTACGCATATGAGTCGGTGCAACGCTTAGCAGTGCGTTGAAATAGTGACCCAGTTCAACTATTACCAAGCTTCTGAACCAAAAGTTGTCTGGCATTTTCTATCCGTAATGAATTTTATGTACACTACTAGCAATGATTGCGTGTCTGCTAGATATCCGGGTGC
This sequence comes from Octopus sinensis, assembly GCF_006345805.1. NCBI lineage: Eukaryota > Metazoa > Mollusca > Cephalopoda > Octopoda > Octopodidae > Octopus > Octopus sinensis. The sequence goes on from NC_043004.1 coordinate 86,318,924, forward strand.
CTGTACTGTGTGCCTATGGTCATGTTAAATTTATGTGAATGCATGCATGTCGATGTGTGTGCAATGTGTATGTGTTCACATTATGCAAGAGTGAGCAGAAAGGTGAAATTAGTAAAAAAGGATAGTTTGAAGAAGAAAAAAATCGCATTTTTTCCTTTGGTTTTTGTTTTTGCTTCATTCTTATATTCATTTACTAGTTTTAGCTCAATAGCTGTGTCCATGCAGGAGCACCGCTGTTAGTTTTGCTACACTTTCATTACTTGAAACCTCCTTTGATATGTGGAATTTGGCGAATGAAGGAGTTTGGTGTTACTACCCTCATTTGCGTTTCCTGCCTCTGGAACTCTTGTTTATCTCTAAGGTTTTTTGTAAGAATATTGGAGATTTGTGGGTCCTTGAAACCCAAGCTGTTGCAATATTTGGTCCTGTACAAGGCAGCGAGCTGGCGGAAACGTTAGTACGCCGGGCGAAATGCATAGCCGTATTTCGTCTGCCGTTACGTACTGGAATTTGAACTCAGAACGTGGCGACGGGCGAAATACAGCGAAGCATTTCGCCCGGCGTGCTAACGTCTCTGCCAGCGATCGCCAACGTATCGACGACAAGTGGTGACGGTTCGAAAGAGGCTACCACGACAGAGAGGGCAAAAAGATTCTCAGAGACAATTTGGTTAGCATATTCGCGGTATATTGAAAGTTGAAAAGCTAGGTTGTAGTGCTTGTTTCTTCTAAGGGGTCACCTATGGAATGCTATGTAACGAACTTGTGAGTGTGAATATAACTTCTCTTGTACTTTCGGGGTACAAGAAAGCAATCACTATTCGTTGCTTTAATAATCCAGAATTCTACCAGTCAGAAACAACAAGACGCAGACGTAAATAATATATATACTACTTTATTCTCTAATGTGGTAACAGTAACAATAAGTGGTTATCTGGTATCCCTTTGGTATAAATGTGTCGTGCTGAACCTTATCTCTGTAAAATAAGAAAGTGTTCAAATGCAAAACGACACTGGTCAAAGATGGCGGCGAACAATGGAGACGATGTTGGTCTGCAACAATTTGGTTAAAGGCCTTTTGGTATGGTGCTGCTAGAATCAAGTCCGGACGGAGAACAAATATACGTGACCGTCGCCTTCAGTCGCTGCTGTCTCAAGTCGTTGGCTGCTGCTGCTAGCGGTCAAACGTTCTACGACCCCCTTGCCTTGGCTAACTACCACGTAGGCAAAAGGGTCGTGCTTCCGGTGGTTCGCGCATGCGCGAGAGGGCCCTTCCTTTCTGTGCCTTGGTGAAGGCACTAACACTCGCACGCGCGAAATAGAAAATGGACGGTGCGCGCGCGCGCACCGTTATAGGATCACTACAAGGCTCCCCTCTAGTGCGTACGCACGAAGGAAACTTATTGTAGTGACTGCAAAACTCAAGGTGGACACAAGATAACCAAATAGCACACAATATAATAAAATGGCAAAATTTATATCATACACAAGAAATTTACTAAAGGAAAAAATACTCAAAATGAGCAAAATTCAAAGGTGCATGCGTGAAAGTGGATACGTCACAAAGTATAGAGCCTTCCGCTAAAAGGAGCGGAGGGAAAGCAAACTCACAGTTAATGAACCTAGGCGAAATTAAAATCCAACTTCTCTAAAGGTGGTTGATCCTGCGAAATAGCAGTTAAGTCAATTGCTGCAGGAGAGGAAATGGAATCGACAGATAGATCGCTAGTAACACAAAAGGCAAAAGTGCAAGCATGCTGGTGTGATGCGCGACACAGATAATTTTCTCTGTTAATTACGTGACCAACAGGGGTCCAACAGGGAGAAATTACGCCTATACATGGCGCAGCGCATGTGAACATCCGACATTCTATGAGTCGGGAAAAGAATTAAGCTAACGCAAACGTGTTGCAAAAAACAAGGCAATACACGTGCGAAGCAAAGGCGCATGAAATGCAATAGTGCTTGCCAGACCGAAAAACAGCAATGAATATGCCAGTGGTTGAGCGATTATATGCCTCGTTCGTACAGGAACAAAAGTATGGCATGCCGGCGCGTTATAATGGACAAACAACCCTCTCTATGTATACGTGACCCCTAGGGTCTATAGAAATGAGGTGTGTCCACAAAAGGCAAATTTAGCATGGAAAAAACAAGCGAGAAAAGCATGTGTGACGTATGTATGTGTGAGATAGCATTTATGTGTGTGTACGTGTGTGCGACAAAAAATACATACAAGGTGAAATGCGAGCAAAAATAAAAATACAGCGCATAGAAAAAATGTCTCTCATGGCTATTCCAGACAATGGAGTTAATTTACCAGTCTGTAATAGCCTGATGCACAATAGCAGTTCGTTCTGTAACAGAATGTTGAAATCACAAATGCAGATGCCGGTTGAACACAATGTGTAGCGGTTGTAGCTTCGATGCTGTGACAGGTTAACTGGGTACAGAAGAAATCTCGTAGATAGTGCTGGGCTGTTAATTCTTGGCGCGCTATGCACGAACAGCGGGAAAGCTAAAGTTCCGCGAGGTTGCTATGTACATCTTGTGGAGGTCGACGGTGTTGAAAGGCGACGGTGGTGGTGGCGACTGTAGTGGACTTGAGACAACATCGTTCTTAGTGATGATGGCGACGAAGATAACGACGACGTGAAGTAGAAAGACGACGATGATGATGACGAAGGCAGAGAAAAAGCATCGATGATGTGATGGCGTCCGTCATCATTGTTGAAGAAT
>NC_043004.1:86326661-86329161 GCF_006345805.1 Octopus sinensis
CCCTCCACCCACACTCAGGCTATTAACTATTAACTGTGTAACGTTTCCATAAATGGTCAGTCACCAGAGCAAGAATCCGTCCCTCTCCAAGCTGTTGACAGTGGCCAGGAAACTCAAATGAATAAAGTGAAATGGTTCAACTGGGAATCGAACTTCCATCTCATTGTTCACCTTGTAGGTAGTCTAGCACTGCAGCGCTTCTAGTGATTGTAATGATTTCAAATGTAAAGTATGATTGAATGTCTAAATGTTTGCAATGAGCTGTTTAGTAATAAGACTGGAACATTTTGGACTGTTAAATTCATCGTTATATATATATACACACACATACGCACGCACACACATATATATATATAAATATACATATATATATATATATATATTATATACATTTATTTATATATATACATATATATACATATATATATATATATATATATACATACACACACACATATATATAAATATACATATGTATATACATTTTTTATATTATATACATATATATACATACACACACACACACATATTATATATATAATATATATATATTATACATATATAACACACACACACACACATATATTATATATATATATATATATATATATATATATATATGTACATATGAATGTGTGTGTATTATATATATACACGCACATATATATACATACATATGGAAATATATTACATATATCGTGTATGTGCGTGAGTGCGTGCGTGGGTGTGTGTGCATGTGTGTGTGAGTGTGTGTGTGTCCTTGTATATGTAATACACAATACTTCCCTCATCTTCATCGGGGTTCTTGTTCTTCGAGCTAGGGATCTTTATTTCTAAACTACGGATAATTTTTATGGTTTCCATTGGTCAGAGTTAACCATCATTCTACACCTAAGAATTTTTTTTTATTTATTTTATATATTTATATATTTATTTGTTTATAAAGGAAAACTAGTAAGCTGCTCGTTCAGCGAGGCTCTCCTCGCTAAACAATGATGTCCGAGCGAAAGGTAATGTTTGATACAACTCGACACCAATAACGTCGCAAAACGAAGTCAGAACGTAAAAGAACTGCAGCAAATACCGGAAGGTATTTTGTTCTGCTCCCTACCGATTCTGCCGGCACACCGCTCTAGACTGGTATTTTATTTTATCGACAACGAATGGGTAAAAGCCAAAGCTGACCCCGGCGATATTTGAACTCTGAACGCAAAAACTGCAACAAATGATGTAAGTATTTCATCCGATAGAGACGCCCTTATCCATTACGTCACTAACGCATGTAGATTGTTATATCGTACCGTACCGGACAAAATGCCCCCGTCTTTTCACGTTCTGTATTCAAATTCCCCCGAGATCGACTTTGCATTTCATCCCTGGGGGCCAATGAGATTAGTACCAGATGAGTACTGGGGTCTATGCAATGGACTACCCCCTAGCTCCAAATCAGGCTTTGTGTAGAATGGATTATCATCATCATTATTATTATTATTATTATTATTATTATTATTATTATATTATTATTATTATTAAGGCGGCGAGCTGGCAGAATCGTGAGCACGCCGAGCGAAATATTTAGCGGCATTTCACCCGTTGCTCCGTTCTGAGTTCAAATTCTGCCGGGGTCGACTTTGCCTTTCATCCTTTCGGGGTCGATAAATTAAGTACCAGTTGCGTACTGAAGTCGATGTGATCGACTACCCCTACCCCCAAATTTCAGGCCTTGTGCCTATAGTAGAAAGGATTATTATTATTATTATTATTATTATTATTATTATCATCATTATTAAGGTGGCGAGTTAGCAGAATCGTTAGCACAGTGGACGAAATGCTTAGCGGTATTTCGTCTGCCGCTGTGTTCTGAGTTCAAATTCCGCCGAGGTTCAACTTGCCTTTTATCCTTTCGAGGTCGATAAAATAAATGCCAACTGAACACTGAACTGAGGTCGATATAATCGACTCATCCCTACCCACAAAACTGCTGCCCTTTTGGAAAAACATGAAACCATTATTATTATTATTATATTATTATTATTATAATTACTCGTTTTGTACATGAACGCACTGGAATTATCGTTTATAACTGCAGACATCAACTTAACTTGCGGTTTATGCTTAAACTAAGCATAAGCATAAACCGCATTGATCTTACAACTGTCCCATCCCCCGTCCCCAAATATTGATGGCCTCGTGCCAAAATCTGAACCAATACGTTAGGAACAAAAATAAATAACAAGTATTATATACACCAATCACACGGACAAGAGAACGAGCAGGAGTGAGCCATTAACCGGGAATTATACTTTTGGGTATTTCTTGTTTACTCCCTTTTCTTTACTTTTCTTTTCTTTGGGTTGTTTCAGTCACTAGATCGCGGCCATGCTGGGGCACCGCCTTGAAGAATTTTAGTTGAACTAAACTGTTTGTTTTTTGGTTTTTTTTTTTTAAAGTCTGTTAGTTATTCTATCAGTCGCTTTTGCCGAACCGCTAGTTACGGGGA
>NC_043004.1:86334161-86426661 GCF_006345805.1 Octopus sinensis
TTATATGGTTATCTTCCCAGCTATTGCGGAACGTATTTTCCAGCTGAGTGGACTGGAGCAACGTGAAATGATGTGTTTTGTTCAAGAACATAACGCACCGCCCAGTTCAGGAATCGTAACTACGATCTTACGATTATGAGCGCAGTACCATAGCCACTTGGCTACGCAACTTTACAAAATCTAAATGCAGATGAGCCCCTCCCCAGCTATGATGTAGAGGCTCCCGCGTGGGCTCCCCGCGTTCGAATTAATTAGAATATATGTGAAAGCATGTGATCGTTTTCATCAACTTATAATGCAGAAAGAGCAACGAACTGGTGGGTGACAAACCTAAAGAGTATGTCTTCAATATGCAAGTGTCATAACGTTGCATGACCCCTATTTTTTCAAGATCACTACTTGCAGTGAGACTACAGAGCATAACGAAGAGAGACCGTTGATACATACGAGAGGGTGCTAAAAAGTTCCTGGCTTTGCTTAAAAGAAAATACAGGTGGATCAGTTAATCATGGTTTTACTCGGCATATTGCCCTTTCAGATTCACACACTTATTGCAGCGGTCCTTCAGTTTTTCTAAGCCCTGTAAAATAACTCGGAAGGTTGGGTCTCCAGCCAGGCCTTTCACAACACTCTTAAAGCCAGAAAATTTTCGTCACCCCATTGTAGAATTAAATGTAAATGCTAAATTCAGGTTATTATTTTAAAGCTAGTTAAGGCGATGAGAAGACAGAACTGTTGGATCGTTGGGATAAATGCTTTGCGATATTTCTATCGACTATTTAGATTCTGAGTTTAAACTCCGCTGAGTGGACTTTCGGGAAGAATTGGAATTGGCGGTATCGACTAATCGATTACCTTCAAAATTACCGGTTAGTCTTGTACCTAAATTAGAAAATATTTTAAAGTTAGTTTAAGAATAACGACAGAACATGGAGTGACTCAATATTGAAACTAGAGACAAATTTATTGTAAAGTTTGTGCTGGCTCAGAATTCAAAATTCCAAGTCACGTAGAGTGCCAGTTGTAGGATGAGAGAGAGAGGGGGAGAGGGGAGAGAGAGAGAGAGAGAGAGAGGGGGGAGAGAGAGAGAGAGAGAGAGAGAGAGAGCAATAAGTGCTTTAAAGAAAAGTTAGATAAATAGGTAGATGAAAGATTGGCAATATGGAGAGAGAATGAAAGGGAGAAATTGTCAACGATCAGTAAGCAGGAACGCTGGCGAGACAGGAAATCAGGCGAGCAGACAAGGAAATGTAGAGAAAGATGAAGAAAGAATGAGAAAACTTCTCAATCACGTAAATGTTATTGGTAGAAACACACGACATGGAACTGAGCTAATATTGGATTCAAATTTTGGTACAAAGCCCACAACTTCGGGGGAGGGGTAAGTTGATTCCAATGACCCCAGTGCGAAACTGATACTTATTTTATCGACCTCGAAACGATGAAATACAAAGTCGACCTCGGCGGAATTTGAACTCAGAACGTAAAGACGGGTGAAATGCCGCTAAGCATTTTGCCCGTCGTGCTGACGACTCTGCCAGCTCACCGCCTTAAACTGAGTTAATATTGGAGAAAGATACCTGGGTGTGGTGTCGCGAAATTCTTCTAAGTAGATAGAGACTGCTTGGAAAAGAAAGCAACTTGAAATATGAAACAAAACAAAATATTATGACAGAAGAATAGAGACGAAGTTTTTTGGACTAAGAGTTGATTGCAAATTTTTTTTCTTTTTTTTTTATTATTATTATTATAATTCAGAACAAAGAAATTGGTTAAACAGTTAAGTTTTAACATCATAAATAAAATGTTACATACGCACTCACACACATCTCCCATACATATCCACACATGCTACACGAGGAGGATACATGGGCTCTGCCCCTCCTCCTCCTCCTCCTTTAAGTCAAGTAAACAGAAAATAAAAAAAAACATTATAATAATAATAATAATAATAATAAAGGAGCTCGCATTCAGTTGCAGTTTTATATGTTTTATATATGCATTCACGTGCACGTGTGTATTATATACATACATGAGTATATATAACATACCTTCAAACTCGTACAAAATGCATATACACGAGATGTATGTGTATATGTAGAGTACATGTGTGTGTATATATATATATATATACATATATACACACACACGGAAACATATCCAAATACATATACGCAAACTATATACATACACACACAAGCATGCATATTCAGAAATGCATGCGTGTGTATGCAAACATAGCATATATATTGTGTATAATTCACATTACATACACACACACACACATATACATGTATGTATATATATTCATACACACAGAGCATATAAAACAAAGCAGTTATTTAATATATACACATCGGCCACAGTGACAAACCTAAAACATGGAATGATTCTCTTATCATGTCACTGTAGCATCTATTAATTACTCATCTTTAAATGTTTTTTCCCAATTATGTAACAAATTAACTGTTTTAATTATTACTTAGATTGAATGACAAACAGCAACTTCTGAATGCTTCAGCTCCTTGACAAACTATTAACATGTAAGAAATTAAACAAATGACAACAGAGTAAGAAATTATCATGAACATCATTAACTTACAGTTCTTTCTGCTATTAGATGCAGTGCACTCCTAGTTGAATGCTTGTGTGTCACCCTATAGCTTCACAGGAGCTTAAAACACAAGCATTCAACTATGAGCGCATCGTATCTTATAACAGAAACAGCTGTTAAGTAATGAAACACATGATATAATTTCTTATTTCAATCATTTTCATTTCTTATGACCGTTCTGAACTCAACTGAGGCTTCATTCTGAAGCAAGAAACATATCGAGTTTGAAGACCAGGTTATTAGTATCATTATGCCGCAACGATATAATATATACATATATATATATGTATGTGTATATAAAGATGTAAATTGCAAACGACGATAATGAGTGATCAACACCGCATTGGTGGATAAAATTTCTTTATTTGTGTATTAAGGTTACCAATGGTTTCATATTAAGAAAATTATCCTAACAATTTTCCAAGTCAATCACACAGAGAAATAGTGTTCGTCTCCAATTTTCCACCAATGTGGTATATATATATATATATATATATATATATATATATATCAATGGAGGTTTACAGTTGATTCATGGTTTATATCATTTTAATTTTTCTTTTTTTAATTGATAAATTTCCCCATCATTGATTGGACTAATTTTGATATTTCTTTGTCTTAATATACTGTGCTGTCCTTATATTCCTTTTGAGATCTTAGTCTACAATATTAATTTCTCAGTCTCACTTTCTCTCCTACACAAATTATAAACACATGCATGCCCATGCATATATATATATATAATATATATATATATACATACATACATATATGTATGCAAGTATTACACTGGTGTGAATGCAAGTTAAGCGAATGAATGTACTCAATACAGTGAAATACTGTGGAATAATTTTTATTTATCATGAGTCACATGAGAGCCAGGAATGTGAAACTCTTGAGTAGCAACTCACACAGACTCACCCACACATACATATATATATATATACACACACACGAGTAGAAGACACCCACCATACATGCATATATATATATATATATATACATATGTCCTCTCTTCTAACAACTTTCTTTCTAGTGACAAAGCATTCAAAGTTTACAAAGTCAGGCATGCACACACTTTGTCCCTTGATCTTACACACACACACACACACACACACACACACACAGCACAATATCTTCTTCTCTTGCAACTGTCTTTTGTAGACTTCACAAGCAAACATAAAATATAAGAATTTAAAGCAAAAAAAAAAGGAAAAGGAAAAAAAATTTAAATCATTTTACATTGTTTTCTTTTTTGTCTTTTCATTATTATTTTGTTTTTGTCACATTACACACACACGCACACACACACACACATATATATATATATATATATAGATATATATACATATATATATATATATAATATATATATATATATGTATGTATGAACATGGTGTGTGTCAGTTTGAAATTCCTTTGGTAGGAACCTCGAACCAGAGACAACAAGATGAGTCTAATACTTTGGGAAATCAGCAAAGAGATAAATTAGAGGACAAACGCATGGAACACAACAGCGTAAACAGAACAAATCGTCTAAGAGAAAAGACAAACAATAAATCTTTGTTTTGTCACTTTCGGGTGTTTTGTTTTTGTTCTTTGTTTTTTGGGGGTTTTTATTTTTACCTTTTGCTGTTGTTTTCTTTGCTTTGAAAATATTGTCTTTTGAAAAAAAAATCTTCGAAAGAACAGAATATGAGGATGAGAGATGGAGATTTTTGGAAGTGTGAGAGAGTGTGTGTGTGTGTGTGTGTGAAAGAGAGAACAATGAATAGGCAGCAAGAAAAAAAAAAGAGTTAGAAAAAAGGTAATTCCAAAATACTTGCACAGCAGCAAAACAACATAGATGGAGGGGGGGGTGAGAAAGAAGAGGAGGAGAAGAGGTGGCAAGAAGGTGAGGGAGATGGGGTGGGGTGGGGAAAGGACTGTAAGAACCCAAGGTAAGATTCATTGCAATGGTAGAGGTGGCGCTGCTGCTGTTGGCAATGATGATGATGATGATGATGATGACCATTCTGCTGTTATTGGTAACAGCAAAAGGGGGTCAGCATATATGAATGCAATGAGGTCTTACGGAGGGAGAGAGATCTCAGAATATTCAAAGATGAAGGAGGGCAAAAGAAATGTATGTGTGTGTGTGTGTCTGTGTGTATAAACACATGTATACATGAACATATATATATACCTATACACAAACAAACATGTATATATATATATATATATATTATATATATATATATATATATACAAATATATATATATATACATATATATAGAGATATAGATAGATACATACATATATACCTACACACATATAAATATATATATACATACATATATACATACACACCACACACATATACCTATACACAGATATATATATATATATATATATATATATATATATACCTATACACACACACATACATATATATGTGCATATATATAGAATTGTTAACCAATTTGAGAGATAATACAGTATCTACCAAGATAACTTATCCATTTTATACTCTATTATATATATATACATGCGTGTATGTATGTATGTATGTATACATATATATGCATAATACATATATGTATTTATAAATCTTTGTGTGTCTGTGTGTGTGTGTGTGTGTGTGTGTGTGTAAAGCAAAGAACAAATAAACAAAGTTCAATCATTGAGAAACAGTCAATCACATTATTCTTTTAACATTTGGTCCACCTCTACATAAAAATCTGATTTCTGAAAAATGTTGGAAATCAATTTAAATCTGTTATGTTAATCATGAGGATAATCCTACCACCACCACCAACACCACCACCACCACCATCATCATCATCATCACACACACACCACCTGAAGATCCTAAACAGGGGAGGAAAAAATGCAAGCCACAGTGGAAGAGTGGTAGCAGTGACAAAAGTTGTAGTATGAGTGATAAAGTAAAAGCCAGAAGCCATATGCCAGTTTGAAAATATGTGAAAAGTTGGTCATTTAAAAAAAAATTTGTAATATGCTGTACTCAGACAAACTAACAAAAAAAAATGAGAGAAATAAACAAAAAAAAACAGGAAAGGAATAATGATTAAATAAATAAACTAAGCAGACATAGTTGGTTCTACACTTAATATTACACTACACTATAACGTCCAAAGGAGAACATGGCCATCCAATTCGAAGAGGGTTAGACTTGGATTTTCAAATGGGGAGGAGGAGGTAAAAAAAATAACAGAAAAAGGAAAATAACAAAAAAGAAAATCCCTCTTCATGGAAAGACTTGTTTGCATCTTCAGGCATTAATGGGGAAATAATTAATTACTAACAACAACCATAAGTATACACACACACACACGTATATGTATGTGTGTGTATATATTATATATATATATATATATACACACCATATATACACACATACACACAAACATATGCACACTCTATATATTCACACACACACATTTATATATGTAAAGTACATTATGTAAATATACATACATACATATATATATATATATATATATATACATACACACACAACCATATGTAAATGTGTGTGTGTATATACACACACCCCAGAAACATTCAGTTCTATACACACTGTGACATCCGGAAAATAAGCCTGTAACATAACTAACCAACAAACATAACTAACATTCTTCAGGGATTTTAAACTTTCAACAGAACAACTTGAAATGCTAATCGTAGCCAGTAACCTTTCCAGTTTTCTCTCAAAAGTCTTCAATCAAATAAGTTTGTCTGCCAAATTCAAATAAAACAAATCAACCAGAAGTCCATATACATTTTCTTTTCTTTTCCTTTTTTTTTTTTTCTAGATTTCAATGAGAAAGAAAGCACAAATATTCATGATTCTGTGCGGGATATGGGGGGGAGAAGGAAAATATATATATGTATAAATATAAAATATAAAAACACAGAAATTAACCTCTGATGTTTTTTTTTGTTTGGATTTTTTTGTTTTTTGGGGGTTTTCTGTTAGTTTCTTTTTCCATTCCATGTTATTTCGTCTGTCCTTTCTTTTATCTCCCCCATTTCCTTCCAATTTTAATCTCAAATTTTTCTTTTTCACATATCACAATCAATCTTTTTGAATGCGTCTTAAAATAACCAAGCTGTTCACTTGTCAAGGGAATTAATTATGGATAATAACAAAAAGAAAGCCAATATTGCTTTCAGTGTTATCTCCCTTGGACTTTGTATACAATTACAATAACATCCTTTTATTTTATTTTTTACCCGAGTAATAATAAAGTGATTGATTGATTGATCAATCAACAGGTCGAATTACTCGGATAACAAACAGCCAATTTATTATTGCAAGCGTCCTTTTTCTTTTACTTCTAAAACATTGAAGGTTGGTGTCCACAAAAGTTCTTCCATTCCTACGTCTGAATTTCTATATCACTATCAACCATCAAAGGTTCTTTTTCGTACTTTTTACTACCTGTAAAATACAACAGAAAAGACATTATTATTAATGTTATTAGATCTTCATTAATCATAAGGTGAGGGAGGGGGAATATACAATAAACCGTTAAAGCATGAGGGTTACAAAAGATACAGGTTTCGACAGGACGAAATTATGTCAAAACAAGATCACTAATAACATTATCTTTTACTTGTTTCGATTATTAGCCTGCAGCCATGCTGGAGCACCGCATTGTATGACAGTGATGCTTGCTTGTAATTATCACATGATGTCATGACAAGGAGAGACAAGCATACATTTCTACATACATATATGGTCATTGCCAGTACTGCCTAACTGGCCCACGTGCCAGTGGCACGTAAAAAGCACCCACTACACTTTCGGAGTGGCTGGCGTTAGGAAGGGCATCCAGCTGTAGAAACTCTGCCAGATCAAGATTGGAGCCTGGTGCAGCCATCTGGTTCGCCGGCCCTCAGTCAAAATCGTCCAACCCATGCTAGCATGGAAAGAGGACGCTAAACGATGATGATGATATACATATGTATATGGATGCATAGATGTGTTCTCCAAGGCTTTGGTTGACCAGGGGCTACAGTATTTGAGAAACAGATACGGATTGCTAACAGAAAAAGCATCTAATAGCAGAACACTGCTTTAACATGTTTCATCCTAACCCATACAAATATGATAAAACCAAAACAGATGACAAGAGCAATAATGACAATAGTAATCATTTATCTTTTACTTGTTTCAATCATCAGACTGTGGCCATACTGGAGCACCGTCTTGAAGATATTTTTTTAAAGCCTGATATCCTATGCATGTCTTATGCCAAATTGCTAAGTTATGGGGATGTAAACACACCAACATCAATTGTCAAGCAGTGATGGAGGACAAACACAGAGACAATGACATACGTACATACATACAAATATAATTGGCATGAAACTGCTGATATTTTGCATCATTGACTGAAGCGGGAAAACTCAGCTGCAAATATTCCATGTATCGTGTCTTTGTCTAATTTCCCATCTATTAAGTTTCTGTCTAGTTTCCTGTTTGCTTTCATCTAACTTGTAATCTTTCTGTTCAACCCTTGATATATATATATCGGGTACATGCCATGAGTAATTACTCAGGGTAGGCAGCTGGTGACGTTTAATGTAGTAAAACACACACAAAAATAAGCAAAGCACAGACACGCAACTGAGTTGGAGACAGATTTGTTTCTGCCTTTATAGCGCATAAAGTAAAACGTTGTTGTAGGAGTGTACGCAGCATGTGAACTACAGCAGTATTATGCATAGCTTAAATACTGAGATAGAAAAGCAGGGGCAAATTATGCCAAACTAATCTACAAAAAAATAAACTATTTTGCATTTTATGCATAGTAATCAGAGTAACCTTCATAATTTTATTGAATAAGGTGCATCTTTTGCCATAAGAGGAAAATGTTACTATCGCTCTATTTTATTCAGGGTAGGCACTGCCTACCTTGCCTACCCAGGTGACACATCCCTGATATATGTATATATAAATAAATTCGTTTTTGGATTTGGTTTGCAAGATTCTTTATGTGAGTTCGTGTGTTGAAGCATATTCTGTTGTGTCTGGGGAGAGTCATTTTCTTTTTGTGCCTTATAATTTAATACACTCAAGATTATTGAAAAGGTTGCAAGACGCAACGAAAACTTTAGGAAAATAAAAATAAGAAATAAGTGGAAATTTTACCAGTGAGTGTGTTAAATTATAAGACACAAAAAGAAAATGACTCTCCCCAGACACAACAGAATTCACTTAATGTAAACAAAATATGAGACAATGCATAGCGTTCTGTTAAATAATACATTAAAAAAACGCATAATATCATCATCATCATTTAGCGTCCGTTTTCCATGCTAGCATGGGTTGGACGGTTCAACTGGGGTCTGTGAAGCCGGAAGGCTGCATCAAGCCCAGTCAGATCTGGCAGTGTTTCTACGGCTGGATGCCCTTCCTAACGCCAACCACTCCGTGAGTGTAGTGGGTGCTTTCTATGTGCCACCCACACAGGTGCCAGACGGAGCTGGCAAACGGCCACAAACGGATGGTGCTTTTACGTGCCACCGGCACGGGGGGCCAGGCGAGGCTGGCAACGGACACGAACGGATGGTGCTTTTACGTGCCACCGGCACGGGGGCCAGGTGAGGCTGGCAACGGACATGAGCGGATGGTGCTTTTACGTGCCACCGGCACGGGGGCCAGGCAAGGCTGGCAACGGACACGAACGGATGGTGAACAGGAAACAGACACAGAAGGTTGCGAATATTCCTCACCAGTTACCAGTCAAAGGTTCTCAGCTTTTATATACATATATACAACAGGTTTCTTTTAGTTTCTGTTTACAAAATCCACTCACATGGGTTTGGCTGGTCCGAGACTGTAGTGGAAGACACTTGCCCAAGGGGCCAATGCAGTGGAACTGAACCCGGAACCATGTGGTTGGGAAGCAAACTTCTCATCATACTGCCATGCCCAACAATGACGATGATGGCAATGATGATGATGATGTTGATAAGGAGGAGGTGGGTGAACATGCATAATTTATAGTTTATATGTAACGGATTTGCTTACCTATATCCTTTGAGAATGAATCATGAGTTAATACTCTCTTGGTTGGTGAACTCATCCCTTTTTGATGAGGATTATCAGGGATAAATACTGTGACTAACAATGCTAAAATGACCAGAATTGCTCCAAAGGCAAATGGTGGACCTGGTACAACATTCTGTCAAGCAAAACAAAAATAAAAACAATTAGAAAACAGCAAACAAATATTCATAATTACAGAGATATACTTGCATAGTAAGCAACTTGATCTGAGATTGTATGCTGAAACAAAAACAATTGCAGTGTGGAAGATGTTTCTAAGCCATTTAAGAACACAAAAACCTTTAGATTTACTTCAACATTTAAATTTAATTTGTGTCAAAATATTTTTGGCGCTTTGAAACCACAACCTGTGGAAGTGAATCTAACGGCTTTTAGTGTGTTCTTAAATGGCTTCTATACATGCTACAAATATTCACTGTTTGTTCCTTCTCAAGCCATGCCTGGCTCATAAGGGCCAGTTTCCCAGTTTCGTTGGCGTATAGGTTCCCCACCTGGACGGGACGCTGGTCTGTCACAGGTGAGCTGCAAAATGCTGGAGGAAAGAGTTAGCAGAAGTTCGCCATTACCTTCTGCCAGAGCCACATGGAGCTTAGGTGTTTTCGCTCATAAACACACATATTACCCGGTCTGAGATTCGAACCTGCGATCTCTCGACTGCAAGTCCGCTGCTCTAACCACTAGGTCATGTGCCTCCACGCAAATATTCATAAGTTTAAATAAAAAGCAAGAAAACAACTGGTTACGCTTTATATCTCTATCTCACACACACATGCACAGAACTGAACAAATACTCAAAATCTTTGTTGCACATGCACACTGACATTGCACATGCAGCAGAGTGTGTTGGCTTCAATTTTTTCAAGCCTTTGCATATCCTCTGTATTCACATGTTTACTACCATGTAGCACAGCTGTTCATACACAAGCATCATACAATCTGCCTTTCACATAAAATTGTACAGAGTTCATCTTTTACTTGTTTCAGTCTTTGGACTGCAGCTACGCTGGGGCACAGCATATGTGTATATATATATACATGACAGGCTTCTTTCAGTTTCTGTCTATCAAATCCAATCACAAGGCTTTGGTCGGCCGAGGCTATAGTAGAAGACACTTGCCCAAGGTGCTACACAGTGGGACTGAACCCGGAACCATGTGGTTCGTAAGCAAGCTACTTACCACAAAGCCACTTAAACATATTTCTTATTTCTTTATTGCCCACAAAGGGCTCAACGTAGAGGGGACAAACAAGGAAGAAAACAGGATTAAGTCGATTACATCGACCCAGTGCGTAAGTGGTACTTAATTTATCGACCCCAAAAGGATGAAAGGCAAAGTCAACCTCGGCGGAATTTGAACTCAGAACGTAGTAGCAGACAAAATACCGCCAAGCATTTCGTCCGGCATGCTAACGTTTCTGCCAATTTGCCACCTTCCAATTAAACATATTTCTAATTAAATGCACACCTATGTGATTTAATTAATTTTGAAATAAATACTCCAAGAATCTCAATGGATTTAGTAAAATAACTAACTTGTTCCTTATTAAGTTAGCACTTGGAACATTACTCAACCTTTTTGATATCAATTTGCACAAAACTGCCCCTTGGTGCTATGATACAAGTTCCTTGTTTTAAACTGAATTATATTAAAACTTCAATCAAAACTTCCATGTTAATCTTTGTGCCAAACACCACCTTAAAGTTATTTTAATAAATCCTTCATTATTTTCAAAATTAAACAAACACTGTGCATCGCAGGACGGCCTGCTGTGCTTACCTTGGATCGTAGAGCGACCTGCTGTGCTTGAGGAGACCTATTGAGTCAAGTACATCAACATCAAAAAATCAAGTGGAAATTGTAGTTGTGATACCTGTGCCGGTGGCACGTAAAAAGCACCATCCGAATGTGACCGATGCCAGTGCAACCATGACTGGCTTCCATGCCGGTGGCACGTAAAAAGCACCAACCGATCGTGGCCGTTGCCAGCCTCCTCTGGCACCTGTGCCAGTGGCATGTAAAAAGCACCCACTACACTCACAGAGTGGTTGGCGTTAGGAAGAGCATCCAGCTGTAGAAATACTGCCAGATCAAACTGGAGCCTGGTGTAGCCTCCTGGCTTCCCAGACCCTGGTCGAACCATCCAACCGATGCTAGCATGGAAAACGGATGTTAAACGATGATGATGGTAGGGTATTTCAACAGACATACAGTAACAAAAGGGTTACAGAGATGCTTTTAAGGAGGTCTTGTGTTGAAAGATTTTAATCTAAACATGAACAGGTTAGTAATAGGAAAAGCCCACATGTATAAACCATGCTGAAAAAAATAAAGGAGAGGCTGAAGGGCAGAATAGCAAAAACAGCTGGTTTTTGTTCCATTGCTGTGTTTACCAGATGACAAGGACTGCAGATGAGTGACAGGACATTGAGAGACCATTCCAGCTCAAGCTACTAAGGGAAAATGATATACAATAATGATGATGATGAACATCATTGTACTCATCATCTTCATCATTTCGACATGCCCTTTTTCATGCTTGCATGGATCAGACAGAATTTGCTAAGGTAGGTTTTTCCATGGCTGGATGCCTTTCCTGACACCAACATTCACCTGTTTCTAAGCAAGGTAATATTTCTCCATGCCCGGAGATGTTTTCACAGAAGACTGGAAATGAAGGACTCTGACTTGCATGATAGTGACTCTTAAAGCAGGTCAAGAAAAGAACACACACACACACACACACACAACAGACTTTGTTCAGTTTCCATCTCCCAAATCCATTCACAAGGCTTTGATCGGCCCAGGTGCCATGCAGTGGGGCTGAGCCAGAAACCATGTAGTTGGGAAGCAAACTTCTTACCACACAGTTTTGTTCCTTAGACTCAGAATTAATCTGAAAAGGGATTTGTATGAAAAGGATCAAGGCATGAAAGCACTGTATATACTTACCAATAGGGTATTAGTTGTGGTGGAATGAGATGAAATGTTTAAAGGAACTGGTTTCTTTTTGTTGGATTCAGCCATGTCATTCAGGTCAACATGGAATAAATAGAAAATGAAGCCGTACAGGGCCGGGCCAAGCCCATTACACAAACCACGAATGCCTGTAACCATGCCTTGAGCAACCCCTAAAAGAGAGAAATAATAATAATAAACAAGAATGGTGAGTGAGTATGATGGTCACTTTTAATTAACATAATGGTTTCATACAGCAATGATGATGATGATGATAATGAGACTGAAGGCATTTCAATGTGATCATTCTACCTGCTAGAAATAGCAACAAAAAATCCATCATATGACATAAAGGAAAGGATATTAGATAATATAGTCCTATTTTCATATATTTTTTATTGGTTTCAGTCACTGGAGTGAAACCATGCTGAAGTACCACTTTGAAAGGTTTTGTCAATCATATTGACTCAGTACTTACTTCAGCCTGGTATTTATTTTATCAATCTCTTGGATTGAGTCACCTTTCTGACATAACACTGACCTGGCATTTTCAAACTCTCAAACACACACGCGCACGCATGCATGCACGCACACACACACACACACGGTGGTCTTCTGTATAGTTTCTGTCTACCAATTCCACGCATAAGATTTTTGTTAACCTAAAGCTACAGTCAAAGACACTTTCTCAAAGTGCAGTGCAGTGTAGAACTAATCCTAGAATTACACAATTGCGAAGCAGACTACAGCCATCGCTGCACCAACATTTTTCAAAAAACTTTTATATTTATATAGGTACGAGCATGGCTGTATGTTAAAAAGCTTGCTTCCCAACTACATGGTTCCAGGTTCAGTCTCACTGCATAACACCTTGTAAAAGTGTCTTCTATCATAGTCTTGGGCCAACCAAAGTCTTGTGAGTAGATTTGATAGATGGAAGCTGAAACAAGCCCATCGTATATGTGTGTGTGTGTTTGTCTGTCTGTCCCCTAACATTATTTGACAACAGGTGTTGGTGTGTTTACAGCCCCATAACTTAGCAGTTTAGCAAAAGAGACTGACACAATAAGTACTAGCTTAAAAAAACAATTCTGGGGACAATTTGTTTAACTTAAACCCTTCACAAGGTGGTGCCCCAGCATGGCTGCAGCCAAATGACTGACACAAGTAAAAGATAAAACGACAACATGCATTTTATGAACAACAGAATTAATATACAGTTCTATATTTAAGAAATGAGGAATTATGTACATTATTTACATTATTTACATTTGAAGGATATTTGTTCTCATCTTGTTTGTTGTTAACACCAAACAAAATGAGGACAAATATCCATCAAATGTAAATAATGTAGAATTAATATATGATTCCAAACAGCTAATCAGTGATTCACTGAATTTCCAAAGGCAATAGAGCCAAGGACAAGCCTATGCAATTTGGTCATAACAAATAAAGACAAAGTGAAAATCATCATCTCTCCCTTTCATAATTTTCTTATGAACTGGAAGTGGTATCACAATTAGTGGGTGTAACATTAGTTGGCTGATATATGCAGATGACATGGTGCTACTTGGCTCATTAGATAATTTCTCGCACGCACTGAATGGCTTTACTGCCGAGTGCTACAAGGCAGGGGTGATGATGGTTAGTGTTGCGGAAACTGTGACACTGATCGTCTCAAGTAAACTAAAACTAAGAAGGTAGAAAATTTTGTACCAAGATTTAATGCTAAATTAGGGGTGGAACTTATACACAATACAAAACAACATAAAATGTTTACCTTGTTGGTCAGCATAGACATGAGCAGATACAAAAGAGCTGATGGCAGGGTAGGTGATACTGGACATGGCGGCAATAGCACCTGAACACCAAACAATCCTGAAACAAGATCAAAGAATAAAAATGAATGAACAGAGATGAGAAAATAACTTGCAACATCGTAGTGTATAAATGAAACAAGTTAATGTAAACAAAACAAAAATATTAAATAGTGGCCATATAAAGGGTAAATACATACAAGAGACATACCATATTTGTTCATGTATAATACACACCGTTTTAATGAATTTTCTTGAACCTAAGTATTCCTGGTCTACATTATACATAAGAACTAAATGCTATTCAATTTTTAATTTTTCTATAAAATAATATTTAATCTGATTAAACACTTTCTATACAACAACATAATAATAATAATAATCATCATCATCATCATCATCCTTGTCGTCATCGTTTTCCATGCTGGCATGGGTTAGATGGTCTGACTAGAGCTGGTAAACCAGAGAGCTGCACCAAGTTCCAGTCTGTTTTGGGCTGACTGGCTCTCGTGCCCGGGGCACGTAAAAGCACCCACTACACTCTCAGAGTGGTTGACATTAGGAAGGGCATCCAGCTGTAAAAACCGCCAGATCAGACTGGAGCCTTGTGCAGCCATCTGGCTCGCCAGTCCTCAGTCAAACCATCCAACCTATGCCAGCATAGAAAGCAGACGGTAAACAATGATGATGATGATGATGATGATGATGATGATGATGATGGTGGTGATGATTAAGGTGGCAATCTGGCAGAATCGTTAGCATGCCAGACAAAATGCTTAGCAACATTTCATCCATCTTTACATTCTGATTTCAAGTTCCAATGAGGTTGATTTTGCCTTTCATACTTTCAAGGTCAATAAAATAAAGTACCAGTTATATGATGGAGTCAATGTAATTGAATAGCCTTTCTCCCCTGCCAAATTTCAAACTTTGTGCCTATAATAGAATTATTATTATTATTATTATTATTAAGGCAGTGAGCTGGCAGAATCGTTAGCACGCCAGACGAAATGCTTAGTGATATTTCACCCGTCACTACATTCTGAGTTCAAATTCCACTGAGGTCAGCTTTGCCTCTCATTCTTTCAGGGTCGATAAATTAAGTACCAGTTGTGTACTGGGATCGATTTAATCGACTGGCCCCCCTCCCCCAAAATTTCAAGCCTTGTGCCTATAATAGAAAGAATTATTATTATTATTATTATTATTATTATTATTCATAAATGCATTATTTACTCACCAAGTCTGAGATCCAAATCCATAACAGGCAAGTTGGACCATTTCAAAGACTAGACCAAACATAATAGAATGTTTATATCCAAGATATCTCATTAGCAGAGTGAGAACCAATGTCTGGAGAGGAAGAAAAAGAGAAAATATAAAATAAAAAAAGGAACATTTACAAACTGCAATACCTTTAATAAAACTGTGATTTTTCTTTTAACACTCTATTACAGGATGCAAATGTATTAAATAATAGTAATGAACTTATAATATACAATGCTCAGGTACGCTAGAACTCGTCAGAAAAAGGAGCCAAAACTGCATGAACATCTTCATCATCATTTAACATCCGTTGTCCATGCTGGCATGGGTTGGACAGTTTGACCAGGGCTGGTAAGCTAAAAGGCTGCACCAGACTCCAGTCTGATTTGACATGCTTTCTATGGCTATAATGGCTATAATGGGTGCTTTTACGTGCCACCGGAACAGGTGCCATTTGTGTGACACCGGAACAGGTGCCATTTGTGTGACACCAGTGCTGCCGCGACTGTGATTTTACTCAGCTGGATGGGTCTTCATCTCAAGCACAGCACAATGCCAAAGTACATAGAACATATGCACATATTCTATGTGCATAGAATATGCACAGGAAGTGAACAGGTAATAAATAGGTGCAGGCATGGCTGTGTGGCAAGAAGCTTGCTTCCTAACCATATGGTTCCAAGTTCAGTACCCTTGAGTGGAACGTTGGGCAAGTGTCTTCTGCTATAGCCTTAGGCTATGATAACAATAATACTCTTTTACTTGTTTCAGTCATTTGACTGTGGCCATGCTGGAGCACCGCCTTTAGTCGAGCAAATCGACCCCCCAGGACATATTCTTTGGAAGCCTAGTACTTATTCTATTGGTCTCTTTTGCTGAACTTCTAAGTCACGGGGACGTAAACACGCCAGTATCGGTTGTCAAGCGATGTAGGGGGGACAAACACAGACACACAAACATATACACACATATACATATATATTATGCAATGGGCTTCTTTCAGTTTCTGTCAACCAAATCCACTCACAAGGCTTTGGTCGGCCCAAGGCTATAGTAGAAGACACTTGCCCAAGCTGCTACACAGTGGAACTGAACCCGGAACCATGTGGTTCGTAAGCAAGCTACTTACCACACAGCCATTCCTAAGCCAACTACTTTACAGAATGTACTGGGTGCTTTTCACACACACACACACACACAAACACATATATATGAGAGAAAGCGAGAGTATGTCTTAACTGGTGCAGGCATTGCTGCGTAGTAAGAAGTTTGCTTCCCAACCACATGGTTACAGGTTCAGCCCCTCTACATGACACCTTGGGCAAGTATTTTCTACTACAGCTTCAAGCCAACCAAAGCCTTGTAAGTGAATTTAGTAGATGGAAACTAAAAGTAGCCCATCATGTGTGTGTGTTTGTGTGTTTGGCCCACACCGCCACTTGACAACCAGTGTTGGTGAGTTTACATACCCATAACCTAGCATGCACCAAAAGAGACTGATAGAATAAGTACCCAGCATAAAAGGGGAAAATAAGTAGTTTAGGTGGTTGATTCAGTCGACGAAAGTTTCTTATTGTGGTGCCCCAGCATGGCCGCAGTCTAATAACTGAAACAAGTAAAAAAAAAAGATATGTCAACTAACATTGTCGTTATAGTGTCAACATACCTGTGTCCACTAACCACATTGGTTAACATATCCATGTGGCCATATTATCAACATGGCCGTGTCAACAAACACAGAAGCCATGGTGTTAACATATTTGCGTCGACTAACATTGTAGTCAATGTTAACATGTATGGCACTGCTAACATATCTGCTTCAGCTAAGACTTGATACAGTAAATGTGTCAAATTCATTCAAATCATACCGAGAAGAAAGAAAATATTCAGCAGGATATAGGCGCAGGAGTGGCTGTGTGGTAAGTAGCTCGCTCACCAACCACATGGTTCCGGGTTCATTCCCACTGTGTGGCACCTTCGGCAAGTGTCTTCTACTATAGCCTCGGGCCGACCAAAGCCTTGTGAGAGGATTTGGTAGACAAAAACTGAAAGAAGCCCGTCGTATAATATATATATATATATATATATATATATATATGTGTGTGTGTGTGTGTCTGTCTCCCCAATATAGCTTGACAACCAACACTGGTGTGTTTACGTCCCTGTAACTTAACGGTTCGGCAAAAGAGACCGATAGAATAAGTACTAGGCTTCTAAAGAATAAGTCATGGGGTCGATTTGCTCGACTAAAGGCGGTGCTCCAGCATGGCCGCAGTCAAATGACTGAAAGAAGAAAAAGAGAAACAAAGAGAAATGGGCATAGCATTGAATTTCCCTCTTGTCTCAGAAGGGATGTATGGTGAACTAAAATTTATATATAACTATGGAAGGTCAGCTGTGTAATAAAATTCTTATCAAATTAGACAGTCTGTCAGCAGTGGAAAACTTTCATTGCACCACAGCAGCAAAGTTTAAAATCCAACAAAAATCGACTTACTTGTGCGACTACAGATAAAACACCAACAACAGCTATGAAAGAGGCGACTTCTTCAGCAGAAAATCCCATGACCTGGAAAGAAATGAAAGAGAGAACAATAAGATAACTCATTGAGCAAGGAGGATGAAATCATTAAAGTACAGATTCTCTTGTTTATTATTACTATTATTATTATTACTACTACTACTAAGGTGGCAAGCTAGTGGAATTGTTAGCATGTTTAGTAGCATTCCATCGAACTTTAGGTTCTGAGTTGAAATATCACTGAGGTCACCTTTCCTCCTGTTGAGGTCAATGAAATAAGTACCAGCTGAGCACTGGGGTCAATGTAATCGACTAAACCCTTCCCTCTAAATTTCATTCCTTGTGCCCATAGTAGAAAAGATTATTATTATTATTATTTACTTTTAATCTGCATGTTTGTTAGTCACATGCTGAGACACACCCATTGTCCTGAGGCAAGTGAAGGATAAGAGATATTACAGTATGACAAAGTTTAGGAAGAGGAAGTGGTAGGGGCAGTAGCAAAATATCTTCATGTAATACAACACAGACATTTAAATGGATAGGCTTTTTCTAAGGATGTGGGCAGTACTTGTCAGTACAATCTTTTGGATTTCTCTGAGACATGGTTCTCCAGGGATCTTATCTACATATTTCTGACATCCTTTTTATCATACCTAGGGCACCTACAATAACAGGAACAGTTCTCATTTTAAGATGCCACATCTTTTGAATTTCAATTTCCAAGTTCTTATATTTACTTAGTTTGTCAAATTCCTTGACAAATATATTTTTATCAGTGGGAAAACTTATTATTATTATTATTATTATTATTATTATTGAGTGAGATAGCAGTGCATGCCATCAAAGTGACACTAGGGTAAAATATACGAAGCCCAGTATACTCATCATGAGTACCCGTCTGATAAGGGTACACTGGGCACATGCATCACGACCATATGTGCGCAACATGGTGATCTCATATCAAGATAAACAGCACATGACCTTGCAGGTGGGGCCCAGTTAGAATTTTCTTCAGGTCGAGTAACCCATCCTGCTCAAAAGGTCCCTGAATAAGGGTTGTTTAAGGATGTTGAACGAACCACCCATGTTTCCAAAGGTGAATTATCCAAACTCCAAAGAGTTCCTTTCAACACATGGCTATGATGCTCCCCCACTACTTCTGCTTGTGATCAGAGATGCACATATCGTCAGCCACTAAGGGACATGCTCAACTGGTTACGGTCAAACAACTGACAAGCAAATCTGTGGTATTGAGCAGAATATTTGCTGTAGCCCATCTTTTATACCAAGACAAAACAATGTACATGATAACACTTCCAGTCAGTTAAGATCAGAAGCCATGAGAGCCACTGTCCAGTACTGCATCAGGGCAAATTATTATTATTATTATCATTATTATTTGTTTTCGGTAATTTGTCTAGAGCAGTGATTTCCTAACATGAGGTATACGCCCCACCGGTGGGGCTTGGAAAATTTGTAGAGGGGCATGGGATCCAAATTTTTTTTTTTTTCTTAAGTGGGACATGGAACTGTGAAAAATTTTTTTTCACAGCAAACACACTACACCTATACTCAGCCTAACCAAACCAATCCCTCCAGCCAAGCATACCATATGAAGATTGTTTGCTACAGTGTAGCACTGTTTTAATGCTACAGCTGAAGCTAACGAAACTGTCTCCTCAAATCAAGGAAATCTGCCACAGTTGCCAGGCATAAAGTTCTCATTAAAGAGATTCACTTTTTTTTTCTTAGTCAATAACGTACTTTCTTTTGGTACTCAGTACTTAAGAGTTACTGGTAGGTTCTTTTGTATCAAATAACTGTGATAGGGTATTAAAAATAAAATCCTTTTTCCAAACCACCAGTGGGGCATGCATTTTTCTGGAAAGCTATTGTGGGGCCTGGGGGAAAATAGGTCGGGAAACACTGGTCTAGAGCAATGTGTGACACTACATCCTAGAGTATTATTTTGTTGATATTCAGCAAAGTGAATGTGGATGGGATTGAAACCCCAGAACGCAAAGGGAGGTAATCAAATACTAGACTTTTCTTGTTTAATGCTCCATAAATTCTGCATTTATTTAGCTCAGTGAAAAGGAAACATTCAGAGTAAAATCTGGATAAAGATACACTGAAGGAACTTGGTAATGGAGGTTCCATGTAACCATGAAGTGAAGCAATGACTTCAAGCATCAAATAGAGTATTTGTTTGTCATCATTTAGTATACATTTTCCAAGCTCATATGGATTGGATAGTTTGACAGGAACTGGCAAACCGCAGTGCTGTGACAAGTCCCAATATCAGCTTTGACATGATTTCTACAGCTGGATGTCCTTCTTAACACCAACCACTCTACAGTGAGTATTAGGTGCTTTTCTTGAACCACCAGCACCAGTGAAGTTGCCAAGCATTTTGTGAGACAGGAAAAGAGCACAAGAACAAAAAGGAAAAAAAAAAAGGAAAAACCCACCCACCATCTCAACAAAGTGGAGGGAAGTATTTGAGAGAGAGGTGGCTTTATGCCACAATTTGAGAGCCTAAAACATGTGGAGGAGCAATGGCCCAGTAGTTAGGGCAGCGGACCCGCGGTCAGAGGATCGTGGTTTCGATTCCCAGACCGGGCGTTGTGTGTGTTTATTGAGCGAAAACACCTAAAGCTCTACGAGGTTCCAGCAGGGGTTGGTGGCGACCTCTGTTGTACTCTTTCGACCCAACTTTCTCTCACTTTTTCTTCCTGTTTCTTGAGTAATGCTGTGATGGACTGGCGTCCCGTCCAGCTGGAGCGAACATATATGCCATAGAAACCGGGAAACTGGGCCCATGAGCCTGGCTAGGCTTGAAAAGGGTGCATAAATAAAAATAAAATAAATAAAAAACATGATAGAGGATCATGGGTGGCTGGGTGTAGCTGTGAAGACGATACAATGGTAGTGATGGGGGGTAGGCAGGGCAAACCCTCAAGGTACAAGAATGTGAGCATAAAAGAGGATAGGAGTTATTATTAGTCAATGTTTGCTTTTTATGCTGACATGGGCTGAACAGCGTTGAAATATAATTAGCTAATAGTTAAAATTCTAATAGAAATAATAAAAGTCGGACTATGGTGATAGCCAAAGTCCTTTTTAAGTAATCTATAAATGTTCAATAAAAATTAGATCTTCTGTTAATATTTACATTGATCAATAAATCAAAATATCTCTGTTATCAATGCGAAAAGATCAGAGTGGTGTGCAGGAAGAGGTAACTGGGGTTGTGACTAGAATAAGTGGTGGAAACTAAAAAGTTTTAAGAACTAATGCTTTTAATCAGAACAAATACAGTCTAATGCCAACAAGGGAAGCTTTAATGGAGCCAACTGACATGCCAGAAATAGCAGCTAAATGTTCTTGATCCACACTCTTAAGAGCAACAAAATTCAACACATACATACATGTCACACATATATATAAATACATATACACACACACACACACACACACAATGTGTATTTATTTCAGTAAATTTTAAATCAATCTAGCATGCCAACCCAATTTAATAGGCAGAAGTCATGCACCATAAAAACATTGAAATGATTATAATTTTAACAGTAGTGACTGCCAGACTTACATCACAGACAGATTTGAACAAAATCTTAAATCTTACCAATCTTAAATACACAAAGAAACAGGAGTACTCTCCAGCTTCAGGCAGGTATGATAAAAAGACTGCTACACAGAGCATTAATATAAGCCGGTCTTTGCCAAGTTTTTTCAATGACTAGAGAGAAAGAGAGAAAGAATTGAAAATAAAAATTATCTTCACAAATATAAAAACATATATATATAATTTATATACACATATATACATGTGTACAAATATACACACACATACATACACACACTTACACATTTGTAAGTGCGCGTACAGTTAAAAAAGGATTCATATAATAATATACATTTCCTTGGGCAAGAAGCCAATTTGTTTTATTAAGAGAAAGGAATATATAATTTATATGTCTAATCATAAAATATTGATTGACCACTTAATCAGAAATTCATAAAATATCGATTGATCACTTCATCACATATTCATAGCAAAAATAAAAAAGAGAGATTGTGTGATATTTTTGCTCTTCTCAGGGGCAGAAGCAATGCTAGTGGAATGGAGTCACTTCATCAGTGGAGTAAAACCGACTTGACACACAAGATTACCACAAGTTATACGATTCAATCATAATACATGATTGAACAGTAGAACATATATATATATTACCATATTTTTTTTCTTCAATCATAGTATCTTTCTGATTGCTTATTTTCTCAACTGTTATGCAATGAAATACTGATTTCTGTGAAGCTATGACTATGAGGTCATAGCTTCACAGTTTGCTTCCCCACCACATGGTTTTGGGGTCCAGTCACACTGTGTGGCACCTCCAGCCAGTGTCTATTGCAATAGCCTCGGGCATTAGCAGATGGAAACTAAAAGAAGCTTGTCATATATATATATTAATAGGGAAGGCCGGTTTATTGGGATTACCTAAGGTTTCCCATCCATAAAGGGTTTAGTTTTATGGTATATCACCAGATCCCGAAAACCTGTTGGCCCATGACTTCTTCAAAATATGGAGGGGTAAAAGCCTAACTATCCAAAGGTAACAATTGGAGATTATCTCCCTTTGCTATTGGCTATCGTGCCCCCATTATATATATATATATATATATATATATATATATATATATATATATATTACTTGTTTCAGTCATTTTACTGAGGCCATGCTGAAGCACTAACTTCAGTTGCACAAATTAACCCCAGGACTTATTCTTTGTAACCCTAGTACTTACTCTATCGACCTCATTTGCCAAACTGCTAATGTTACGGGGATGCAAACATACCAACATTGGTTGTCAAGTGATGGTGTGGGGGAACAAACACATACACAAAAATATATACTTATATATATATATATATATATATATATATATATATATTACTTGTTTCAGTCATTTTACTGAGGCCATGCTGAAGCACTAACTTCAGTTGCACAAATTAACCCCAGGACTTATTCTTTGTAACCCTAGTACTTACTCTATCGACCTCATTTGCCAAACTGCTAATGTTACGGGGATGCAAACATACCAACATTGGTTGTCAAGTGATGGTGTGGGGGAACAAACACATACACAAAAATATATACTTATATATATATATATATATATATAAGCACAGTAGTGCCTGTATGGCAAGTAGCTTGCTTACCAACCACATGGTTCCATGTTCAGTCCCACTGCATGGCACATCGGGCAAGTGTCTTTTACTATAGCCTTGGGCCAACCAAAGCCTTCAAAGTGAATTTGGTAGACGAAAACTGAAAGAAGCCTGTCATGTATATATATATATATATGTGTATGTGTGTGTATTCGTGTGTCTGTGTTTGTCCCCCCACCCACCCCATCCCCACCATCAGTTGACAACCGATGTTG
The DNA here is from genome assembly GCF_006345805.1 of Octopus sinensis. Classification (NCBI taxonomy): domain Eukaryota; kingdom Metazoa; phylum Mollusca; class Cephalopoda; order Octopoda; family Octopodidae; genus Octopus; species Octopus sinensis. The sequence continues at coordinate 86,357,891 of NC_043004.1, forward strand.
GTGCATTTACATCCTCGTAACTTAGCGGTTCGGGGTTAGGCAAACGAGACCAAAAGAATAAGTAGTAAGTTTATAAAGAATAATTCCTGGGGTTGATTTCTTCAACTAAAGGTGGTGCCCCAGCAGGGCTGCAGTCAAATGACTGAAACAAATAAAAGAATATATAATGGGCTTTTATTAGTTTCCATCTACCAAATCCACTCACTTGCCCAACGTGCCACACAGTGGGGCTGAACCTGGAACCATGTGGTTGGGAAGCAAACCTCTTACCACACAGCCATGCCTGCACCAATATATATATATATATATATATATATATATATATATATATGCATGTATGTTTTTGTGTCTGTGTTTGTCCCCCACCACAACTTGATAGTTTGTTTACATCCCCGTTACTTAGCAGTTTGGCTGGAGTGGGGTGGAATTACAGAATAAGTACCAGGGTTAAAAAGAAAAGTACTAAGGTTGATTAATTTGATTAAAGCTTCTCTGAATGGCCACAGTCTAATGATTGAAACAAGCAAAAGATAAAAGGTGTGTGTGTGTGAATGTTGATGTTCTAAGGCCGTGCATGTCACTGCCAGAGTGATGTTGATGGTCTTTGCCACGCTTCCCTTTCAAAGCATCTGGCTCTAAAATCCTGCCCCAAATTAGACTCGTGTGTGTGTGTGCATGTGCACACGTGTGTGAGAAAGGACAGGGAGTTAAAGAAATAAATTTTAATGAATATAAAATTTTTTTAAATTTCATGCAATTGAAGGCCTGCCATCCAGAAAATACTATGATTATTTCATCATTAAACCAACCACAACATGCAAAGATTTGGTTTAGAATATTGATTCACAGGTATCACATACCTGGTAATGAAATTATTTCAATTCTCTATTATTATTTTTACCAGGCCTTTTTTTTTTTTACCAATTATATTTTTGCTTTAGAAGGAAGACTATTTTTTTAACCACATCACAAGACAAGACAAAAAAATTAATAAATCGTTGCGAGCCAGAGATATGAAGCAACTCAATTAATCGATATTATAAATTGAGTATCATTAAAAAAGAAATAATTTCAATAATTACACCAAAGGGATCGGCTTTGTCCCATGAAATCTGTGAACCCCAGCTGGCAGGGCGTAACTTTTCAGGTAAGGATTCTGGGACAGCAACTAATATGAACAAAATATCGAGCACGGCTACAGCCGTCGCTAGCCAAATCACTAGAGTATCACTGTACAGCCGCTCCAAATATGCCCCAATGGCCGGACTTGTGACTAAACTGGCAGCAAAAGTAGCTGATACCTGCAGAGAAGAAAGAAAGAGAATATGCATTTTAAAAACAAGTAATAATTTCTCATATAAGAAGCAAGATCAAACACTAGAAGACGAGGAGGAAGGAAAGAAGGAAGCCGGAAAGAATGAAGAGAGAAAGGAGGAAGAAAGACGAGGAAAAGAGAGAAGAGGAAAAGGCAGAGGAGGGAAAAAGAGGAGAGAAAGAATGAAGTCGGAAAGAATGAAGAGAAAAAGGAGGAAGAGGGAAAGAGAGGAAGAGGAGGAGAAGGAAGAGTATGGATGCTTTTACATGCCACCAACACAGGTGGCATTTGTATGACACTGATATCTGCCACGACTGCGATTTTGCTCAGCTTAATGGATCTTCTTCTCAAGCACAACATAATGCCAAAGGTCTCAGTCTCGTTATAAATATTATCATCACTTTGTTCAACTTTGCCTTTCATTCTTTCAGGGTGGATTAAATAAGTACCAGTTGTGCACTGGGGTTGATGTAATCGACTTAATCCCTTCGTCTGTCCTTGTTTGTCCCCTCTATGTTTAGCCCCCTTTGGGCAACAAAGAAATAAATATTATCATCACTATCGTCGAAGCAGTGATAGAATTTTGAAGTTGTTATTATCATTGCTGTGGTGCAGCAGTAGATGTGCAGTTAAGACATTCACTGGGGCAAAGTGTCCTTTATAATAGCCTGGAACTGACCAATGTCTTCTAAGTAAATCTGGTTGATGGAAACTGTATGGAAGCCTAGCAGATGTGTATGAATTTGTGTCTTCGTGTCTGTGATTGTCCTCTGTCCTACCATTTAACAACCGGTGTTAGTTTGGTTAGATTTTGTAACTTAGCAGTTCAACAAAAGAAACCGATAGAATAGGCACCATACTTTAACCATTTAGCAATTAAACTGGTCACACCCATTTCAAATATTCTACTTGTTTTATATTCAATCTGATTAGATCCAGCCTCTCACACCTACCCTACAATGTCATCCCCCAAAAAAATAAACAATCACATCAGAGAAATCTCAAAGTTATGAGATAATGCATGATTAATTCAACACCTTGTGATTAAATAAACATTACATTTGACTGAGTTATTTGAATGCGACAGGGTTAACAAACAAATTGAGATCAATCTGTTTGACAAAATTAAAAAGAAAATCTACAAGGCAGTGCTCCAGCATAGCCACAATCCAATTAACTTAAGTAAAAAGTAAAAGGCAATACATGTTTTTCAGGTCTGATCTCACTGTGTGGCACCTCAGGTAAGAATCTATTATGGCCTCAGGTTGAATAATGCTTTGAGAGTGAAATATGGCAGCTGAAAACTCATTCATACACATGCACGCAATGCTTGTATTTATATTTGTGTGTACATGTTGACATAAACACAGTCATCAAAAAAAAATTCAACAGGTGTTACATCAGTAACATAACTTAGCCATCAATAAAATTAAGTTTCAGAATCGCACTGGTTCCATAAGTGAACTTGGTGCGAGACCACATGTTGAGACTAAAGCAATTACAGCATGACTGTTATTCTAGCTGTTTAATAACATAAAGCTACTACACCGACCTTTTTTTAAATTATTTCATGAGGTGCCGGTGACACATAAAAAGTGCCATTTGAGTGTAGCCAATGCCTGACTGGCTCCTGTGTGTCGGTGGCATGTAAAAAGCACCATTTGAATGTGGAGGATGCGAGTGCCGCCTGCTGGTGGCACATAAAAAAGCACTCACTACACTCTCGGAATGGTTGGCGTTAGGAAGGGTATCCAGCTGTAGAAACTTTGCCAAATCGGATTGGAGCCTGGTGCAGCCTCCCAGCTCGCCAATCCTCAGTCAAACCATCCAACTTACACCAGCATGGAAAGCGGACGTTAAATGACGATGGTGATGATCACGATGATGATGAAGTGTCGTAAAATATATTAAAGATGAATTTTAACACCTTTGCGTTATTAAATAGGGAGACAGAAATAAGTACTAGCTTGAAATAAATAGTGTCGTCGGTATGATGGACTAAAACATTTGAAATACAATACCCCAGTATAACCACAGTCCTAATGACAGAAACCAGTTAACCCTTTAGCATGTAAACAAGCCATATCCGGGCCAAATATTTTAACTACTTTATATTCAGATTGGCCTGATCCAGCCTTTCATACCTACCTACACTGTCATTCTAAAAATATACAAATATGTGGCTGTGTGGTAAGTAGCTTGCTTACCAACCACATGGTTCCGGGTTCAGTCCCACTGTGTGGCACCTTGGGCAAGTGTCTTCTACTATAGCCTCAGGCTGACCAAAGCGTTGTGAGTGGATTTGGTAGACGGAAACTGAAAAGAAGCCCGTCGTATATATGTATATATGTGTGTGTGTGTGTGTGTGTATGTCTGTGTTTGTCCCCCCAACATCACTTGACAACCGATGCTGGTGTGTTTATGTCCCCATAACTTAGCAGTTCGGCAAAAAGAATTACAAAGAATAATCCTGGGGTCGATTTGCTTGACTAAAGCTGGTGCTCCAGCATGGCCACAGTCAAATGACTGAAACCAGTAAAAAGAGTAAATACATCATTGAAATCTTGAAGCTACAAGATAATGCAGGATTAATTCAAAACTATGTGAATAAATAATTATATTTGATAGAATAATCTCAATGCTAAAGGGTTAGAGTCCACAGCTTTTGTATTGGTGAGGTGTCAATGTGGATGATATTTAGTTTGATATCAATTGTAGTTTGATGTTTCTAAAGTTGCAACACTCAAGAATCCCTGGGAAGTGGAATGAGAGATACACAGTATGACAGAATGAGATGACTGGGCAGGGCTGTCTAGATTCTGACATTTAAGCTGTTTTGGTGACAGTTTGTGCTGGCAGTGGAGGAAAGTACAGATATATACACAGACACATGCACATAGAAATATACAAGTATAGAGTGAGAAGGAAAATGAGACATACATACAAACCTAACTACACATTCAGAGAGAGAAAGAAACCTTAAAACACCTGATCTCAAATAAATCACTGTCAAGTCAGTAATGTCAAATAGATGGTGCCAATACAGCTGTGCCAAAACGTCTCATACCCATAGTGTGGAATGCTGAGAGAAGGAAAGGAGAATGCGTAGATAAGGATAGAAGACAGCATGTATGTCTGAGTATTACTGGCACCAGAATACTGGTGGGTGAATGCCTGCTAATTGAGTGTCACTCTTACATTTCAGATCATGATGCAGAAAAGTTTAACTGTGGAATCCACATTTAAACTTCTCCGCATCATAATCCGAAATGTAAGATTTTCTTTCGACCATGATGATGGAGGCTTGAATTATCCAATGTTTATTTGCTTCCATTACAGCCTGCATATAATGGTAAAACTACATCCGCCAAGATTATGATGGATCTCTGAGCCCCCAGAAACAGTTGTTGGACTTATAACACCTTACATCTTCCCCTTTGGCAGAAGATGACTGGGCAGGGCTGTCTAGATTCTGACAATTTCTCTGTTGTGTGTACTGTTATAGCCACATCTGCTCCTATCTTGAGATTTGGGGGGGGGGGTTATAATCTCATGTAAACTTTAATCTTTTGTTTGTTTTTTTTTCTTTTACTGGTTTCAGTCATTTGAGTGCAGCCATGCTGGAGCACTGCCTTTAGTCGAAGAAATCGACCCCAGGACTTATTCATTCTAAGCCTAGTACTTATTCTATCGGTGTCTTTTGCCGAACCACTAAGTTATGGGGATCTTCACGTAAAAAGCACGATCTGATTGTGGCACGTAAAAAGCACCCACTACACTCATGGAGTGGTTGGCGTTAGGAAGGGCATCCAGCCGTCGAAACATTGCCAGATCAGACTGGGCCTGGTGCAGCCTTCTGGCTTCCCAGACCCCAGTTGAACTGTCCAACCCATGCTAGCATGGAAAGCAGACGCTAAACGATGATGATGATATATTTATACTTAAATATTCATCATATGAAAGTCTTCAGCCTTTGCTTTCTTTCTGTTTGCATGTATACATATATAAGGTACTTGCCCCAAAGTGCCATGCAGTGAGACTGAACCTGGAACCATGTGGCTGAGAAGCAAGCTTTTTCCCACATAGCCACATCTGCTCCCATCTTGAGATTTGAGGATTTTTTTTATAATCTCATGTAAACTTTAATCTTTTTTTTTTCTTCTTTTATTGGTTTCAGTCATTTGACTGTGGCCATGCTGGAGCACTGCCTTTAGTTGAAGAAATCGACCCCAGGACTTATTCTTTGTAAGCCTAGTACTTATTCTATTGGTCTCTTCTGTTGAACTGCTAAGTTACAGGGATATAAACACACCAACATCAGTGTCAAGCATTGGTAGAGAGGGATAAATAAAGACACACAAATACACACACATACACACACAAACATATACATATATACGATGGGCTTCTTTCAGTTTCCATCTACCAAATCCACTCACAAGCCTTTGGTCAGCCCAAGGCTATAGTAGAAGACACTTACCAAGCAGTGGGACTGAACCCGGAACCATGTGGTTGGGAAGTAAGCTTCTTACCACACAGCCACTCCTGCACCTAATTTGCTAATTACTCCAGCAAATACCAGACAATTTCATTGACTCTTGTTACATATAAATGAAGAACTATATCCTGAAGGAGTGGCTGGAATCCAAAACATTATCAGTAGGCTTAAGGGAAATGCCTGGTTATACATAAAATAGAGTTATATTCTAGATAAATTCCCAGTGCTACCAATACTCCATTTCAAATACAGGGCTTTTGAGGAATTAGATGTCTTAATGATTATCAAGTAAAGATAATCTGGATATCACACTTATGATTAAAATAATTAAATTGGCTGACAAGGATATGAAACTAAAAAGTTAAAATACTTCCTCAATCTGTCTGTTACAGATAAAAATTATTACGGATTATTATAACAGATTATATATATATATATATTCACACACACAGCATATACACACATGGAAATACAATTTGCACACATACACATGCATGTTAACATATATGTATACATATAAACACAAACACACTAACATTCACATAAGTGTACATACACAAACTCACATACACATGCACAGATCTACAACACACACATGTATACATATAAACACATTTACATACATGTATATACACAAACCTGTACACACATAGAAACATCGCACACACACACACACACACACACATACACACAACATAAAAACATTCATATATACATAAACCCATACACACACACATACACAACATGCATGCATACACATATACATGTATTCATATATACTTTTCTACTCTGGGCACAAGGCCCAACATTTTTGGGGAGGGGGCCAGTCAACTGGTACTTAATTTATCAATCCCGGAAGGATGAAAAGCAAAGATGACCTCACCGGAATTTGAACTCAGAATGTGAAGACAGATGAAATACCACTAAGCATTTCGCCCTGCATGCTAACATTTCTGCCAGCTTGCCACCTTACATGTACTTGTATATAATAACATATGTGTATATATACACATACATGTATATATACACATCCATATTCACAAGACAAAGTGGATGAGAACATTAGAAGAGGAAAAGCAGGAGAAAGTAGTGACTGCTAACCAAGTAGGAAGCACACACATTGTTAAGAAGGCCATGTAAAGTACATTAATATGTACATACAGATTGGTAAATGTGTGGGTGTGAGAGAGCAAAAGTGAGATTAAGTACCTGGTGTGATTGAAAATGTGTATAACAAAAATAAAAATGAAGATCTCTGGGAAAACCTGTTAGTTAATACCAGAAAATACTTTGCAACAAGGATACCTCTATGTGGTTTCTTCAATCTGCTAAAAGTAGAAGCCATATAGCCATCAAATGATACCTCTAATGTCTTAACCCATTAGCATTTAAACCGGCTATATCCGGCCAAAAGTATTCTGCTTGTTTTATGTTCAAACTGGCCATATCTGGTCTCTCACACCAACCCTACAATATCGTTTTAAAAATTAACAGCTACCTCATCAAAATCTCATAGCTACAAGATAATGCATGATTAATTCAAAACAATGTGGATGAAAATGCCTTAATTTGGGTAGAATAATGCGAACACTAAAGGGTTAAATATAAAAGAGTGGTCACAGCTGGAATGCCAATGATCTTGGGCCGATTTAACACTGAACAAGATTCAAAGAGCTAAACTAGGAACCTAACATGGGGCGGGGGGGGGGGCGCCCTGACGCAATACTAGGTAGTGGCTCTCATAGCTTCTGATCTTAACTGATTGGAATTGCTATCATGTACATGTTTTTGCCGTTATGAAAAAGATGGGCTACAGCAAATATTCTGCTTGATACCACAGATTTGCTTGTGCTTGACAAACCCTTATCAAATGGGTAGTCATGATGGGTATATTGGGCTTTATATATTTCTACCCCATCATTACTTTGATGGCATGTGCTGCCCTCTCACTCAATATATATATATATATCATCATCATCATCGTTTAGCATCCGTTTTCCATGCTAGCATGGGTTGGACGGTTCTACTGGGATCTGTGAAGCCAGAAGGCTTCATCAGGCCCAGTCAAATCTGGCAGTGTTTCTACGGCTGGATGCCCTTTAAAATTAAACTTAAATGTTGAAATGAATCGAACGGTTTTGTGTGTTTCTTAAATGGCTTACAAACACCTTCCACGCTGCAATTGTTTTCGTTTCAGCACACGATCTCAGATCAAATTACTTGCTATGCGAGTACATCTCCGTAATATATATTCAATATTATCTGGATAATAACCTCATAAGGTGCATTTAAAAGTTTCTATATTGGCTACCATATGCCATCAAACAGCAAAGTTATTCTTTGAGCTGTGTGTGTGTGTGTACATACACACACACACAGTCTAATGAAGACTAGCAGGCCAAAACTTCGAAGTCACTGTCTTCTCTTTTCTTGTATAAATGTCTAAGAAACACGTACTTTACTAAAAAGTATTGAGTAATTTTCAGTCTAATGTTAAATTGTTTTCACATATAATGATAAAAAATAAACATAAATACATATACATATGCACACACACACACACATATATATACAACCCGTTAAAATCCTATTTAAAAAAAAAACAAATCTTCCCTTCAATTCATTTCCTTTTTTCTCACTTAGATACCTGTACCCTTTATTGCTAACCCCTTCTCTCTGCAAGTAAATATTTCTTACTTAACCCTATCACCACCACCACCAACACCACCTCAGACCCTTCTGTTAACACCTCCTCTCCCACTGCCCCTCCTTCTGTGATTTGCGGTTCCCACACCCACAGCCTCTGTTTAGTCTATATTTACCTGCCTTATATTTATGTAATCTCTTTCTCTTTACTTTGTGTGTGTATGTGTGTGTGCATGCACGTGTGCCCTCACTATACCTCTATACTTCTTGCTCCCCTGCCCACTTGTCCATACACACTATTTTCCCATAATTGCCCTGATTCACACAGACACTGGTTTCCACAACTGCGTAAAGTACACCCACTGCATCCTTGCTTCGAATCTTCACATGGCAAAGCATTAACGAATGTCATAAATGCGATACGTTCAGACTTCCACCCAGCTACATATACCATGCATTTAAGAAGTTCACATTGCAACCAAGCGGTTTTGGGGTTCAGTCCCACTATACACCTTGTAGGTCCTGTCCAATCAATGTCGTATAAGTGAACTTGGTAGACAATTTGTGTGTGTGTGCGTGTTTATACATGCACACACAAATGTAGACAGATAGACAGAAAGATACATACATACTAATACATACTGATAGATATATAAATAGATATATACATACTGATAGCTGGAAAAATACATATATAAATACTGATAGATAGATACATACATACATACAGACATGTTCGTACACAAATACATAGTCATATCTGTATGTATGTACATGCAGACAGGTTTATACATACAGACAGACAGACAGACAGGTATATATGTATGAACATACATAGACAGACACAGAGATAGATAGAATAGACAGACATAAAATTGTTACTTGCACCGTATGCAGCAAAACGATGATTCGTACATTTATATCTCATACATTTTGGCAGATTTTTTTATACACAGACACACACACACACATATTTCCTTTATTTTTAATTTGAAATCACAAAATGACTCAGGGGCTAAGAATTTTATATATGCCACTTGATAAATCTCTCAGCTCTTCAGTTAGTTAAATTCTGCCAATTAAAAATAATATATATATATATATATATCTCCTCATCATCATTATCATCGTTTAACATCCGTTTTCCCTGCTGGCATGGGTTGGATAGTTTCACTGGGGACTGACAAGCCAGGAGGCTCTACCAGGCTCCAATCTGATCTGGCTGTGTTTCTACAACTGGATGCCCTTCTTAACGCCAACGAGTTCAAGAATGTAGTGGGTGTTTTTCATGTGCCACCAGCATAGGAGCCGGTCAGGTGGCACTGGCATTGACCATGTACGGACAGTGCTGTTTACATGCCACCAGCATGGGGAGTCAGTCAGGCGGCGCTGGCAACAACTCACACATGAATGTAGCTTATTGTGTGTCACAACTACAAGTTTCCATTTGATTGTGATTTGATTTTTGATTTTGATTTTACTTGACTCAATATATATATACATACATACATAGTTATGTACATTTGTACATACATACATACAGACAGATATATATGTATGTACATATATATAGACAGACAGGTACATATGTACATACATACATACATACATACATACATAGATATATACATACATATATACATACATACATACATACATACATACATACATACATACAGGCGCATGGCTTAGTGGTTAGGATGTTGCACTCACGATTGCGAGATCATGGGTTTGATTCCCAGACCAGGCGTTGCGTTGTGTTCTTGAGCAAAGCATTCATTTCAGGTTACTCCACAATCATTCCAACATCTGACATGTGGCACCCAGTTGCACCTGTATAGGTAACATCGATTTGATGGAGAGAGTGTGCTTATGTCTACATAAACATTTGACCACTATAAACAAATCATCTGTGTGGTTGTTCGGCAAGAAAGTGTTGAACCCTCATACGTCGCCAAATGACATCAGAGTCCATGTAAAGACAGATAGGATGCCACTAAGCATTTTGCCCGGAGTGCTAACCCCAGTGCATAACTGGTATTTATTTAATCAAACCCCACCAAAAGGATGAAAGGTAAAGTCCACCTCAGAAAGTAGTGACAGGCGAAATACTACTAAGCATTTCATCTGTCATGCTAATGATCCTGCCAGCTCACCGCCTTAAAATTAATAATGATAATGATAATAATAATAATGGCTTCAAATTTTGGCACAAGACCAGCAAATTCAGGTGAAGGGATAAGTCGATTATATCTCCAGTACTCAACTGGTGCTTATTTAATCGACCTCCGAAAGGATGAAAGGCAAAGTTGACCCCAGCAACATTTGAGCTCAGAACACAAAGACAGACGAACTACCCCTAGGCATCTTACCCAGCATATTAACAATTCAGCCTGCTCACCACCTTCTTTGATGATGGTGAAGATGATGATGATGATGATAAATGCCCTGATGCAGTACCAGACAGTGGCTCTCATGGCTTCTGATCTTAACTGATTGGAAGTATTATCATGTACATTGTTTTGTCTTGGTATAAAAGATGGGCTACAGCAAATATTCTGCTCAATACCACAGATTTGCTTGTCAGTTGTTTGACCTTACCCAGTTGAGCATGTCACGTAGTGGCTGACGATATGTGCATCTCTGATCACGAGCAGAAGTAGTGGGGGAGCATCATAGCCATGTGTTGAAAGGAACTCTTTGGAGTTTGGATAATTCACCTTTGGAAACATGGGTGGTTCGTTCAACATCCTTAAACAACCCTTATTCAAGGACCTTTTGAGCGGGATGGGTTACTTGACCTGAAGAAAATTCTAACTGGGCCCCACCTGCAAGGTCATGTGCTGTTTATCTTGATATGAGATCACCATGTCGCGCACACATGGTTGTGATGCATGTGCCTAGTGTACCCTCATCAGACGGGTAGTCATGATGGGTATACTGGGCTTCATTTATTTTACCCTAGTGTCAGTTTGATGGCATGCACTACTCTCTCACTCAATAATAAAATTATTATAATAATAATAATAATAATAATAATGTACTCACCAGTCCATAAGCAACACTTCGCTCTTCCTCAGAAGTAACATCAGCAACATAAGCAAAGACAACACTAAAGGTGACAGCAAATATTCCTGACATGGACAATATGGCGAAGTACCACCTGTTGTAGGGAAGAGAAAAGAAAATAGAAATATTAACAATAATGATAATAATGATGATTCCTTTATTAACCACAAAGGGATTACATTAAGAAAAAAATTAAAATAATATTGATAATAATAACAAGAGCACTCAAAAAGTGCAAATCTCTGCCAAGGCAACACCAATGTCCTCTCAACGATTAGCTGGAGATGATTTTTAAAATGAGAATATCCGAAATAAACTCGATGATTCTCACAACTGAGAATACTAAAGATGAACCCGACTGCTCTCAAAACAAATTAAGTAAAAAGAAAACAGGAAAAATAATCCAGAATCTTTGTCTGGTACTGGATCGATCACAAAATCTAATCAGTTTGTGCCAGTCACAAGGTCAAACATCCCTCAAAGTTTCATCCGAATCCATCCAGCGGTTCTTGAAATATCTTGTCCACAGACAAACAAACTAACAAACACAACTGAAGACAATACCTCCACCTTCACAGGCGGCGGCGGCGACAACGACGACGACGACAACAACAACAACAACAGACACATGTGACTGCACACAAATGAAAATCTTTAATTGTTTGCCTGCTTAGTTAGGGTTAACCTGAAACTAAACAACATGTCCATGCACTTTGCACTATTACAGTCATCAATATGCACAAGAAATTGATCCTCTAAAAATGTGTGTAAATACATTATTTACTGTAAATCAATTATTTTTTTTAATATAAGTGATTTCATTTTTCTACATAACTCATAGCTTACCCACTAAATGATATATTAATTAACATCATCCTTATTGTTTTATCTCCTACCTCATGCTGGTATGGGATGATCAAGACTTTTTGAGGCAGTGTCTTGGAGTCAAATTGTCATTATTGATTCCAATCCTCTAACCCTTTAGCATTTAAACCAACCATATCTAGCCAAACTATTCTGCCTATTTTATGTTTAAAACATCCAGATCTGGCCTTTCGCACCTACCCTTCAATATCACTTTGAAAGTATACAATCACATCATTAACATGTAGAAGTTATGAGAGTGTGAATAATTAAAGGGTTACGTTTTAATATGAAATCTAAACCAAATGCAACCACAGTAAACATTGAAAAAAATATATAAATAAAACACAGAGTTATATGAAGAATTAACAAGAATATCCCCAATTAAAATAAGCTTGCATTATTTGTTAAATGCCTGCCTGCTGTACATCTCCATTTCCTTGAGTTTAATTGGCCAGAAAATTTAGTTAATTTTTACATATGAAATGTTTAAAACACATGTTTTAATACCGAATGTCTTTCAGAACTAACATATATATACACCATCAAAGTCAGTAGGTTTTTCTCTGTTGTTGTTGTATGTGCAAAATGATGGAGAACAGGATTGTCGAACCAACACATGACAGCACAGAAATAAACAGATGTAACATAATGATGATTGATGACAAAGTCTACATAAATAGCAAAGGTTTTCAATTATACACACATGGACATTTAAAATACATATAACAGACACATGCGACTGCACACAAATGCAAACTTATACATTAACTCACACACATCTACAGACCATGTATTTTATGTGAAAAGCATTTCAAATAAACTACAAGAATTTATACATCCAATTATAATTTTCAATTTTATTGCACAGGTTTATGGCAGCATGTGAGGTGAATGACACAATTACTCAACTTGTGGAGAAATTAAGGCAGGCAAGGCAATGATCTTTCATTGGCACTTTTCCTGGTAAATTTCTGGTAAATTCACAGCTTCTCAACAGAAATTATATGTATGCACAATCCAGAATTGGGGCATAATATACAAGAAACAACAAATTGCAAATAACATTAAAGGATGGCTCACATAACTTCTTTATCCTTTTTAATGTTGTTGTTGTTTAACCCCAGGCCAGCCTTATTCGAGCAGACCCTATGATCAGAGGGATTCTAGCTGTAACACTTTTTTTTCTTTCCTAGAAGCACAAAGCCTGAAATTTTGCGGAAGGTAGGTTAGTCAATACCATTCATTCCAACACACATATACACACTCAAGCACATATACACACTCAAGCACATATACATACACACATTTGTTAATTGAGGTTGGTAAAGTGAAATTAAAGGTGGTGGTGGTGGTGGTGCCACTGCCTAAGACCGCCTGTATTAAAGTCTTTATATGACAATAAGAAAGTGCAAGATTTCAGTCCATTGACACCAAAAAAAAAAAAAACAACTGAGTTTATATTGCCAATTAACGATGCACTTAAGCAACCTACTTGTTAGAAACATAGTCATGAAAGGGTCAAATCAGTGATTCTCAACCATTTTTTTATCTATGAACCTCTTTGATTAATTACCATTCTATTCCAGTGGACCCCCATAGCCATTCGATGTTTAAAAGCAAGTTTTATAGATACATCTTTCATGATTCCAATTTTGTTATTCAACTTCTGTAGGTTGAACTTTGTAAAACGTTTGAGAAAGAAATTTAGCTGTTTCTTGCAATAAACACATCTAAAGCAAAATTGTTTTATGGACAATTGGAAATGAAGGACACCACTTGTACGACAGTGACACTCATTTACAACAATCACATGATGTCAAGACAAAGAGACACCATTTCTCTCTCTCTCACACACACACACGTATATGACAAGCTTCTTTCAGTTTCTCTCTACCAAGTCCATACACAAGGCTTTGGTTGGCCTAGGGCTATAGCAAAAACACCTGCCCAAGGTGTCATGCAGTGGGACTGAACCTAGTACTACAGGAGCTGAAGAGCAAACTTCTTACCACAAAGCCATGCTTGCACTTCATAAATCCTTATACTACTGTAGATCCTCAATTTAATATTTTGCTACCATGGGGCCGCCAAAAATGCTATATGGACCCCTTGGGGTCATATGGATCCCAGTCAAGAACATCATCATCGTCGTCATTTAACATCCACTTTCCATGCTGGCATGGGTTGGACAATTTGACAGAAGACTGGCAAGCCAGGAGGCTGCACCAGGCCCCAATCTGATCTGGCAAGGTTTCTACAGCTAAATGCCTTTCCTAATGCCAACCACTCTGAGAGTTTAGTGGGTGGTTTTTATGTGCCACCAGCATGGAATCCAGTTAGGCAGCACTGGCATCAACCACATTCAGATGGTGCTTTTTACATGTCACTGGCATGGGAGCCAGTCAGGGAGCACTGACATTGACCACATTTGGATGGTGCATTTTATGTGCCACCAGCACAGGAGCCAGTCAGAGGCACTGGCACAGTGGGTTAAATGATCGAGCAGAAGCTTCATTGGATAATCAACAGAAAAATGTAAGAGGTGTATTCCAACCCATACACAAACTCATCGTCATTATCATTTAATGTCCACTTTTCCATGCTTGCATGGGACAGACAGAATCCATTGAGGCAGATCTTTCTAGGGTTGGAGGCCTTCTCCATCACCAACCCTCACCTGTTTCCAAGCAAGGTAAAAATTTCCCTATTGTCAGATATATTTTTCACAGAAGGCTGGAAACAAAACAATCTCATTTGTATTACAGTGATGCTCATTTACAACCATCATGTAATGTCTAGATAAGGGTACACATAAACACACACATAACACTATCATCATCATCATCTAATGTCCATTTTCCATGCTATCCTGACACCAACTACCTTACATGGTGTGTATGTATGTATGTGTGTATGTGTGTATATATACACACACACATACATAACAGGCTCTTTTTCAGCTTCCATCTATCAGATTCGGTCACATTTAGTCACAAGGTTTTGGCTGGCTCAGGACTATAGAAGAAGACTAGGTGCCTCACAGTAGGACTGAACCCTAGACCACATGGTTGGGAAGCAAGCTTTTTAACAACACAATCAACATAACTCTTTGCAAATTATAGTATTAAAGGAATACTTACCAAGGACTTATCTTCATCAGTGGAATTGGAGCACATGTGAAGGAAACTGTTAGAATCAGGAAAGGTTTTCGACCCCAAACATCTGAGAGGGCTCCAATCAATGGAGCACTCAAGAATGAGAGCATACCCTTAAATAAAGAGAAAGAGCAATAAGATGAAGACAAGGAGTTAATATACACACTAATGTACTTAGAAAGTCTTTCAGTAAAAATCAATACAAAAAAGAAGTCATGCACACATACACACACAATGACAAATACATGCTGAAGAGTCTGCCAATGAATAAACAACCTTTTTACTATTCATAATAGTCTGTGTACATATAGGTATACAGATATACACACTAAAACCACTAGTAATATTTTCTTACTTTGCATAAAGCAAGCCCGTAAATAATAAATAATAGCAATAGAAGTCACAGTAAGACATCATGAGAATGTGACAGGTAATGAAGATTCTCAACGTGAGAAGGTTTATCGATCAGGTGAATGACAACACTCATTTCTTAATGTAGTCTGGCCTGCGGGTGGTCGAAGGAAATATGCCACAATGAGAGCAACACATGACAGTGAATTGACTTATCTATTTATTATGGAGAATCAACAGCTGTTGAAGGCCATGGTTTAGCAGTGTTTAGACAGCAAACTTAGCAGCTGGGATAGTGGGGCCAAAACAGTATAAGAAAGTGAATTTGTTTTGAAGGCAAAGAAGGTTGCAAAAATGTTGGCTTTGGCAGCGAGAATGTTTCTATGATAACAAAGTCAGTTAGGTAAAGTGTGAGAGAAAAGGACAGTTCCCACAGAGTGCAGGTGATGAACTTGGCAAGAAAGCTATTTTGGAGAGAAAGCAATGAAAACAACTGCAAGATATGTTATCATAAACTTAAAGGTTGTTCCTCTACTCTTTCAGTCCATTATCCAGTTCTGCAACAAAGATACACATGACTAGAGCTGAGTAGAACCATCTGACAAATAACAACAGACAAGTACATCATCATCATCATCATCATCATCATCACCACCACCATCAGTTTGATATCCATTTTTCCATGGATCAGACAGAATTTGTTGAGCTAGGTTTTCTGCAACCCTTCCTGTCATCACTAGCCCTCACCTGTTTCCAGGTATACGGTAATATTTCCCTACGGCTGAACATATTTTCACGGACAATTGGAAATGAAGGACACCACTTGTATGACAGTGACACTCATTTACAACAATCACATGATGTCGAGACAAAGAGACACTATTTCTCTCTCTCTCTCTCTCTCTCTCTCACACACACACACACAAGTATATGACAAGCTTCTTTCAGTTTCCCTCTACCAAGTCCATACACAAGGCTTTGGTTGGCCTAGGGCTATAGCAAAAACACCTGCCCAAGGTGTCATGCAGTGGGACTGAACCCAGTACTACAGGAGCTGAAGAGCAAACTTCTTACCACAAACCCATGCTTGCACTTCATAAATCCTTATCAATTGCTACAACTGAATAAGTTTATCAACTTCATCAATGGAAGTATACCCTTTGCCATTGCATGTGGACATTATAACTGCCTTGCCATAAAACACTGCTTCAGCATTAAATCCCTAAGATATTGACCCTTTAGCATTTAAACCAGTCATATCCTGCCCTAATAGTCTACTTGTTTTATGGTCAAACCAGCCAGATTGGGCTTCTCACACTAACCCTACAATGTCGTTCTAAAAATAAGCAATCACATCATTGAAACTGCAAAGCTACAAGATAATGCTTTATCTATGGAAAACAATGAGAATAAACAAGTGTTGCATTTGACAGAGTAATCTAAATATTGACAGGTTAAACGAAACAAGATGAAAGATGATTGGTTGAACTGGCCTTCGAAAGGGAAATATCTCAAGAAACCAAGCCAACATATCATTTTGTAGAACCATTTAACTTATATACATACACAATATATTTACATATATAAAAAAAAAATGTCACAAAAAAGGGTAAAGAGCCCTTTCAGTCAGATTGCACCTAGAAAGTTCCCCTCCAAGGCACAAGTCCGGACAAGGTTGTTTATGGAAGACCACCAGTTGCCCATGCATGCCAACTTCCCCTCCCTACACCACTGATGTTATCCAAGGAAAAGGCAAAGGCCGACACACTTTGGTACGAGTGACATTGCAATTCATTTTTATTGCTGAGTAAACTGGAGCAAGGTGAAATAAAGTTTCCTGCTCAAGAACACAACACACAGTCCAGTCTGGGAATTGAACTTATTATCTCATGATTGTGAGTCTGACGCTCTAGCCACTGAGCCATGCACCTTCACAATTACCACATATAAGTGAAATAAACAGCAGAGTTGCTTTGGTTCAAGCAGAAAGTGCAGAAGCTACTCTAAGGTATTACAAGCTCTTTTCCTGAATCCATTGCAATGTTGGAAACCCACCTGTATCATCAGCAGGTATCTCAGGGTCACAAGTTTTCTACCCTTAGCTTGTACACTTTATCTGAGTGCAGCAGAAAAAAAGACAATAAAATTAATTTACAAAATTCGACATAAAGAGTCTTGTACAGATGATCACACTCATGCAATTAATAGGTCTTCACAATCCAGATTGACTTGGGGTTAAATAAAAACATCATAAGTAGGTACAATGATGTATCTTTCCCACATGTCAGCAGAGAAATGGAATTCAGTGTCGGTCAACATAGAAAGAATATACACGGAGTAGAACAGAAACGTGATTTTCTTTTTAAGGTCATGAGACTGGCTTTATACTGCAAATAGGTGAATATGTGAGAACTTGATCAACAGGTGAAAAAAATAAAAAGAAAGCAACATGCCTGATAGGAAAAAAACATGAACAATGGCACAGGCAAACAAACACAGGGTATTCTTTACAGAAGCAAATAAGACCAACATATTACTTACTTTCACTCCTTGAATAAGTCCATTCATCAAAAATGTGTGATCAGGGAATGTGTCATTTAAGACCTGGAAGTAAATAATAATAATAATAATAATAATAATAATAATAATAATAATAATAATAATAATAACCACAACAATGGTAAAAATAACAACAATAATAATCATCATCGTCATTTAACGTCCATTGTCCAAGCTGGCGTGAGTTGGACATTTTGATCAACACTGGCAAGTTAGAAGGCTGCACCTGACTCCAGTCTGGTTTGGCATGGTGTCTATGACTGGATGCCCATCCTAATGCCAACCACTCCAAGAGTGTAATGGGTGCTTTTACAAGCCACTGGCATAGGTGCTATTTGTATGACACCGGTATCTGTCATGACTGCGATTTTACTTGGCTTGATGGGTCTTCTTCTCAAGCACAGCATAATGCCGAAGGTCTTGGTCATTCGTCACTGCCTCCACGAGGCTCAACACTCGAAAAGTGTTTTTCACAGGCCACTTTACCTCGCGAGGCGTAATGCTCGAAAGGTGCTTTTTATGTGCTACCGACATAGGTGCCAGTTACGTGACACGAGCATCAGCCACAACTATGATTTCACTTGGCTTGACAGGTCTTCTAAAGTAAAGCATATCGCCAAAGGTCTCGGTCACCAGTCGTCGCCCCTGGGAGGCCCTAAGTTCAAAGATCATACTTCATCACCTCATCTTATGTCTTCCTGGGTCTACCTCTACCACAGGTTCCCTCCACAATTAGAGATCAACACTTCTTTACACAGCTGTCCTCATCCATATGCATCTTTTCTGTTATATTAGGAGGGGGAGCTAGTTAATCACATTGGCCCCCACCCCAGTGCACAACTGGTAAATATTTTTTCCATTAAACAGTTTGTCTGACATGCTAATGTTTCTACCAGCTCACCTAATAACAATAATTCTTTCTACTATAGGCACAAGGCCTAAAATTTGGGGGAGGGGGATAGTCGATTACTTTGACCACAGTACTCAACTGGTATTTACTTCATCCAAAGGGATGAAAGGCAGTCGGCCTCAATGGAATTTGAACTCACAATGTGAAGATGATCAAAATATTGTTAAGCATTTCACCCAGCATGCTAACAATTCTGCCAACTCACTGCTTTCAACAACAGCAATAGTAGTAGTAATAATAATAATAATAATAATAATAATAATCATTTCCACTAAAGACACATGGCCTGAAATTTTGGGGGAGCAGCTAGTCGATTATATCAACTCTGGCGTTTCACTGGTACTTAATTTCTGGACCCCAAAGGGAAGAAAGGCAAAGCCGATCTTGGTGGAATTTGAATATAGCAACAGGTGAAATGCCATTAAGCATTTCATCCAGCATGCTAACAGTTCTGCCAGCTCACCACCTTAATAATAATAATAATAATAATTATCCTTTTGGTTATAGGCACAAGGCCTGAAATTTTGGGAGAGGAGGGGTATGTTGATTACATCGACCCCAGTGTTTCACTGGTACTTAATTTATTGACCCCAAAAGGATGAAAGACAAAGTCAACCTTGGCAGAATTTGAATGTAGCAGCAGATGAAATACCACTAAGCATTTCACCTAGTGTGCTAACGATTCTGCCAGCTCGTTGCCTTAATAATTATAATTATTATTATCGTTTAAAATTTTTGCCACAATGCAGCTTGGGGGGAGGTAGGGATGAGTAGATTACATCAACTCCACTGTTCAACAGGTACTTATTTTATCAACGCCAAAAGGATGAAAGGCAAAGTCAACCTCAACAGAATTTGAACTCAAAATGTAGCAATGAGCAAAATACTGCTAAGCATTTCATCCAACATGCTAATAATTCTGCCAACTCACCACCTTAATAACAATAATAATAATAATAATAATAATAACAATAATAATAATAATAATAATAATAATAATAATAATAATAATAATAATAATAATAATAATAATAATAATAATAATAATAATAACAATAATAATAATAACAATAATAATAATAACAATAATAATAATAATAATAATAATAATAATAATAATAATAACAATAATAATAATAATAACAATAATAATAATAATAATAATAACAATAATAACAATAATAATAATAATAATAACATAATAATAATAATATAATAATAATAATAATAATAACAATAATAATAATAATAAATAATAATAATAATAACAATATAATAA
Source organism: Octopus sinensis (assembly GCF_006345805.1). NCBI lineage: Eukaryota > Metazoa > Mollusca > Cephalopoda > Octopoda > Octopodidae > Octopus > Octopus sinensis. The sequence goes on from NC_043004.1 coordinate 86,378,540, forward strand.
TAATAATAATAATAATAATAATAACAATAATAATAATAATAACAATAATAATAATAATAATAATAATAACAATAATAATAATAATAATAATAATAATAATAATAATAATAATAATAATAATAACAATAATAATAATAATAATAATAATAATAATAATAATAATAATAACAATAAACTAAATAACAAAAGTAAAGATACAATTAGAGAAGTACAAAAGGTTAGTCATAAATCAGGTTTCAAAAGACAGTCATCAATCTAACATGTAATTTTCCCAGATCAACATATTTTTATATCAGATAAATTTACAAAGCCTGCAGAGAAGCCAGAGAAGACAAACCTGCTCAATGTTTAAGTAAAATCTCCCACCATAAACTTCTTACCACCTTTAAAGGGGAAAAAATGGGAATTAAATGTTTTAAGTGAGACGTCCGAAAAACAGCATTACTCATGATAAAAAAATTTTGTCACCCAATTTCTTTTGATTATATCTTTTACCAGTTTCAGTCACTAGACTGCAGCCATACTGGGGCATACTAAGAGAGAGAGAGAGAGAGAGAGAGAGAGAGATGGTACTGGTAACGCACGCACACATGTATGTATATGAACAGAGATGAAAATTAACAGGTCATTTTATTCCCACCAGTCAGTTTGTGAATTCAGCAAAAAGCTAAGAAAAAACTGCCATCATTGATACAAAGGCTTCTGCAGCTGAGGAGATTCACAGAATATTTTTTGTTTGTTTTTGAGCATATTTTGCAAAAGTTTATAATGAAATCTTTTTGAAGAACTTGCTGAAAAAATTTGCTTGAACTAAATCCCTTTGTGCCTATTCAAATCTACAGATTTCTGGGTATTATTTGATTCTTTCACCTGCATGATTTTCACTAAGAAAAAAAATAAAAACTCAGATTTTTTTGCATGGAATCAAGTACCCTGACCTCCTAATATGCTGCAAACTCTTTATTTTTGCGGGGGGAGGGGGACTTGAATGAATTCCGGTGACCTCATAATATACTACAAAACCCATTTTTGGGTCTGGAAAATGAGGTGGGGTGAGGTGGAAGCCTCGGAGATTTCACCCCCAACACCCATTTCTCTTTTCACCTTCATGATTTTCACTAAGAAAAACAAAACCTCGGATTTTTTGCATGGAATCAAGTACCCCGACCTCATAATATACTGCAAACCCCTTATTTTTGTTCGGAAAAAAAGGGTGGGTGGGAAACCGCCCACCCTCACCCCCACATCCCGGAATTATTGGATTACATTAGATTGAAAATTCAAAGAAGGGACACTGAGAAGGTGTGAAGCAACAGGGGTCTCAACCATAAAGTCACAGACTCAGTCCTTGGTCCCTAGGTAAGGCACTTTACTTCACATTATTCCAATCTATTCTGCTGGCAAAAGTGACCACTAAACCTGACAGAAAGTCCAGCCAGCACTAAGCTGGTATAACAGCATTAACAAATCAGAGAGACAACCAAAAACCTTCATGCATGAAGAAGGATACCTCCAGATGTGGATAGACATCTTGTCCTGAAACCCTTTTTTCTTTATTTTATATTAGGAAGGCAGAATTGTTTCTAAAGTATCCAACAGTTATCCCTGACCTGTAGATCTTTCGGGTTTAAAGGTCAGTATCCTTATCTAAAAATCAATTTAAAGCCAAGCCAAAACTACTTGGCAACAGAAAACAAAAAAAGTTCTTTCATAATTTTTTAACAATTGAATCCCTTCCAGAAGACAATTGTAGTATAACTAAACCTCCAAAGACACAAAGCATTTATTCAGTGAGAAACTTTTATTTTATACAAAGCTTTTTATTCTATACCATCACATCATTTTAGGAGCAATGTTGAAACTGCATTTCTTTAGCAGACCCAACTACTGCTCTTGACTGAGCAGACTTGTAATAAAAGGCAAACAAGGACAACATTATTCAAAATATTCCCTCTTTCTTAGATGATAATGCATGATGGGGAATGTTTGACTGTTGCTTCTTGTAAAATATCTAATTCATTTTCCCAGCTGGTTTTTGAAACGCAGACAAAAGGTCCTTATATAAAATAATAATGAAAGGCTTAACCCTTTCATATTTGAACCGACCATATCAGGCCCAAATATTCTGCCCATTTTAAGTTCAAACTGGCCAGATTTGGCCTCCCATATCAACCCTACAATATCATCCTAAAAATTAACAGTTACCTCATCAAAATCTCAAAGCTACAAGATAATACATTACTTTTGACAGAAGGATCTGAACACTAGGTTTAAAACTAATATGAACACTTCAGTAACTTTTGTTACCATATTTTTGTTAAATTACATTCCCTTTGTTTCAATCTGTTGAAAATGATGAAGAATTTATAGTGAAATAACTTTTTAGTTATTAAGCTAGTATTTAGAATATAAATTAACATGGAATTTTGACGGAAGGTTCTAATTTAGATCATTTTAACAAGGGAAATTTGTCTCATAGAACTTGGTGTAGTCTTAGACAGGTTGGTTTTAAAAAGAAAGGTTAAAACGAGTTTTGTACCATAGAACCAGAGGTGTACATCATATAAGATGGAATAAAAGATCCATATGATCTACTGTTAATTAGTGAACAGTATACAGTGTCTTGACTACTTGCAACTAACTAATTAATTAGTGAGTCATTGGCAATTAGTGTTGACAAATTAACACATGTGTATTTAATTATTATTATAATTTTGACTTCCTTGTTCTCATTAAACATTTCATTATATAGCATTATGTGTATATCGTTCATTTTCAGTTAATATAACAAGAGTTTAAAAAAGAAAAATTGCAAGTCTTTATTGTTGTTTTTTTATAGAGCTGGCAGAATCTTTGGCGTGTCAAACAAAATGCCTTATGGTATTTTTTCTGATGTTTTACACTGAGTTCAAAATCCTAGCAAGGTAAACTTTGCCTTTCATCTTTTCAAGGTTGATAAAATAAATAAGTACTCAAGTGTGTGTGTGTGTGAGAGAGAGAGAGAGACAGAGACAGACAGACAGAGAGCCTCAATATTGTTGCTCAATCAGTTAAAAATAGCAACCAAATCAACCTCTAATCACATCCTACCATCTTAAAAAAGGAAGGGCACAGTAGATAATGTAAATATACTAAGCTACAAAATGAAAATACCAAGTAAGGAACATAATCAACAGGCTGAAAGACCAAAATTTCGAAAGGTAGAAAATGCTTAAGTTAGCAAATTATAAATACTAACTAGAATTATTGCCAGCAGATAACACTGTCTTACATTCCTTCATGTGAGTCTACTTCATAGACCAACAATTATAATGTCCACTTCCTTTCACAGCAACTGAAATTGCACAGCAATGCTAATGACAGGTGAATACGAAATTCATTTAAGTCTGTGATTTAAGTGTTGAATACTTTAAAGATTTCCTTTCAAGCATTGATCTTCACTAAGAGATAATCTCATTTACCTTTTCAAAAGCTACTTTTTGAGAGTTTTACAAAGTTGGTTTTGTTGTATGAGTAAATTTAATCAAACCATACAATTTCTTTTGATGGTGAGCAAACTTTACACCACTCTTTGTCTAATCTACAAAGTTTCTTTAACTTACAGCAACATTTCTTAATGGAACTGGACAGGTCAGCAGTACAGCATAGGTTCACATAAAGAGTAAAGACCCCCTTCGGTCATCAATGACCAAGGGATCGCACCTAGGAAGTTCCCCTCTCAGGTACAAGTCATGGCAAGGTTGTTTATGGAAGACCAGCAGTCACCCATGCATACCACCCTCTCCTCCTCTCCATGCCACCAATGTCATCCAAGGGAAAGGCAAAGGGGCCAATACAGCTTGGCACCAGTGATGTCGCAACCCATTTCTACAGCTGAGTGAACTGGAGCAACATGAAATAAAGTGTCTTGCTCAAGAACACAACATACAACACACAGCCCAGTCCAGGAATCGAACTCATTACCTCATGATTGTGAGCCCAACACTCTACCACTGAGCCATGTGCCTTCACTCAGGTTCACACACTGCTACTCTATTTCAGTATTTTGGCAAGAACAATATTTGCAGATATATCCTTACTACTACTTCTTTAGTTTACCTGCCATTAACCCTTTTGTTACCACATTTCCATGGCTCAGATCAAGGAGGTGTTTGAAGATCTTCCCAGGGTCATAGTGAAAAACATATGCACCAGGTTCCTCGACTGCCTTGAGGCTGTGGTGTGAGCTGAGGGTGACTACTTTGAGTAAATTGTTATCTCCCAGGCATATTATAGTTGAGAATTTTTGAAATACTTTCATTTTGATATGGGATATTATGTTTCCTTTTTCTTTTGTGCAAACTGTCAAATTTAACCGAAGCACCGACTGTCTGTTTGAGTGTGTGTGTGTGTGTGTCTGATTGTTTGTGTCTGTGTATGAAATAATAATTAGATAGCTGGGCTTCTTTAATTAACTTGTCATTTTCTGTATCATTGTTCTCATAGTGATGTGCCATAAATCTAGAGCTAATCTATCTGATGCTGATCTAACTCATCAAAATATTTGTATTTGCATCACTGTTTTGTCAGCAGCTATGTTTCAATCCGAGATGCTATTGTAGCAGTCCAGTATACAAAGCACAGAGCCAACAGCACACCTATCAATTAGAACTGCTTCTACTGTTATTGTAGACAAATACAGTAAGTATGGATTAAGGTAGATGCTTATAGCACCTATTTCCGGAAGCAACATTTAAATTAATTGAATAATCCTAGATGCTGCAGGCATTTACTTTTACCTGCATTCCATGCAATAATCTGCATCATCATCATCATCATCATTTAACATCTGTTTTCCATGCTGGCATGGGTTGGACGGCTTGATAAGAGCTGCCCGGGTTCCATGTCTGTTTTGGCATGGTTTCTATGGCTAGATGTCCTTCCTAAGGCCAACTGCTTTACAAAGTGTACTGGGAGTTTTTATGCAGCACTGGCAGAGATATGTTTACATGGCACCAGCATGAGTGCTTTCCATGTGGCACCAGCATCCATGGACCTGCAAGATTAGGATTGCTCAGCTGAAGAGGGATGTAGGGACGTGCTTATATGCAGGCACTTACTTCAAACAGGGATCTAGTCTCCTTCCTGCTGCTGCTACATGTGTGTGTGTGTAAGTACTCCAGCCTTTGAGCTACCTCTAATAGTTACCCTGGTTGTTATTCATCCCCCTGCATGTTGAAAGGCAATGAACAGACAAGTTTGTTTTGAATGTTAGCTCTTTGCTTCTTTTTAGTATCAGGAGGTAAATAGCAAATACAAAAGAACCTGGGGTGGGGGAGGACACGTGCTGATAAAATAACTGAATCTAAGTTTATAAATTCATTAGTATAAAGCGTTAAATTACTGTTTTGGTCATCATAATTCTTTATATGGCTACAATAGACTTTATAAGAAGCCGGTTCTGAATTTGAATGCAAGCAAAATTTTGTTCACAATCAAGTGCTCCCCCCTCCCCTGATATGCAAGCTTTCTCATTGGTTTAATGTTATCGGTAGTTTTAGTAAGTGAGGTGACATTAACTAAACACTACGCGTAATTCAGATAACATTATCACCAATGATAATTTGGTCAGGGGCAAGATAGACCAGAAACAAAAACAACTTCCCTAGGGATGAAACAGACTTCATGGACTTTGTTTTCTCATGACAATGGCTGTTAGAAACCTATAAATGCTTTAAAGGTGAATGTGAAATGGTTGCCCTAAATTTAGAAATAGATTTAGTTGTCTGACCTCACTGCTACATCACCAAAAAACTTTTCCAGTGAAACAGATTCTGTTTTAAACCTCTGCTCTTAATCACAGCCAGCTGATTTAGATTATATAAAACTTAGCATGAGATAAAATGTGAGTTTGTTTGTCATACCAAACTTGTGTTTCAGGATTTTAAGTTAAAATCTTACAAAATCTAGGTTGGCTTTTTGTACTCCAAGGTCCATAAAACAGATAGCAATAGTTGTTTGTTTGTGTTTTTTTGTTTTTTTAATTTGGAAAAATTGATGATGGAAGAGGAAAGCATTCCTACTTGTGATTAATCATTTTGATATGAACCTGCCTTAGATTGCTCCTGGTTCTGGGATACAAACTTCCTGTTTGATAAAGTGGTCTAAATTAAAACCTTCCATCAATACTTCATGCTAATTTATGCTCCAAACGCCAACTTAATAAAGGACAAAGTTAATTTACTAAATTCTTCATTATTTTCAAAAATTAATTGAAACAAAGGCAGTGTATTTCAACAGAAATATGGTAACGAACAGAATTACAATGAATTCACATTCAGCTTAATTCAGCAGGTTTACTGCATTTTGTGAGGGCCTAAGGAAATGGCAACTAGACTATCTTGTGTATAGGTTTCCTTAGATACAGACCTGTGATACACAAATGGTATAGAACAGATATGTAAAAACATAATTAGAGGTTTTAACAAATTGTGCGCCAGTATGTCTGTGTGTATGCGTATGTATACACATACATATATCCTTCTCGTGTGTGACCCTTCTGTCCGAGTCAGTCGCCATGATAGATCGTTAGCCACTACACACATTTTTTTCTCTCCTTCTTTTTTCTGTGTCCCTTTCTGTAGAAGAGCATAGGCTCGAAACATAAAATACTTTTTCTATTCCTGAGCATTATACTAATACATCTGTTTGTTTTGTACACCACCTGTCTTCGTCTTTTGTTTTTTTGTAAACTCTCCCTATATATATATATATATATATATATATACACACACACACACACACACACACATATATATATATATATATATATACATGCACAAACACACACACACACACATTTATGTATATCAATCATTATTGTTTTAACATCAACTTTTTCCATGTTCATATAGGTAAGACAGAGTTTGTTGAGGAACAATTTCTATGGCCAAATGCCCTTCATGTTTCCAACCCTCACCTATAAAATAATAATTCCTCCATGGCCAGACATGTTTTCATAGAAGATTGGACATCAGTCATGCAATAACCAGACAGAAATTCAAGACCTAACTTGATTCATAACTAATTCACACTTTCAGTTATCCATCACACTATTTACACCGTCCTTGGAAGAGCATAGGCACAACTGAATCAGAGAGGAGTCTACCCCATGGACAGCAGATTGCGTAACTAAACCAAGAGGAGTACTTTTTGATCAAGAATTGTCAAAGAGTATCAATATAACAAGAAACTTTGGAGGTTGACACTAAACTGTAAGCATGACCCTGGAAGAGGGAAAATTCAGTAAAATTCCAGCTAATGTAAGTTCACTGATCTCATGGGCCCCTTTTCTTTTAAGAGCATTGTCAACTGGAAAATTTGATTTTTTTTAGATTATCTCCCCTTTTTCATATGGAGCTTTTTTTTTCATTGCCATTTGGTAACTATCATCATCTAAAGAGAGAGAGATAATTTGATATATTTATGTTGTATGGTACTTCATATATCCATATTTGTGTATATTGTTCAAATACATGTCCTTGGTCACTGAGTTTTTGTTTAACTTATGCAAGTTACTTCAGCAGCCATAAATGTGTTCTTCTTTTTGTATCAGACTAAGCCCCCAGGTTACTGGAGATAAGATCAGACAATTGTCCTGCTGATGAAGGCTATTGAATTAGAAATACATTTCCGTAACTGTCCTCTTACTATATTGCACATGAGTAGGCAGGAAAAATTATCAGTGTTTAGAGAAATGGTCTAATAAAATACAAAACATATAGAATTGTCTTCCACACTTATTAAAATAATTAAAACATTAATCATTGACTAATACTGTCTTTTCTTCAAATCATTAAATATGGTACAACCAACTCAATTATTGATTTTCATACAGATTATGTCTCCAAGTGAGTTTCTCTTTAGTTACCCAGTCTCTAAAGTTATGCTAATTTTCACACCTGCTCATATACAATATCATACATTTACATGACTGGGGGTTGACAAGTAAGCTTCTCAACCATGTGGTCTCAGGTTCAGTTTCACTTTGCAGCACCTTTGGCAAGTGTCTTCTTCTATTGCACCAAACTAGCCAAAGCCTTGTGAGTGGACTGAGAAGATAGAGAGAGCGCGCGTGCACGCGTGTGTGTGAAGTGTTCATGCATTTGTGTGTGCATGTGTGCGTGTATTCTTATTTAGACATCACATGATGGTTGTAAGTGGTCATCATCATCATCAAACAAGCAAGGTTGTTCATTTCCCGTCTTCCATGAAGAACATGTCAGGCCATGGAGAAATGTTGCCTTGCTTGAAAAGAGGTGAAGGTTGATAGCAGGAAGGGCATCCCTTCATAAATTTTTAGTTTAATCCATACACGCAGGGAAAAGTGGACATTAAATGTTGAAGGTTTTATTGATTCTCCCCTTCAACACTTCAGCAAATACAGTGAAGTCAATGCCTTGATGAAGAGGTTTGATAAGACCGAAATGTGTCTTGTACTTTCGGAAATGACTAAATTTTAATCACTGATTAACATAGTCAGTGCATAATTTTCTTTCTATTAACTTTTTTTTTTCCTTTCAATTAAATATAGCAACAATAACTTGATAATTAATTGTTTGTATTAAGAAATCTGGATTTAGTAATATATCATTGCTATTTTTCACTGTCAGACTATATTTAGTTGGGAAGAACTAATGCTTTCGTCTCTCTCTCTCTCTCTCTCTCTCTCTTCTATATCAGACTCTGCTTCAGTGTTGCCTGACTGGTTAAACTTGTTTGTTTATGTGCAAGGATAGAGACCTGAACATATAGGTTCACTTATATAAACATTTAAAGACAATACAAGAACAAACATACCGCAATGAAAATTCAGTGCAGCATTTTACTCAGTGTGGTTTGGATTTTTTTTTTTTTTCCTATGGGTTGTTATATAAATAATAAGTGATAATTTTTTTTACAGGAAACATGCAGAAATAATTATTTGCTATTTCAGGCTACTATGACATTTTTGGTGAGAAAACTATTGAATTTCGTAACAATGCAAATGGTATTCTTAAGCAGAAGGCTTAAACCCATCAGCCAGTTTAATACCACCAAGTGGCTTTGAGTACTTTTAGTAGAGTTCAGCTGTTCGTTCTGGAGAAAAGTCAATAACCTGTTGTGCTTGCTTACTCCCGCAGCAACTCATCAATCACTGTTTCTTCTTTATTCCCTGGCTTTCCAACCCTAACCAGTCTCAGACACTATAAAATGTCATGGGCACTACTTTTCCATTTCTGCTTAAGATGTATGTGTGTGTATGTTCATGTGTATGCACACGCACATATACACATACATATATACATCATCATCATCGTCGTTTAGCGTCCGCTTTCCATGCTAGCATGGGTTGGACGGTTCAACTGGGGTCTGGGAAACCAGGCCCAGTTTGATCTGGCAATGTTTCTACAGCTGGATGCCTTTCCTAACGCCAACCACTCCATGAGTGTAGTGGGTGCTTTTTACGTGCCACCAGCACGGAGACCAGACGAAGCTGGCAACGGCCACGATCGGATGGTGCTTTTTATGTGCCACCGGCACGGGGCCAGTCGGGGCGGCGCTGGCAACGGCCACGTTCGGATGGTGCTTTTTACGTGCCACCAGCACGAGGCCAGTCGGGGCGGTGCTGGCAACAGCCACGTTCGGATGGTTCTCTTACGTGCCACCGGCACTGGTAACTCAGCTGCAATTTCCATTGATCGATTTCGATTCTGATTCTGATTCTCACTTGCCTCAACAGGTCTTCACAAGTAGAGTTTTGTGTCCCAAGAAGGGAAGGTATGCATAAGTGGACTGGCTACATCCCGTGTAGAAGGCCACGGGTTATGGTCTCACTTGTCCTGCCGGGTCTTCTCACACACAGCATACTTCCAGAGGTCTCGGTCTCTAGTCATTTCCTCAGTGAGACCTAAAGTTCGAAGGTCGTGCTTCACCACCTCGTCCCAGGTTTTCCTGGGTCTGCCTCATGCACACACATGCCTTGTCTTGGGCCCTCAACACTTGATGAGGTTATGGAAGTGCTGTCATAGCACATTTCATCTTGAGCATGTGTTTCAACCTGCCAAAGTTCATCCTTTTCCCAGTCTGACCAAAGCCAATTTATTTCCAAAAGTAAAACAGACAGAAAAAAAAGGAGCAAGAAAGAACTAACCACCCCCCACACACACACATATACATTAAAGGACTGTTGCTCTATAGCGCCAAAAAGGATGTAAAGCAAAGTTGACCTTAATAGTATTTGAACTCAGAGACCAAGGAGCTGAAGCAATTATCACAGAGCAATCTTTCTCACATTCTAACAACTCAACTAATTCACCTCATTTTCCTGTGTTTTGAGACTGTCATTATGCTAATAATAATAACACAAGCACAGGTTCAATCCCTCTTCTTTATTGTTAGTCAGTTGGTTAAATATCTAACCAACTAACTAATCAATTGTTTGTTTAAAGTGCTGCTTAAACAACCAAACAGTTGTTTGTTAGTCAAATTTCTTTCATTGTTGTTTGCAACCTTTGTAATGACTTAGTGACTCTCATCCCCCTCGCTCCATGGTCTGCAAGATCTGTAGATCTTGGAGCGAGAAGTGAAGTCATTTTTGTTTTGGCTCTTTGCCTTCTGCTTCATATTACAATCCTCTTTGTAGTAGGAGGCGGATCTTGTGAGACCCGTCTAGCAGTGATAAGTCTCCAATGGGTAAGACTTTAAACTACATCCAGTAGTGGAATGTTGGCATAGGAATTTCGAGGTTTTGAGGAATCTGAAACCACCTCTTCCCAGATCTACTCTTACCTGGAGTAGTAGCACCAACCAGGGTCCCAGCTATGGGTTAACTAACATATGTACCATCCAGTTCAAACTTAGACTATACCTGCTCTAATAATCAGTAGTGACTTGGTTAGCGAGTCCTCTGCAATGGTCAATAATCAATGGTAAGATGAGCTGCTATGGATCATACATGGCAAGTGTATATGCATGTGGCAAATGTATATGCATGTGACCAGGGTCCACATGTGAAAATTTGTATTCACAATGAGACTTCAAACGTGACCTCTACATCTCAACAACGAATAGCAACTAGAGCTATGGTGTCTGCACTTGCTTTCCCAGTGGGACATGATCAAATTTGCAAGATGGATTTTTGGGCTGCAGACTGAAGCATTACTTTGCCTGCTGTAAAGTTAGGGCTGACCATTGGATGTGGTCAGCATTCATGAGGAACATGGTGAACTTGTTGGTTGGAACCAGTTCAACCCACCCTCGGTGAAGGCTGCCAAAAGTGTGATTACAAATGTCTGATAGAGTATTATCTCAGTTGCATCAATACCAAAAAGTAGTAAACCTTACACTGAAGTGAAATGAATGATAAAACTGAAAATATATATTCTTTTCTACTCAAGGCACAAGGCCCAAAATTTTGGGGGAGGGGGCAAGTCAATTAGATCAACCCCAGTATGCAACTGGTACTTAATTCATCGACCTCGAAAGAATGAAAGGCAAAGTCGACCTTGGCAGAATTTGAAATCAGACAGACAAAATACCGCTAAGTATTTCACCCAGTGTGCTAACATTTCTGCCAGCTCACCACCTTGCTAAAACTGAAAATATATATTGAATGTTTTCTCAATATACTGACGGAAAGCTCAACATTATGAATGAGAGTATGTTCATACTGCCTTGAAAGAACAGATTACTGTAGTGAAGTATATGATAAAAGTAGGAAGGACATATGGTGCCATAGTAAACTGTTGTGATAACGTACAATCAACAGAATATACCCTGAGAGACAATGACAAACATTAATAAAACCAATAACAATGATTGATAAAAACTATGAAAAATGAAATAGGCCAGAGATGTGACATAAGTATAGAAGTGTGTTTTGGTGAAGAAGTCATCTTTGCACATCACAATGTTCCAGGGTCCATCCTACAGCATAGCACCTCAAAGATATTCTACAATAGAATCAGGTCAAACTAAGCCTACAAATGGAACTGAGTAAACAAAAACTATGGAAGACCATCAAAGTTTGTGTATGTTCTTGTGTGATTGATCCAAACTCTTGTTTGGTTTAATACCAACCATCTTATTAAGCCTTAGATGTGTTTAGTGAAGTTCATTCTGCTTCAAGCATTCAAGTCAGGTCAGGTGTTATTCCAGAGCAGCTAACTGGCTTCTGTGTCAGTGGCATGTAAAAGGCACCATTCGAGCGTGATCGTTACCAGCGTCGCCTTACTGACACCTGTGTTGGTGGCATGTGTAAAAAGATTTGGGTGAGGTCGTTGCCAGTACCACCTAACTGGCCCCGTCCCGGTGGCACGTAAAAAGCACCCACTACACTCTCGGAGTAGTTGGCATTAGGAAGGGCATCCAGCTGTAGAAACCCTGCCAGATCAACATTGGAGCCTGGTGCAGCCATCTGGTTCACCAGCCCTCAGTCAAAATCGTCCAACCCATGCTAGCATGGAAAGCAGATGTTAAACGATGATGATGATACAGGTTGGGGTTTCTTCTCTTTACTCCTTCCATTCATTTTGGAAGATTTACAAAAGTTATGGACAATGCCTTTTCCCTTCCTAACATATCCTCTTCATTGTCATCATCATTTATCCACTTTTCCATGCTTCCAGAAAAGTGATATCTCCCCCATGGCCAGACATATTTGTCATGGACAATTGGGAATGGACGTCACTTATATGACAGTGATGTTCATTTACAATCATCATGTGATGTCAAGACAAGGGTACACATAAACACAAGCATACACACACACACAACAGGCTTTCCCACTGACCATGTATCAAAATTCACTCACAAGGCTTTGATCAGCATAGTGTTACAGTAGAAAAACCATGGCCAAAGTGCCAGACAGTGGGACTGAACCTGAGAACACATGGTCAGGAAGCATTTTCTAAACTACACGGACATGCCATAAAAAAATAATAAATGGATAAACAAGAGCTGCTAGGTTGATAAAAGCAATGAAGACGGACCAAGGAGAAGGCATAACGAAATCTTAAGTGCAGATCTGTCTAACCCAAACAAACAATGAAGAGAAAAACAGTAACATGGAGAATGTAAAAACAAAAAACAAAAAGATATACTCAACACAGAAATGGCTATGTAGTTAAGAAACTTGGTTTGCAATCAAGTACTTTTGGATTCAGTCCCACTGCACAGCACCTTGGGCATGTGTCTTCTACTATAGCCACATGCCAAATGAAACCTTATGAGAGAATTTGGTAGAGGGAATTGTGTGCAAGCCTATTGTGTGTGTGTGTGGTGTGTGTGTGTGTGTGTGTGTGCATGCTTGTGTTTGTGACTCCCACTCCTACCACTTGACAACTGGTGTTGTTTTGTTCATGTCCCGATTAATTCAGTGATTGGGCAAAAGAGACCGACAGAACAAGAACCAGATTTTAAAATAAGTATCGGGAGCGGGAGGGGGGGGGGTCAATCTGTTTGACTAAAACCCTTGAAGGTGGTGCCCCAGCATGGCCAATGATGGATTCATCCACATCTCCATAACTCAGTGATTGGGTAAAAGATATCAACAGAACAAGCACCAGATTTTTTTTTTAAATATTTGAAGTCAATCTGTTTGACTAAAGACCTTCAAGGTGGTGCCCCAGAATGGCCAATGACTGAAACAAGAGATCCACAGTATATACTTCTGTGTGAATACTACTTTGTATTTCAGTCTCAAGAAAGAAAAAAAAATTGCCCAACCGATCCAATTACTGTAGTGAAATTCTCAGTGACTACACACGTGGTCACTAACAGATGTAAGACGAGAGGAGAGTTTCATAGTTTAAGTAGGTTGGTAATTACAGAAGAGGAAATATGAGAAGTAAACATGACAGGCAAACAGACAGACAGACAAACATGGAGGGGGAGATAAGCAAGCAGACAAGCAGGCACAAAGACAGACAGAAGCAGAAACAGACAGGCACATATACATACATACATACAGGCAGGCAGACAAGGCAGCGAGCTGGCAGAATTCTTAGCACGCTGGGCGAAATGCTTAGCGGTATTTCGTCTGTCTACATGTTCTGAGTTCAAATGCCGCCAGGGTCGACTTCACCTTTCATCCTTTCAGGGTTGATAAATTAAGTACCAGTTACACAGTGGGGTCGATGTAATCAACTTAATCCCTTCCCCCAAATTTGAGGCTTTATACTTTCAGTAGAAAGGATTATTGTTGTTGTTGTTATTATTATTGTTATTATTATTTAAAACAGTTTGATTCAGCCCCCATGCAACTTGTATACTTCTCAGGCTCACTTAACCAAATGGAGATATACAGGAAGTCCAAAATAGCTAAGGGAAACGAGCTGCTATTGGTCAACCTACATAGATTGGCATTAGGAAGGGCATCCAGCCATAGAAATCATACTGAATCAGATAGGAACCTGGTACAGACCTCCAGTGTACCAGTTCCAGTCAAACTGTCTATCCCATGCCAGCATAGAAAGCAGACATATGATGATGATGATGATAATACACACATATATACATCCATACATAGATAAATGCGTGTGTGTGTGTGTATGTGTAGGTTTGGCTGTGTAAACAGGAAAATAGAAATCAAATCACAAATGTGTGTGTATGTATATATATATATATACACACACACACACATACATACAGGCTTTACAAATCCGTTTAAATATAAGTGTGTGTGTGTGTGTGTGTGTCTCTCTCTCTCCCCATACCTTCCAGGATTTCTCTAAAGGTTTTAGAAGCATAAGAAGCAAAAGACAATGTAGTAAAGGAATTCACAGACAAGTAGACAAGGAAACATGTCCATATGAACTATTTGCAATGGGGAGGTATTAACAAGATTGAGAGGTTTGCAAGACAGAGATTACAGAACAATACAAAGTATTATCTGTATGTAGTATGTGAGAGTAGGTGCCAGGTTATTTAGGTTAAATTCTTGTCAAAAAGGACTTGAACAGAGAGATTAACTATGAGTGAGTGGTAAGTTATTGGATAAACTCAGGGTTAGAGTTTGTATTAGGGACATCATCATCCTTTTAATCTACACTTTTCCATACTTGCATGGGTAGGACAGAGTTTACTGAGGCAGATTTTCAATGGTTGGATACCCTCCCTTCCTGTTGCCCACCCTCACCTGTTTCCAAATAAGGGAATACTTTGTTATGGTCAGGCATGTTCTCACAATATACTGGAAATGAATGACAGAGCATGTATGATAATAACAATCATTTACAGCTATCAGGCCATGTCAAGACAAAAGGGTCTCACACACACACACACATAAAGCTTCTTTCAGTTTCTGTTTACCAAATTCACTCAAAAAGCTTTGATTACTATTTATCACAGGTCAAACAACTACATACAGGCTCGGCTCTCTCTCTCTCTTTGTGTGTGTGTGTGTGTGAGTGAGTGAGAGAGAGAGAGAGAGTTTGCTGAATGAGTTGGCAAAATTTCTATATGACAGCCAACAATAGCTCTGCTATAACAATTGAAAAGAACTACCACTAAAAGAGAAATAAAAATAGAGCAGAGTCAACATATTTAGTAAGGCATTATTTTGTGTGCTCAATGTAGCACGAAGTATGAAATTTAAACAAGATGTCTTATTGAGGATTAAAATAGATATATATACAATGAGCTTGACCTTCAGAAAGATATACTGTCAATAAAGTGTTACGGTAAGTTCTCTTGCTTTCTTGATATCTAGCTGAAGCTTAAAGTTGAATACCCTGTTCATATCAAATTAACTCCAACAAAAGCAGAAGAGATTAGTTTACCCTGTGTAAACATCAGTCAGTTGAAAACACCTAACTTTAAAGACACTTGTAAATATATCATCATCATCATCATCATTTAGCGTCCGCTATCCATGCTAGCATGGGTTGGACGGTTCAACTGGGGTCTGTGAAACCAGAAGGCTGCATCAGGCCCAGTCTGATCTGGCAGTGTTTCTACGGCTGGATGCCCTTCCTAACGCCAACCACTCCGTGAGAGTAGTGGGTGCTTTTTACGTGCCACCCGCACAGGTGCCAGACGGAGCTGGCAAACAGCCACGGATGGATGGTGCTTTTTACGTGCCACCGGCATGGGGGCCAGGCGAGGCTGGCAACGGCCACGATCGGATGGTGCTTTTTACGTGCCACCGGCACAGGGGTTGAAAACTGAAAAAGCAAGAGGAGGTGCTGGAAAGTTTCTGGCTTTAAGGGTATCATGAAAGGCCTGGTTGGAGGCCTAACTTTCTGAGTTCTTTAACGGGGCTCAGAAAAAAACTGAAGGACCACTGCAAAAGTGTGTGTGAATCTGAGAGAGAAATATGTTAAATAAACTCATAATTAACTGATCCTCCTGTATTTTCTTTTATCCAAAGCCAGAAACTTTTCAGCACCCCGTCGTTTGTTGGAAAATCTGGAACACTACTTAGGTATGAATGTACCACCATCATCATCAGCATCATCCTTATCAGTTTAAGATCCACTTTTCTATGCTTGCAGGGGTTGGACAGATTTATTTTTCTAAAGTCAAATGCCCTTCTTGTTATAAATCCTCAACTGCTTCCAACCAAAGGAATAGTTCCTCGTTACTAAGAATGTTTTTGTAGAAGATTGGAAGTGAATGACACTGCTTGTATGACAGTGACGCTCATTTACAACTATTACATGAGGTCAAGACAAGGAGACACAAACATTGTGAATGACTTTGATGGAAACTGTATGGAAGCCCACCATGTGTTCTTGTATCTGTGAGTGTTACCACCAACACCACTTGACAACCGGTGTTACTTTATTTACATCCCCAGAGCTAAATTGTTCAGTAAAAGAAACCAAAAGAATAAGTACGAGACTTTAAATTACATAAATACTGGGGTCCAATGACTGAAACAAGTAGAAGACAATGGATGAAGATGCGAATTTCAAGTCTTTATACACCTATCAAACCGACAAAGTAAAAATAAATATAAACACTATCACAATGAAAATATTGTTTTTAATAAGAAAATAAAGACAGAAGTAAAAAAAAAAAATGTTTTCTCAGGCAGCAAAGCAGTTTAAAAATAAATAATAAAGCAGTTTAAAAATAAATAACAAGAACAAAAAAAGTAAACTTTGCTGAAGTGTAATCAATAGAGCTAATGAGATAAACATTCAATGTTTAAGCAGGAGTTATTTAATACACCCAATAAATAAATAAATAAATTACGCAGACATATTGTGCCCAAAGCATTTCTAGAGATCGTGCTCTCAAAAAGAAAAAAATTCGCTGCCTCTACTTCCTTTGAGACTAATCTATCATCATTACTGCCAAGTTACAAACAGCTGCTGCAGGTAACTTAGCTAATAAGCAATCAGACAAGCGGTCAATAAATAGATAGATAATTCATTTTCTTTATAATCAGCGCTGCTCTGTATTCGTAGGCAAGAAGGCGTAGTTTCTCAACAGCTCAATCCACCAAACTGTAAGTCAATACCGAAAGATAGGAGGAATAGCTCACTGTTGTTAAGTAATGGCAAATCTTTTGCTTATACAAAGTGCTTAGTTTGGATATTTCTATAGCCTCAGCTATGGCAGAAACACTAAAACAATATGACCTACTTTTGATTCTATGACATCTGCTCTAAAAAGTAGATTAATTGTTGCCCAATTTATCCAAAAATCATTGAGAAAAACAGAAACAATAGACTGAAATTGGAGAACTAAAAATAGAATCATGCATGGTATTCTTGGGGTATCTTTAACAAACTAGTCATGTAATAGCTGTAAAGGTGTCACTGTCATACAAGCAGTGTTGTTCATTTTCAGTCTTCTGTGAAAACAAGCCTGGTCTTGGGGAAATACTAACTTGGAATTCAGTAAGGGTCGGTGATAAGGGCATTCAGCCATAAAAAATTTACTTCAACAAAATCTGTCTGATCTATGCAAATTTGGAAAAGTGGACATTAAAATGATGATGATGATGAGGAGGAGGAGAAGAACTCATGATCCTTCACTTCCTGACTTCCAAACTACTCAGAGAAAAAGAGGAAGTCATCCTCAAACTGGAGGACCAAACTCCAAATGCATGCAACAGAGTGAACTCTACTAAAGGCACCCAAGGAACCAATTATAACCATTGTGGTTGTATGTTAACGAACTGAAACAGCACAACACTGCCATAGCTCTCTTTACTCTTTTACTTGTTTCAGTCATTTGACTACCGCCATGCTGGAGTACTGCCTTTAGTCGAGCAAATCAAACCCAAGGACTTATTCTTTGTAAGCCTAGTACTTATTCTATCAGTCTCTTTTGCCGAACTGCTAAGTTACAGGGACGTAAACACACCAGCATCGGTTGTCAAGCGATATTGGGTGGGGACGGACAAACATAGACATACAAACACATATATATACATACATATATACAACAGGCTTCTTTCAGTTTCCATCTACCAAAACCACTCACAAGGCTTTGGTTGGCCCAAGGCTATAGTAGAAGACACCTGCCCAAGATGCCACGCAGTGGGACTGAACCTGGAACCATGTGGTTGGTAAGCAAGCTACTTACCAAACAGCCACTTCTGACTACAGAAACAATACATAAGCACCATATGACTTTTAATGATGTTTGGGTTTTTCGGGTTTTTTGGGGTTTTTTTGCTTCTTTTTTTTTTGTTTTTTTTTTTTGCTCATTCTAGACAAAAGGATAGTGCCCATGACCCCTCAGATTAGTGAGCTTGATGCAGTTAACATTCTGTTTAAACTGTTGCAGGTAAATACCCGCAAAAAAGACATAAGCAGGGAGATTCCAAAGGGATGACATTCTAGAGAAGAAGGAGTTGAAATAAGAGAGGAAGAGATGAGTGATGGTGAGAGTAGCCAGGATCCAATCAGCACTGCCTTTGTTTGTAAATGAGACATTTGATTGATGAACCACAGCAGTACCAATCCAGCTGTAAACTAGAACAAAAGAAATGAAGATTCAGATAACTTACCTTAATAATGGGGGATGTGAGAAGCCCCCAGCAGAAGAATTCTAAAAATATAATCACTAAGGCATGGTATATACTAGGTTGCCGTAATCCAGACTGCAAAAACAAAAAGAGAGAAAGTCAGAAGTCTTTAAAAACAATAACAAAATATTAGTCCTAAACCAGGACTGCCATGTTATGTTGGCAAACAATCTTTACTACAACAAAATATTGGTTTACAATTTTGGCACCTAGCCAACAATTTTGGGAAAGGGATTAAGTCAATTGCATCGACTGCCAGTGCTTAACTGATATTTATTTTATTGACTTCAAACAGGATGAATGGCAAAATCGACCTTAGCAGAATTTGAACCCAGAATGCAAGGACGGACAAAATGCCACTAAGCATTTTTCCCAGCATGCTAACAATTCTGTCAGCTTGCCACTTTAAACAACAGTAGAATATTAAGAAGAATGCTCGAAGAAACAGACTGATTCATAACCATATTTATAAAGAAATTCTGTCTGGGTGCTTTAATTAATTTTGGGGAAAAAAATAATCAAGTATTTATTTGGATGAATTTAATACAATAATTAACATTTTAATTAATAAATTGGTGATTGCAAAATATTTTAACAACATATTCTTACATAGAATTATAAAGACAAAGTTAATTTAAATATGAGCACTTCAAGTTGGACAGTTTTATATCTCGTCTCAGGTTTCTTATTAACTAGGTTAATTGATACCAATATCTGACAAGTACACATTTTATTGATTTTTATTGTTTTCTTTCATTAATAGAATCTTTCTTTATTGATAGGATCAGCTGAATGTTGAACAAAATACCTTGTGGTAGTTTTGGTAATTTGCTATGTCTTTTCATGCTCTGAACTCAAATCCTGCCTGATCTACTTTGCTTTTCTTCTTTACCAAACCCAATGATGAAAGGCAAAGCTGACCTCAGCAGAACTTGAAATCAGAATATTTAATAAATAAATAAATAAATAAATACTGTAGTGCATTTTGTATGACACTAATGAAGCTACCAATAATAATTGAAATAAAGCTAATTTTCATAAAGAGAACAGTGTAGAAATTTGAAAAGATTCTTTTATTATAGTTGGAGAGTATTAATTTTATTGACCCCAGAATGATAGAAGGCAATGCCAACTCAAGTGGTATTTGAACCCAAACATTGTGGACTTAAAGCTAAATTTTTCAATGTCATTTAGTTCAGTGTGCTATTGCCAAATCATTGCCTTCACCTCTAACATCATTATCAAACTTTGGTACCAAGTCACAGAAGAGGTATGACTGTTTTTCATTCCTGCAAAGTTACTATAGTAAATATTGTACCGGTATTAATGTAGTCAAAGTGAAACCCTGGTAGAATTTTACCTCAGAATACAAGTGTATATTACTGAATGCCAGAAGGCATTTGGTCAAACACACCATCAACTTTCTTTTACCCTTACTTATAATATTGCTTTCTTACAAAAGCACAAATGTTATAGATTTATAAAGAAGAAAAGTAATTGTATGATACTCATGTCCTTCCAAAAAGCATCAACAGAATCACTGAATTGAATGAGTTCTGGTCTGGTTCAAAACTTGATTGTCAGATAAGCATCACCAGAGGCTTACCCGTTGTGCTAAAATTTCTAACTAGTGATTCTATATTAATAACTCTATATTAATAGTGTCAAACACTAGCAGAAACAGGATTCAAAGACGTCTAACAATAAGTGGTTTTAAAAATCCATATAATTATAAGCAGAAATAATTTGGAAAATATATTTCCCTTTTATTGTTCTTGAAACCTCACCAGGAGCAATGACATGAATAAAATCATGTAAAGTGGTTGGCATCTCAGCTCACCAGATCCATGTCAAGCCATCCAACCATGCCAGAATGGAGGACAGACATTAAATGATGATGGTTCACATTTTCAAAAAACTACACAGCCCTTTATATAGAAATACAATTTCAGAAGTCTATTTTCCAGTCTATATTTCTCATTTTTTGTTGGATGTGCAGTTGACACATTCCAAACATTACTCTCCTTCCAATAGTCTTCAAATGATATTGATAAGCTGGATCACAGATTTTACCAATCAAATCTGCATATTTGGAGTCAACTGCTTTAAGTTCCGTAAAAGCCAATATTACGGCCCAACAACAGCAATTTCTACAGCAACACTAAAGATTTCAGATTCTGTCCATACCATAACTCAGAAATATGAGCTTTCAGATGTGGTTTTGTTGTTTTCTTTTTAAAAAGGAATTATATATTTTCAAAATTATTTCTACCTGTAACTATGTTGATATTTTAATAATTATGTTAAACAGCTTTTAATCCTGTCTCTGTCAACATCGAAAATGTTTGAATTAATACAGCAGAGCTGTTAATATCAACGACAGATTAAACTTATGAGTGAAACTAGACATCAGTATATAATCATATTAAAATTAAAAATTTATTTAAATTTAATCATTAATCTTTAACTTGTTTCAGTCATTAGACTGTGACCATGTTGGGCCACTGCCTTGAAGAATTTTTAGTCAAACAAATCCACTCCAGTACTCATTTTTCAAGTCTGGTACTTATTCTACCAGTCTCTTTTACCAAACCATTTAGTTACAGGGATGTAAACAAACCAACAATTGTCAAGCAGTGGGAGGATTTTTTCCTGTAGTCTTTGTTTTTTTTAAATCAGGCAATAACAATAACGGTATGTTGCAGCAAGTCAATGCAAAAACACTCTCAACCAAACAAATACTAAGCAGAAAGGCCAAACGGGCAAATATTCTTTTCTACTCTAGGCACAAGGCCCGAAATTTGGGGGGAGTGGGCCAGTCAATTACATCGACCCCAGTACGCAACTGGTACTTTATTGTCCCCAAAAGAATGAAAGACAAAGTCAACCATGGCAGAATTTGAAAAATATTCCTTTCTACTCTGGGCACAAGGCCCAAAATTTGGGGGGAGGGGGCCAGACAATTATATCAACCCCAGTATGCAACAGGTACTTAATTTATCGTCCCAAAAAGGATGAATGGCAAAGTCAACTTCAGAGAAATTTGAACACAGAATGTAAAGACAGGCAAAATACCTATTTCTTTACTACCCACAAGGGGCTAAACACAGAGGAGACAAACAAGGACAGACAAACGGATTAAGTCGATTACATCAACCCCAGTGCGTAACTGGTACTTAATTTATCGACCCCGAAAGGATGAAAGGCAAAGTCGACCTTGGCGGAATTTGAACTCAGAACGTAACGGCAGACGAAATACGGCTACGCATTTCGCCCGGGGTGCTAACGCTTCTACCAGCTCGCCGCCTTATACCATTAAGCATTTCACCTGGCATGTTAATGTTTCTGCCAGCTTGCCACCTTACCAAACAGGCAAATATTGTGGTAGAATCAGTATAGTACTTGAAGCACTAGCAGCTCTTCTTTGAATGCAACATATATTGATAATATAACTAAGTTTCATATTTTTCAACAATCCAACACCAGTGAGTTGACAGCTATTGACCATTTGTCTCTAAGTGGGGTGGGTTTGACTAACAATGCATAAAGGTACTGCAAAGTCTGTCACATTTTGAAACCTGACATCCAACAGGTTTGTCGCATTGATCATCATCATCATCATCATCATTTAACGTCCGCTTTCCATGCTAGCATGGGTTGGACGGTTCAACTGGGGTCTGGGGAGCCCGAAAGCTGCACCAGTCCAGTCAGATCTGGCAGTGTTTCTACAGCTGGATGCCCTTCCTAACGCCAACCACTCCGAGAGTGTAGTGGGTGATTTTATGTGCCACCGACACAGGTGCCAGACGAGGCTGGCAGACGGCCACGCTCGGATGGTGTTTTTATGTGCCACCGACACAGGTGCCAGACGAGGCTGGCAGATGGCCACGCTCGGATGGTGTTTTTATGTGCCACCGACACAGGTGCCAGACGAGGCTGGCAGACAGCCACGCTCGGATGGTGTTTTTATGTGCCACCGACACAGGTGCCAGACGAGGCTGGCAGACGGCCACGCTCGGATGGTGTTTTTATGTGCCACCGACACAGGTGCCAGACGAGGCTGGCAGACGGCCACGCTCGGATGGTGTTTTTATGTGCCACCGACACAGGTGCCAGATGAGGCTGGCAAACGACCACGATCGGATGGTGCTTGTTACGTGCCCACAGGTGCTTGTTACGTGCCCACAGCACGGAGGCCAGTCGATGCGGTACTGGCTACGGCCACGTTCGGATGGTTTTCTTATGTGCCACGTGCCATAAAATAAAATTAAATTGATATAAAATTAAAAAGGAAAAAAATCAACTCAGAGGTGGACAGCAGATTAGCACATGAGATGTGGGGGAAGCAGAGAGAAAAGTTTGCATGCCATCATTGAAACATCAAAAAGTACTTTTCTATTTGATTACAGTTTTATATATTGCATAGCCAACCAATACCGATTTATAACATCTGCATAAGACTATAAAACCAATACTTAGCAAATCCAGCCCCAGAGTGGTTATGAGATGTTTTGGCATTGCCATTTCTGCCTGTTTACCATTGCTGATTCAATGCTAATTTATTTGACATCAGGTGTTTTGTCCCCCAGAACCTTTCAGCACCATACAAATTTTTATTTTAATTCTAGTTAATTACTAAAACTAACTAACCTGTTACCATAACTACTATTAACTACTAAACTTTGTTTTAACTTTCATTAGCTGTCATATACATAAAATGAAGCAGAAAGTCTGCACAACAATCGACTTCAATTAATAAATAATCATTTCTCTCTCTCTCTCTCTCTCTCTTTGTATGAGTACATTTACTTGTGCACGTGTTACAAATAATAACAATAATGTTATGTTACAGTAAACCATAACATTATTGTGAAGTAGAAAGTGTTTATGTCAATCGGTTTCAATTAATAAATTATAATCTCATAATCCCTCTCTGTCTCTCTCTGTACATTTCTTGGTGGATACGTGTGTGTGTATTTTCCTCAAGTACCAAAAAGTACTGTTGCCAAAACTGGTTCAATGTCCAGTCAGCCATGCCTGGTCATCTCATTCTGCTCCAGAATGACAGAATGATGGTTAACTTAAAACACCAAGTAATGTAACTAAACACTAATAAACCTTCAATCCAGCGGCAGCATTCTACTCTTCCTGCAACTCAACAATTAGTCAAGATTATGAAATAATAATAATGTTTCAATATTCATTATAGTATATTAGAAACTGTGTTTCTTAAACACACGATAGTAACAAAACATTGAAATTAGTACAAAAGGAGCTTTAACTCTGCAATGCATGCCTTGAAATTTTACAAAACAAAAACACAAAAAAAAAACCTTTACATCATCTTTTTTATATTAGTTTTTCTATGCTCTCACTGGGTGGATGGATCTGCTCCATCGCATCATCTTGCCATTTGTTAAAGTCCTTTGTCATCTCCTTAATGATATTTGACCCCTCCCCCTATTTTTTCTGATGTTCTAGCAAATTCTGCCAATCCAGCATCCTTTGGTTCAGATTTCCACAAAGCCAGCAATTTTGATGGAAAGCCAACAACTTCAGCCTCACTATATTCTGGAGGGATGAAAGACAAAGCTGACTTCAGTGGGATTTGAACTCAGTACATAGAGAGCAGGGATACAGTAAGACATCTTTCTGATGTTCTAACAATTCTACCAGCTCACCACCTAAATAATAATGGTGACGATGATGAAGATGTTTTTAACATAGGCACAAAGCCACAAATTTGAGAGAAGGGGAACAGTCAATTGACCCCAGTAGATAATATCACCCACCACCTTTGCTGGAATTGATCACAAATCTGTATTTATCAAGGTATGCAAAAACCTCAAGACAGTTGACCTTAGGAAAGGTATCCAGACATAGATACCATGCCAAAACAGACAACTGGAACTTGGTGCAGCTCTCCAGCTTGTCAACTGTTGTCAAATCGTCCAACTCATGCCAGCATGGAAAACGGACATCATATTCACTTTTACAATGAAGTAGAGTATCAAAGATCGGATCATAATGGCTGGTTCAATTCAAACTAACTTTTGGAGAAGTGAGCAAGATGTAGACAAATACACATGAGCGCGCACACACACACACACACATATAGATATATGGCAGCCTTAATTCAGCCTACAAAACCACTCACAAGGCTTTGGGTCAATCCAGGGCTATAGTAAACTGAACCCAAAACTACTTGCTGGGGAGGCAAACTTCTCAAACACACAGCTATTCCTACATGAGAAAGTCTGAAAGTATAAAGTTGGGAGTGAGACAATACCTACCTCCTTATGTACTAAGGTAACATACTTTTCCCTTCTATTTTTTTTTTGCACAATCTTACATAACTACATAACCAGTTTTTTTTTTGGTTCTTTTTTTACTTCTGTGAATTTTGCATATTGTCTTTTAACTGCATCTCTCTCTCTCTCTCACTTGAGATAAAAATGTTAATCGATGTCCCCACCACCACCACCACCACTGGCAACCTGAGAAAAATAACTCTGGCTGCAGATCTAATAATAGAAGGCTAGTAATGAGATAATGAGATGTTTCTTGATTCATGCTAACAATCAAAAGATATCACACATACATAAATCAGATCTTGATAGAGCCAACTCAACAACAGTTACTACTAACAATGTACCAACTACTACTACTACTACTACTACTACTACTACTACTAGTTGTTAGTCATACATTATTGGCAGATTACTGAATTTAATCAACATACATAAAAATAAATAAATAAAGTAATTCTTTTATGAAACTGCCGAAGGTAAAGAACTACAGTCTACAGCCATTCTGTACAATGGTTGAGTCGCATTTAGTATTCCACTAACTACACCACCAGCCATATATTGAAAGTAATACAAAGATTAATAGATAGAGCAGCTATTCAAACCTTATGAAGAATCAAAGATGGCATTCTCCCACTCAAATGTATAGTTTATCATTCAGTATGTGTGTACACACACACACACACACATATATAATCCAAATAAGGAGACAAAGAAAAATCTTAATACATCTTCAATGACCAGTCGCGAGTGCTTCTGTACCAATTCTGCTTTCAACGCCAGTTCACACAAAAGTTCTGAGTGAAAGTTTACATAATATTTGCAGATTTAAACATTAACGTGGCACCTTTTCAAAATGCATCAAATGCATGCTCTTACATTGTGCACAATGTAAGAGCACACCCTGGAACCTTTGGCATTGATAGCAGGGTGAATATAGAAATAATTGTAATGATCATTAAAGATGTGTTAAAATCTCTGTCTTTTTATTTGGACTATATTTTACTTTTTGCTAAACCCACACAAGAACTTTACTGCTATGACACCTGAGTCTTCTATACCTGAAGAATTTTGATATTACTTAAGATTAGAATTCGACAATATAGATAGCCTATAAGCTCAGGTGGAGTGCTACACTGGATACACCCCATCTTTTTACCCTCCCAGGACCTTATATGTATGTGTGTGTGTGTGTATTATAGACATATGTATATATATAATTATTAATTTAATGTATAAATTACCTATAAATTTTTATTGCATGCTGACCACCTGATAAAAATCATTAACATGATTTTATCCTATTACAGCACAATAAGAAATAGAAAGTCCTTGGTACAGTATTATACATTTGAATAAAAATGAATAGAACTGGCTATACTGATAATTTTTCCACTTTAATAATTAGCTGTTTTTAAGTTTACAAGAGGTGACTCTGATAAGAGTTTCTCGCTTAAAAGCTGTTTTCAAACAGTTTGAAAATAGCTTTTAATCAAATAACTTATAAACATCTAATTATTAAAGCGGAAAAATTATCAGAAAAGCCAGTTGTATTCATTTCTCGACATATATATATCAGTGCAGGTGGCACGTAAAAAGCACCATCCGATCGTGGCCGTTGCCAGTGCCGCTCCGACTGGCCTCCATGCTGGTGGCAAGTAAAAAGCACCATCTGATCGTGGCCGTTGCCAGCCTCGTCTGGCCTCCGTGCCGGTGGCACGTAAAAAGCAAAATCCGATCGCAGCCATTGCCAGCCTCGTCTGGCACCTGTGCCGGTGGCACGTAAAAAGCAGCCACCACACTCACGGAGTGGTTGGCGTTAGGAAAGGCATCCAGCTGTAGAAACACTGCTAAATCAGACTGAGCCTGGTGCAGCCTTCTGGCTTCCCAGACCCCAGTTGAACCGTCCAACCCATGCTAGCATGGAAAGCGGACTTTAAACGATGATGATGATATATATATATATATATATACATGCACACATGCATATTTATGTATATAAATATATAAACATACATAAACGTCATCATTTAACATGCACTTTGCCACTCTTGCATGAGTCACATGGAATTTTCTTAGGCAGATTTCCGATAACAGGATACTCTTCCTGTCACCAACACACACTTGCTTTATAGCATGGTAATATTTTTCCCATAGCCAGAAAAGTCTTTCACAGAAAACTGGAAACAAACATTGTTGCTTGTATGTGTTGCACATATGTACATATACATACATATATAAAATGCACACGCACACATATACGTACTCACACACATACACACACTCATACTTATACATACATTCACATATACACAGGCTTCTTTCAATTTTCATCTACCAAATCCACTCACAAAGCTTTGGTCAGCCTGGGGCTATACTAAAAGAACCATGCTCAACGTGCCACACAGAGGAACAAAGAATTGAAATTTTCTGTGTGTATGTGCGCACATGTGCATGCGTACACGTGTGTGTGTGAAACACAAAAATATTAAACTACAATTTTAATACCAACAATTTACAGTAATTACCTTTACTTATAAAAAAAAAGAAGAAAGAAAAAAGAAGAAATTGTAATGGGACTAAACAGACTTCTGGTTATCGTATTGTAAAGTTGGATGAGATAGTATAGTGAATGCTATTATTATGTTGTGTTAACATTTGAAGCAGAGAGTATCAAAACTTCAATTAGAAATAATTGTGGTGAGGAAAAGACCACATGGGTTCAATGACTAATATTATAGTGATTTACAAATAGAAAAATTGCCCTCAGGGTGACTAAATGATGTACAGTTTTCTTTGGCTGACCTCAATAAATTTTGTGTAACCCAGGCCAGTATGGAAAAATGAATGTATAAATGATGACAGTGAGGATATAAATTTTATTAAAAAACATGAGTCAGTAGCTTGTTAAACTCATTGTTTTTATACTAACATATAAAGGACACTTAGACTTAACATTTTCATCTTAAATGATTTAACCAACTTCTTAGGAAGACATAAATATATACATACAGAGTTGTACATATACACATATGCTTGTGTGTATATAGACATGGCACTCCATCAGTTACAATGGCGAAGGTTCCAGTTGATCTGATCAACGGAACAGCCTGCTCGTGAAATTAAGGTGCAAGTGGCTGAGCACTCCACAGACATATGTACCCTTAACGTAGTTCTCGGGGAGATTAAATGTGACAGAGTGTGACAAGGTTGGCACTTGGAAATACAGGTACAACAAAAACAGGAAGAAAGAGTAAGAGAAAGTTGGGGTGAAAGAGAACAGCAGGGTTCGCCACTACTCCTTGCCAAACCCTCATAGAGCTTTAGGTCTTTTCACTCAATAAACACAATGCTCAGTCTGGGAGTCGAAACCCCAATCCTACAACTGCAAGTCCACTACTCTAACTACTGGGCCATTGCGCCTCCACTTGTGTGTGTGTATGTGTATATATATAAAGATATATATATATATAATAATGGGCTCTCCTGTTGTTAGACGAAGTAGGAGGGTTTGACAATTTCTTACCAAACAACCACACAGATGATTTGTTTATAGTGGTCATATGTTTGTGGACACACATGTTCACTCCCTCCCTCATTTTTTCATCTTTCCAGGGTCAATGAAATAAGTACCAGTTGAGCAATGAGATTGGTGACTTACAGCTCTTCCCCGAAACTGATGGCCTACTTCAAAAATTAAAAACCATCATCATCACCATCGTTTAACGTCCACTTTCCATGCTAGCATGGGTTGGACGATTTGACTGAGGTCTGGCAAACCAGATGGCTGCACCAGACCTCAGTCAAAGCGTCCAACCCATGCTAGCATGGAAAACGGACATTAAACGATGATGATGGTGGTTTTAAATTTTTGCAGTAGGCCATCAGTTTCAGGGAAGGGCTGTAAGTCACCAATCTCATTGCTCAACTGGTACTTATTTCATTGACTCTGGAAAGATGAAATTATTATTATACTATAGGTAGGATTGTACAACTGCCATTTCTAACAGACTGAGAGGACCGACAGAAGACTACTCATAAATAGACTTCATCACTAAAGTCAACCACTCGACTTTTTTTTTTTTGTCATAGTTAGCCTAATCAACTTGTCAAATATAGTTATTTTGGTTTGCTAATCAATGGCAATCTTTTATCAACATTACTATCTTGAGATTAATGTTTCATTTTACATGTTTCCATTTAGCTTTATGTCTGAACCAAGTCACAGTAGTTAATACTTTGATATATATCTCTCTCAACTCAAAACCTTTTGGAGGTTGCCCAATCTTTGCAGAGTCTCAGCTAACATCTCACAATGAATGTAACATATTTAATCCACTTTCTTGAATTATCTATTCAAAAACTGATTTTCAAATTCCTAATACCATACAAAAAGACAACATTCACACATCTTTCCTGCCAGTTGCTGCAGTCCATCTAACTTTACTGCTAATAATTTCATCACACACATACCTCACTTGTATATTATATATTATTTAAAATGGAGAAAAGTCTTCTGTGGAAAAATATTTACCTTGCTTGGAAACATATGAAGGTTGATGACAGAACGGGCATCCAGTCAAAAAAAAAGTCTGCCTCAATAAATTCCATCTGACCCTCTCAAGCATGTAAAGTGGACGTTACAACAATGATGATGAATTGCCTCAAGCACAAATAACTAAGTGAAAGCCCCCAAAAAGAGATTTCTAGAATAAAGCTTTGTATACCTGTAGACATTCATCAACATTAAATATTTAAAATTTGAGCTGGCTGCTATTAGAAATGGATTTATTACAAACCTGAGCTTAAGCAAATCATTAGCTCACCTACCAGCTGTTACCTGCAAATACTAACACTAAAGTATTAGATGAAAAATGTAGCTCGCTGAAAAGACTTAGGCTATGAATGTGGTTACTACTTTGATATGGAAAAATCTGTAGCTTTTTATTGATTTAGGATTAAATTCTCAATTATTACATTCTGCATTATGGCGATTTAAAAAAAAGGAAAAAATAATTGTTTGAATAAATACGAAAAAAAAACTTTAGTGAAATGAGAAATAGTTGTGGTAAAAAGAGAAAAATCATTAAGTCCCAGACATTTTTCAAATTATTTTGTGGTAAAAAAAAAATTTTAAAGTCTCCAACATTTTTCAAATTGCTTTTGTCTCATACATTTAACCCTTTTGTTACTAACCCGGCCAAAACCGGCTCTGGCTCTGTGGTAAAATGTCTTGTTTTCATAAGTTTTGAATTAAAATCTTCCATCAAACCTTAGTGACAATCTACATTCCTAACACTAGGTTAACGATAACTAAGTTATTTTACTAAATTCTTTATTATATTTAAAACAATTGAAAGAAACACAGAGCATCTCAAAATAAATACAGTAACGAAAGAGTTAATCAGGTCAATTACAGGCTCAGTAACTTCCTTAACACTGACAATAATGTTTTCTCACAATAGCATGACTGCAAATTTGGTAAAAAGTTGACACTTGATGACACGGACTTCATCATCATCATCATTTATAACATCCACTTTTCTATGCTTGCATGGATCAGACAGACTTTATTGATGCAGTATTCAGCTAGATGACCACCTTAATAAATCCTTTCTAC
The DNA here is from genome assembly GCF_006345805.1 of Octopus sinensis. Taxonomy (NCBI): domain Eukaryota; kingdom Metazoa; phylum Mollusca; class Cephalopoda; order Octopoda; family Octopodidae; genus Octopus; species Octopus sinensis. Next base: position 86,409,474 of record NC_043004.1, read on the forward strand.
TTTAGGCAAAAGACTTGAAATTTTGAAGGTGGTGACTAGTTGATTTCATCCACCCCAGTGCTCAACTGGTACTTATTTCATCAACTCCAAAATAATAATAATAATTATTATTATTATTATTATTAAGGTGTCGAGCTGGGCAAAATGTTTAGTAGCATTTCGTCCTTTTGGAGTTAATGAAATATTATTATTATTATTATAGACGTCACACAGTATACAATATCATAAGGTTGTAGATTGAAGATATTGTGTCTACCAGGGTTTGTACTGTTTGTCAAGTCACAACAAGGACCTCAACGCAATATGTGTGCAGTTCCAAGTAATGCCAACTTTTGCAATACACCTAAATTGTAGGGTATCTCAAAGGTTTTCAGATTTTTTTTTTTTTAGATTGGGTGGTACTGAACCCAATGCTCCGAGGACAATAGGGATAACCTTTATGTTCGGCTCGTGTAGCTGCCACATCTTAGCAATCTTAATTCTCAAGTCTCCATATTTATCAACTTTTTCTCTTTCTTTCATGATGATATGTTGATCTCCTGGCCCTGCTACGTCGATTATTAGGCACTCTTGTTTGTCCTTCCTAAAAGTTGTTGTTGGCGGCGAGCTGGCAGAACCGTTAGCACGCCGGGCAAAATGCTTAGCGGTATTTCGTCCGCCGTCACGTTCTGAGTTCAAATTCCGCCGAGGTCAACTTTGCCTTTCATCCTTTCGGGGTCGATAAATTAAGCACCAGTTACGCACTGGGGACGATGTAATCGACTTAATCCATTTGTCTGTCCTTGTTTGTCCTCTCTGTGTTTAGCTCCTTGTGGGTAGTAAAGAAATAATTATTATTATCATTATTGTTATTATTATTATTAAGGTGGCGAGCTGGCAGAATAGTTAGCACACTGGGCAAAATGCTTGGTAGTATTTTGTCTGTCTTCACATTCTGAGTTCAAATTCCACCAAGGTCAACTTTGCCTCTCATCCTTTCAGGGTCAATAAATTAAGTACCAGTGAAACACTGGTATCAATGTAATTGACTAGTACCTTTAGTAGAAAGAATTGTTATTATTATTATTATTGTTATTATTATTATTATTATTATTATTGTTGTTATTATTAAGAAGGCAGCAAGCTGGCAGAATTGAGAGGAATTCTTTGGGGTTTGAATAATTCACCTCTGGAAACAATAGTGTTTCATTCAACATCCTTAAACAACGCTTATTCAAGGACGTTTTGAGTGGCATGGGCTACTCGACCAGAAGAAAATTCTAACTAGGCTCCACCTGCAAGGTCATGCGCTATTTATCTTGATATGAAATCACCATGTCACACACATATGGTTGTAATTATGTGCCTGGTGTACCCATATCAGATGGGTAAACATGATGAGTATACTGGGCTTTGTATATTTGTACCCCAGTGTCACTTTGATGGTATGCACTGCTCTCTCACTCAATAATAATAATTCAGTGGGCATGTTAAAAAAAGGCATATGTTTTAATCAACACTGCATACACAATATAGAGCAACATACACCCGCGAGATAGATAGTTGACGGAGAAGAGATTAGTTACACAGTAAAGCATCTATTAAATAATAATCCGTTTGTAAAATTTGTTGGAAAAACTGGGAATGGGCAACTGGTATTTATTTTATCAACCTCAGAGAGAAGTCAACCCAATTCTGAATATAATGGCATCAATTTAAATAGTGTGAGGCTCTGATCTGGCAGGTGACTTCTAAGACAAATTGCAAATTTAAGATTCTCACTCCAGACAGCACCTTCAGTATGGCTGTATGGTTAAGAAGCATGCTTCCTAACTATACGGTCTGAGTTCAGTCCCACCGCATGGAATCTTGGACAAGTGTCTCCTACTATAGCCTCAGGTTTACCAAAGACATGTGAGTGAATTTGGCAGATAGAAACTGAAAGAAGCCTGTTGTGTGTATGTGTATACATAACCATACATACATACACACAGAGGATGTGTTGTATATGTACCAGAATGAAAAATGCAGGTGCAAAATCCTAGAATATTTTTTTGTATTAAACCTGGAAAAGTACAGGACAAGAATAAACAAAAAACTTGAAATACTTAAAAAAACTTAAAAAGTTAGAATTTAAAAACTATGATAATAATAAATGCCCTTTTGTAGTTTTATTTTTATTGAAAAGTTTAAATTAAAATATTCAAGAATCTATTTATTTTCAATTTTAGTGAAAAGACTAATTGCCTCCAAGTTAGCACATCAAAAATTTAATTTTTCAAATTTATATACTTAAAAAAATCACATAAAAGCAATTTAAGTAAAATTGATAATTATAACTCCTAAGTTTTTTTAAAGAGCAAGAGAATTGCTTCTTCATTTTGCACTCAACTTTTCATTAGCTACAATTTTTAAAATATTTTTCTAACTGTAAATAGAAAATACTTTATTTCATAATGCAAACTTTAAAGAAATTAATTCTTTTGTTTACTCTTTTACTTGTTTCAGTCATTTGACTACAGCCATGCTGGAGCACTGCCTTTTAGTCAAGCAAATTGCCCCCAGGACTTATTCTTTGGAAGCCTAGTAGGTTTGTTAAGAAAATAAATTTTAAAATAATAGTAAAAATAAAACATTTTAGCTTAATGCAAAGGGATTTTTAAACCCAAAATATTAACTTGATTTTTTCTTTTTTAAATTCGCAATAAAAACACCCAAAAACAAAAAGGTACACATACTATTTGATGAACAATTTCAGAAATTTATTTAGCAAATTCTAATTTCAGCAGCAATATTTTAAGTTTTCTCTCTCTTTTTTTTTTTTTTAGTCTTTGCCCTGTACTTTTCTAAGCAGAATTCTTTACCATTGAAAGTGACCATATCTGGCCCAATTGCTATATTTGTTTTATGTTCAAACCAGTAAGGTCTGGCCTCTTATACCTAACTATTCATAAAAGAGACATCAGGTAACAAATTACCAGTTATGTTAATGCAGAGTCAAACCTCAATGGTATGGTGCTTTACACTACCTGCCAATATTACACTAACCCCATTCTTGTTAGGATTCCAGGTTTCAAGTAGACATGCGACTTCTAATGTAAAACGTAAGTCACTGGAGCAAAGAAAGTAATTTGACAGTTCACTTGTTCAATCTCTCTCTCTTATGACCTAAGCAATATTTAATGTCTCATATGCACCAATGAGCTTTTAAAAACTCGTAGCTGAGCTCCAGATTTGAATGTGAGCAGTAAATTTGAAAGTTTAAAAGAGGAAAAACATATCTTTGATCATTTATATTAATTTGATATGAGCAGAAAAAGAAAAAAGCATGTATGTGTAAAAAAAAAAAAGAAAAATTTACATTTCTTTTTTTTTTTTCATAGCTCAGAAAAGAAAAGTAACACCAGATTAGCAATGATTTATGATGAGAATTTGAGAGTGAACACACATGTAAAATATCTTGCCCAAAGTTACAAAACCCATGTCAAGGTATGAACTCGTAACCAACAGTTCTTTACCCTCTTCATTTATTCTTTTATGTAAAAAAAAAAATTAGTTTCCAATTATCAACAGCCAAGTCTTTTAATATACTGAAGGATTAGTAAATAAACAAGTAAACAATCATCCGATTTCTCACCCTACTTCTCTGTGAGGTAGTGACAGCTATTATTCTGAAAGGCTGCCAATCAACTATTACACCTGTCTCGTGAGTCAAATAGTTTATTTACTAATCAGCTAGTACAAAAAAAAAAATGGCTGACAAAAGTAGGAGAGTACCAAAACAAACATCGTTAAAAAAAACCAAGATAGGTATATTCCACATGAACCCATATATGTTAAATCACAAAATATTATGCCAATTATCTACCTATATGCATAATCCCTCACATGAAATACAGTTAAAAAAAAACACAAAAAGTTTTTAAAAGTAGCCACAAAAAGCATAATGGAGAATGTGAGTGGCGTTTAGTGAGCAAAAGTATAATTAATTAAAAGTCAGTAGAATCAGCAAAGAAACAAGTTCTATTCCACAGAATTCTGGCAAAAAAAAGATTAACCTTTGCATCGTCATATTCAATAGATTTCTTTTCAAAATTCTTTGAGCCTGTCGGTTCATTTTTTTTCAGTAGCTGCATTAAGAAAATATAATAAAAACAAACAAACAAAAATAAACAAATTAAAAGACAACGTAAAAAACTTTTCAAAGCTTATGTTTTGGAATGGTAACTCAGTTGCCTGCGATATTCATAATCAACTACTCCACAAGCTTCATCACATTCTGTTTACATATTTTACTTCAGTAATCCAATGAATAGCAGACACGTAACACACCAACAAGCTGGTTGTATTTTCCATCTGAGAACAATACACAATAATCAATTTTCCTGCCTAGTTTTATAGCCATATAAGTCTAGATTTTAAATTACATAACTGTGACATTTATAAACATATTGAGTTACTATAGTGTGTGTTTGGATGGAATAGTCTTGCAAATTATTTGTTGGCAATAGTTCCAACAGATGTGTACCTATATTTGAGGGGTTAAGTACTAAGTACTTCTAGAACACATTGAGAATGTTCTGTGAATGTGTGTGTGTGTATTTGTGCAAGTGTATGGTAAGGATTTTGCTTCCTAACTGCATGGTTTCGGTTTCACTGTGTGGCACCTCAGTCTTTGGCCCCAGGCTGACCAAAGCCTCATGAGTGGATCTGGTAGATGGAAACTGAAACCCATCATATACAGGGTGGGGCAGAGAGGGCGGACACTTTTGAAATGGCTATTACTCAGCCCCAGGGTGAAGGACATATGTCCGACAGGTACCATTCAGTCCATGGTGCCTTAGCAATTTTTTTTATTTTCAGGTGAAGCCATAGCGCTGTAGATAATAAAGCATCATGTGTTTGCCTACAACAGTTATATAAAGAATAACAAGTCTGTCACAGCAGTTCAGCCTGTATCGCATAGGTGATTGGTCAAATGATCATGAGTAGTCCTTAGCTTTGGACATCCTAAACACCTGTCTAGTTGAATACTTTATTGAACATTCTAACATATGGTGGCAATGTGAGCATATTATATTCTATCTAATGTCCATGCTGCATATCTGCCTTGATTGATAATGACTGACTTTGGGCACCCATGACAATCCAATATATCTAGAACCATATTGTCAAATTTAACTTTTTTTAAAGTTAATGAAACTGTGATTTGAGGGTATTTGCTGCTATTTTAGTAGGTTGATTAAACATATAGAGCAGTGGTGTCAAACCTGTTTCACTTTGTGAGTCATGGCCAGATAAGGAGAATTGTTCCTTAAACTGGTTTCATTATGTAGCCCAAAGTAAATGGATAAAGGAGTCAAAATGTGTTAATAACAACTTTATTAGTTGAACGATGATGATGATGAAAGAAAGGAAATAATGGATGTTTGCAAAGCTTGCGTACAGAGATATGTATGGGTTAAAACCTCTCCCACATATATAAACGCACACACACATATGTGTGTGTGTGGCTAGCGATCTATCATAGTATTATAATCCCTTACAAAACCATTTTTCCAAATTTTAAGCCCCAAAAATTAGGGGGTTCCTTATACACGTTAAAATACGGTAATCTATATTAAAATTTCCAATTGAAATTTCATGTTAATCTTATGTTCCAAAAATCAACTTAATAATGACAAATTATTTTACTGACTTCTTTATTATTTTCTAAATTAATTGAAATGAAGAGGATGTATTTTAATGGAAATAAGGTAACAAACAAGTTAACACTGCGTGCCTTTCCTGTCAAGAAAGAAAAATATTAAGCTTTTTTTCTCTTTCTAAATATATCTTATATATATATATGATACAACTGGACACATCATGGTGTTACATTAGATAATTGGGAGTTCTGGGATCTTTCAAACAACCACCCATCTCATCCAGGTGGGATCAATCAAGCCCTGGCTTCTGTCCAGATGGCACTATTTCAGCCACAGCACTCTTCTTACTGATCCACAGCCACCATGAAGTAGGTTATAAAATGAAATCTAACAAGAATATGATAATAAACTTAGCACCTGTCACAGAAGCAACACAACAAAAAAGAAAACGTCTAATTATAGTGAATAATGGTCACCATCCAATGAACAATAATACATCAATATGACTTTGAATTATCTTGTGATATACCAGTGAAAAATAAATTTACTACAGTTTTCACAGACCTGGATTAATGAGAGCATGTGATTGAAGCCATGAATTGCAATGAAAGGACTCTGACAAATCAGTTGATTGATTGATTTATTGACCAAATTATTAATCAAGCAATCAATTAGTTAACTGGTTAATTGGTTAACTAGCTGACTCGTAATAATTCTTTCTAATGTTGGCTCAAGGCTAACAAGTTTGAGAGGAGGAAGATGCAAATCAATTACACGGAACCCAGTACTTGATTGGCCATTATTTTACCGGCTCTGAAAGGATGATATGCAAAGTTGACCTTGATAGGATTTGAACTCAGAATGTAAAGAACTGGAGGAAATGCCACTAAGCACTTCACCCAAGACACAAACATATCTGCTAAGTCACCAACTTATTTATTATTATTACTTCCACCTTAGCAAAGGCAGAGGTATTGCTTTCAGCCGTGTTTGTTTGTGGACAAGATACCTCAAGAACTACTGGATGGATTCGGATGAAACTTTCAGGGACGTTTGGCCTCATGACTGGCATGAACTGATTAGATTTTGGGATCGATCCGGTACTGGACAAGGGTTTGGGATAATTTTTCTTGTTTTTTTTACTTAATTTTTGAGAGCAGTCAGGTTCACTTTTAGTATTCTCGTTTGTGAGAGCAGTCAAGTTTATTTCAGAAATTCTCATTTTAAAAATCATTTCAGGCTAATCATTGAGAGGACATTGGTGTTGCCTTGGCGGAGGTTTGCGCCCTCTGAGTGCTCTTGTTATTATTGAAGACAGGCACTTTCTTACCTGGCCAAACACATCAATTTCTTCAAATATCATTTGAAGAGGAAACGGAGGGTAGAGAGGGAGGTGCTGTATTCTAGAATGTTTATCAAAAGGTGGTCAACAGTGGCAACATTGATTAGACTGAATGATCTATTCAAGATATAATTTTCTAAGAAGGAAGAAAGAAACTGGAAGAGGGCACTTCCCATGCCTTGGGAATGGCAGAGTAATCCAAGACTTTTACATGGAGTTCACTCCAAATTACTCAAAGAGGATTCTTTTTATATATTTCTTAATTATTTATTCCTCTAACTTCTATTTATATATCTTTTGTCATATCCTTTAATGTTGCAGTGTCTCCCTTTGATTGATGTAAACCCCACATGTTTTGTGTGTTACATCTTGTCCTCCATGTATTGGGCCCTTGCAACCAATAAAAGAAATTTTATTATTATTATTATTGAGTGAGAGAGCAATTCATGCCATCAAAGTGACACTGGGGTATGAAACCCAATATACCCACCATGACTACCTGTCTGATAAGGGTACACCAGGCACATTCACCACAACCATATCTACATGACATAGTGATCTCATATCAAGATAAAGAGCGCATGATCTTGCAAGTGGAGTCCAGAATTTTCTTCGGACTGAGCAACCCATCCAGTTCAATAGGTCCCTGAATAAAGTTTAAGAATGATGAATGAAACACCCATGTTTCCAGATGTAAATTATTCAAGCCCCAAAGAATTCCTCTCGACACATGGCTATGATATTCCCCCGACTACTCCTGCTCATGATCAGAGGTGCACATATCATCAGCCACTAAGGGATGCACTCAATTGGTGAAGGTCAAGCAACTGACAAGCAAATCCGTGGTATTGAGCAGAATATTTGCTGTAGCCCACTTTTTATACCAATTATTATTATTAGTTCAATAATAATAATAATAATAATAATAATAATAATAATAAAATGAACTAGAACCAGTGCATGTGTTTTCTTATTGGCAAAAATGACCCTCCCAAGACACAACAACATTGGTCTCAACACATGATTTCACATCAAGAATCTTACAAAACAAATGCATAAATGAAATATTATGTCATAATGTTCAAAGAATCACTACTCTGACTTTACCAACCATTTGACATGGAGCAAACAACAAAACTATACATTAACATTGATTGACTACTGAAAACCTTTTAGCCTACACCAAAATAAATCAATACAAGTAGAAGAAACCAGAACTAGATAAAAGTGTAACATTAATAAATAACTGTCTTCTTCATATTTTTCTATTATTTTTTATTTCCTAAATCAATTTTAATATTTTATCTTCCTCCTTCATATTTATTTTCTCTTTGTGAAAATAGTATAGATAAATAACCAACTGTTAATAAAGCTCTCTTCCAATACAGATACACACACACACACACACACACACATATATATATATATAGGTGTGGCTTTGTAGTTAAAAAGCTAGCTTCCCCAAACATGTGGTCTTCAGTTCAGTCCCTCAATGTGACCCCTTGCGCAAAGCCTTGTGAATGGATTTGGTAGAAAGAAATTGTAAGAAACTAATTTTAATGAATGAATGAATGTATATATAAAGCACCCTGCCATAGAAACTATGCCAAATTGGAAAAGGCGGCAAGCTGGCAGAAACGTTAGAACGTCAGGCGAAATGCTTAGTGGTATTTCGTCTGCCGCTATGTTCTGAGTTCGAATTCCGAGGTCGACTTTGCCTTTCATCCTTTCGGAGTTGATAAATTAAGTACCAATTACACACTGAGGTCGATGTAAACGACTTAATCCGTTTGTCTATCCTTGTTTGTCCCCTCTATGCTTAGCCCTTGTGGGCAATAAAGAAATAAGAAACTATGCCAAATCAAACTGGAGTCTGGTGCAGCCCCTCAGTTTGCCAGCCCTGGTCAAACCATCTAACCTGTGCCCACATGGACAACGGACATTAAAAGCTGATGATGACAATGATATCAGGGCTGTGGAGTCAAAACAAAAAAACTTTGACTCCGACTTCTCTACTGTTGGCACCTCCAACTCCGACTTCAACTGACTCCTCTTTACGTAATTAAGTGATCGTGGTCTACATATCTCATAAAGCATTTGCATACATTTGTACTTTGAGTAGGTCTATTATTTTATAACTGGTTTATATTAAAGAATAAAGATATTGTGAGTTGGAGTCAGAGTCAACATAGTTTTACCGACTCTGACTTCAGCTACCCCTTAATAGTTTCCAACTTTGACTCCATGACTCAAACTCCACAGCCCTGGATGAGATATGCATGTGTGTGTGTGCGCATTTGCCCTTATCTACACATCACATGATGGCTGTAAATGAGCATCATCATCATCACTGTACATCCAAGGTTGTTTGTTTCCAGTCTTCCATGAAAAAAGCATCTATCTAAAAGGAAAATATTACCTTGCTCAGAAACAAGTGAGGGTTGGTGACAGGAAGGGCATCCAGCCATAGAAAATCTACCTCAACAAATTCCATCTGACCCATGCAAGCATGGAAAAGTGGATGTTAAATGACAAATGAATGACTGGATATTAAAATACGTGGCTGGTCAGTGTGCAGCAGGAGTTTAAGAAGTCAAGTAGGACTACAACTTGATGGGTGAAAATACCCTTTAATCTACAGAGGTTAAAGACAGAATTTTGGTATATTTTCAACTAAATCTTCAGTTATGTCTGGCATTTTATTTGTTATATAAATGCCCTCTATCAACTATCCATTGCTATAATTCTAAATTATTTAGCTCATAACACTGTCATACCTGGAAATATTGTTTATAAAAAGTTAGCATTTTTATGTGCTTCTATTATTTATAGTAAACAACATTTAGTCAGTTCAGTTGCCAATGTGCTGAGCTGGGAGCCAATGAATCAATTTCCTACTACAGGTCGTCGTTGACTTACAACCTATCCGACTTGACGATTGGCATGCCAGCTCCTGGTAGCAATAATAATAGTCCAGTCAAACTCTAATGGGTTTAATTTCTTAGGAATTAACCCGTCTGCAGATGATACCAGCTAACAAACACTTCCCCTAGGTTTGGTTATTGATCACCACTGTGGTTATCCCAACTGTTGGATGAATACCCTGTCAGGGAGACATTGAGGCAACCTCATTTGTTTATAAGATGACTGCTCAAGACTCCAAAATTTTTTACTAACACCAGTATAATACTATAATACAGAATGCTGTGTGTGACTTTTACCTGAGAATATACCTTACGAATGTAAAAATATAAACAAAGCTATGTATAGGCCTATAGGCTGACCTATGACTAGTCAGTCGGAACCAATTGTGGTCATAAGTCAGCAATGACCTGTATATATATCCTGCTTTTAGATCTACAAATGAATAAAGGAGCATCAACATGGTCACTTTATTTGCTAGAAATAGCAACCAAATCACCCTCAACATGCACTCTACAATCTTGAAAAAGGAAGGACCATGTTATATAACATAATCCAACACACACCTATGCTTAGAGAAAATATACGATAGTCATAGCAGGAATACCTTTAATTAGACATCTGTTCAATCTTGGACAATTTGGAGCTTAACAAAATTCATTGCAGTATTGTATGTTAGTTAGTTAGTTAGTTAATTTGGCTCAAAAGCAAATAGCAAGGCCATGTAGGGGGACATGGAGTTAAGTACAGGGTGGTGTTCATGTAAAGCGTTCAGGCCACTTGAGGTCCAGGGAGGCTTTGAACAAAGCGGTCGTCGGCATCTTCACCATCTCGTCTGGCACCTTGTTCCACGGATCCGCAACCCGGACGGAGAAAGCTCCTCTCCTTCGATTGAGATGAAATTGTCGCAGGTAGAGCTTTTCGGAATGACCCCGCAGCCGACGCTCCGGAGCAGGAGTGAAGAACAGCTCTTTTGAGAGGTTACACTTCCTGCTTATGATGTTGTGGGCGAGAATGAGATCACCACGGCGGCGGCGTTTTTCAAGAGAATAAAGGTCGAGCGTCCTCAGCCTTTCTTCGTAGGACAAATTTTTGAGACCATGAACCATGCGGGTAGCCAGCCTCTGGATTCTTTCGAGGTGCTGTATGTCTTTGAGGAGATAAGGAGAAGAGGCTTGAATCCCATACTCCAATATGGGTCTCACCAGCATGACATAGAGTGGCAGGAATATGGCTGCTGTGAACATTCCGAATGACCGTCGAATCAAAAACAGAATTCCGCGCGCTTTGTTGGCAGCATGGACGCACTGGGCCGAAGGCGAAAAGGAGGAATCCACCAAGATACCCAGGTCCTTTACCTGATCGGTCCTCTCCAGCAGCAGACGACCCGGCTCGAAATCAAGTTGAGTTGCAGGAGTAGAGCCGACAGGCAGATGACAGCACTTTGACACGTTCAGACACAGGTCCCAATCGTTAGACCACTTCCAAATTTGGTGGAGGCATCGACGAAGATCCTCTATACTACCGCGTAAGTAACTGAGCTATTTTACCATGCTCAAATAGTACATACCACGAACCACCTTAATGAATACCATATTTGATGGTATACAAAAGACACATTTTTTTTTTTTCAAAAAATTACTCAAAAGATACTTCAGGATCCTACATGTGAAATTGGGCCTCTCGTAAGCTTTAATTCATTAAAAACATTTTTCTCTGAATATTCACTGTGAAACAGGGCTGTGCCTAATATGTCCATGTGTCTCTTTTTTTAACCATCAAAAAACATTACCCCTTTAAAAATTAAGCTTTCATTATCATTACATTGATCTGACTGGATTGCAGAATATAAATCATTAGAACTACATTGTATTCCCCCACTTCAACCTATCTCCCTCAAAGCTTAAACTTGCCAATTCTACATTACTTACATCCCTCTCTCTCTCTCTCTCTTTCTAATTCCACACTGCTGACATACTAATTAATCACTCTGCCAAATTCTTCTTCAACAGAACTGCCTCCCCTTAAAGCTTTCTTCTTCATTTCCATAATTTCCCTTCTCTCTTCCTTATCTTTTATCTTTCACTTGTTTCAGCCATTGGACTGTGGCCATGCTGGAGCACCACTTTGAAGAGTTTTAGTCAAACAGATCAATCCTAGTACTTATTCTATCAGTCTCTTTTGCTGAACCACTGGGTCACACAGAGGTAAACAAACTAATACTGGTTGTGAAATATGAGCATGGACAAACAGGCACAAAGACATATATATATATATATATATATATATATATATATATAATATATATATATATACACACACACACAGCAGGCTTCCACTCAGTTTCTATCTACTGAATTCCCTCACAAAGTATAGGTTGGCCCAGAACTATAGTAGAAGACTCTTGACCAAGTGAGCCGTGAAGTGGGGCTGAACCAAAAACCACGTGGCTGCAAAGTAAGCCTTTTAACACACAACCATGCCTGCACCTAACTTCTTATGGTTTTATCCCTGCCATACCATATTTCCACTGTAGCAGGAATGTGTTAAACGTCACCTCAACCAAATTCTTTGTACAATGGCAATAAACAACACACGCAGAAAAGGCAGAAGCAGCCGATTCTGTCCATTATTTGGCCTGCAATCGTCGCTCTTTTACTCTTTTATTTGTTTCAGTCATTTGACTGCGGCCATGCTGGAGAACCGCCTTTAGTCAAACAAATCGATGCCAAGACATATTCTTTGTAGGCCTAGTACTTATTCTATCAGCCTCTTTTGCTGAACCACTAAATTATGGGGATGTAAACACACCAGCATTGGTTGTCAAGTGATGGTGGGAGGACAGACACACAAACATACACACACACGCACACACACACATATATATACAACAGGCTTCTTTCTGTTTCCGTCTACCAAATCCATTCACAAGGCTTTGGTCAACCCAAGGCTATAGTAGAAGTCACTTGCCTAAGGTGCCACACAGTGGGACTGAATCTGGAACCATATGGTTGGTGAGCAAGCTACTTACCACACAGCCATGCAATTTTTTTAGTTTTTCGCTCAGAAGCCCAGGTGGAGGGAAAAGTTAGACATGGGGCATCAGGTCTGGAGGTTTAAATTCTTTCAGAGGTCCCAAAACTTTCAGTTAGAAACTGTGTAGTGATTGGCCATTTTGATTGAACATTTTGAAAGCAACAAATAAAAGTGAAGCTAATGGCAGCTTCTCTCAGAAAAAAAAAAATCTTCAAAATGTTTTTGAATTTGGAAAAAGGTTTTGCTCAACACATCAGTACCATCACCTCTCCCTTGTATATAAACCTCACCAAATTTATCTTTTACTTGTTTCAGTCACTTGACTGTGGCCATGCTGGATCACCACCTTGAAGAATTTTTAGTTGAATGAATTGATCCCAGCACTTTTTTTTTTAAAGCCCAGTACTTATTCTATTGGTTTCTTTTGCTGAACTGCTAAGTTACAGAGATGTAAACTCATCAACACCAGTTGTCCAATGGCGGTGGGGGACAAACACACATACACAATGGGCTTCTTTTTAGTTTCCATTTACCAAATCTACACACAAGACTTTGGTTAACATGAGGCTATGGAAGACACTTGTCAAAGGTACCTTGCAGTGGGACTGAACCAAGAACCATGTGATTGGCACACCTGCAAATTTTCATAAACTTTGATTTATAAAAAAAGTAAAAAATTTTTTTAAAAGTTAAATACCATAAGAAGGTTGAACATGCTTTCAAAACCTCTAAACCTTCTCTCTAATTATGCCAGATTACCCATACAGCCTGAATTTGTACATGCAACCATGCTGTGAAACCCATGATGGTAAAGGAAATATGATATAAAAAACAATAGTGTAAAAAAAAATCTAGTGTCACATTAAACATCTATAGAATGGAACATATTTGTTAAAATAGAATCTGCATTTTCTTTAACTTAAAAATCAATGGCACTTCTTCCAAAAGACATAAATAATATAGCAAAAGAAACCAGGTATAAAAAGAACTTCTTCAAAGAAAAAGTCTGTTTACAAGATGAATTAAAATGTATATGATGCTTTAATTGACAAAGCCAAAAATGTTAATGAGAAAAATAATTTGCTTCTAAATAATGATCAATTTTAACTATATATACTGTATTCATTCTTGTATAAGTCATACTTGCTTATTTAGAATTAAACATTGATACAACATTCTTTCGCTTCATAGTTATAGCTTTGCCCTGATTATAAGTCACACCCCAATCCAGTATGAAATAGTATTACATATACAATGAATAAATATGGTATATTACATATCTTTTATATATTTATATAATATGTAATAATAGGGAAGTTTCACATTCCTTCATTCCACTCAGCTGACAATAAGTACCAGCAACAATTGTGGAGACTCTGCACCAGATTGGTGACATGCTCAGGAGCTGAGTTGACTTAAATGTCACAGAAAACCAGGATATCAAGTCTAATAAACCTGTAATCTCAAAATACATTTTAAATTTACATACACACGAGAAATTATGTATAAATAAACAAAAAACACACATACAATAACATGTCGTTAAACCCTACATTATTACAAAAGGAAAAAGGTTGCATATAATACATAATTGGTAAAATGATCCTTAACAGCAAAGTATATTTAACATACCTGCATGTGTGTGTGTGTGTGTGTGTGTGTTAGAAACAGAGAATGAGTAAGCAAAATGTGGTATCACTTTAACCCTTTCGTTACTATATTTCTGACCAAATTACACCCCTTATGTGTTTCAATTAATTTCTAACATAATCATAAATTTAGTCTGGTTTCATTAAACAACTATAACTTTTTTATTTATCGATATATTAATCTGATTTTTGGAAGATAATTTAATGAAATATTCTCAACCAATTCTATACTATAATTTTTGTCACAAAGTGACTCTAATTGCAGGTAGATACAGGTAAATTCAACAAAATATAAAATTATTAAAATTTTGTTCAAACATCGCTATAGAAAATGGGTTATTAGCTAATATTCAATTGGGTATACAACAAAATTTTACGATAGAATGGCAAAATAGTCTTAATTTCATTTAAGGTTGTGGGAAACCACAAACTATCCTTTCTTTCGCTTTGTTTACGTTTAGCGTAACAGTTCGTTTCTGCCGTAATGATTTCAAATAGGCTCATTCGAAAAAGTAAATAGAAATAGTCTAAGGCTTTACCCTTCTGGGAAAGTCTGTGGCTTGGTCCAGTTTCTTCAGAAAAATCACCGAAAGAAACAGTTTTTAAATTTTCACTCCATTCAGGTGCCAATTCGTTTTCTTTATCACTGTCGGAGCTCTCGGATTCACAGTTTTCACTTTCGGAAAATGAAACATCAGATTCATTATCAAATACCACATGCTTTTTTTTTCAGTCATAGAGTTAGATTTATGAAGGTCTTCAGTAGAAAATCCTTCGAATTCTGACTCGCTGCTTGATATAATGAAATTCGTATCCATTTTTTGTCAGAATTACAAATTTTGAAAACACAATAGGAACAAATTTCGGAAAAAAATCTCCCAAAATTCACGGAATTAAAATTACACTTCGATTATTGTACAAAACTGTAGTTGAACTGTTTACGAAGTATAATACGTGTTTTCACGAATGTACTGAAGAGATTTGCTCTGATATTCTCATTTAAATATGAATAGGTAAATTCGGGCAGCTTTGGGTGGTTTGGTCTCATAAACCAAAATTTTTTTCGGGCGGCTTTGGGCGGTTTGGTAACGAAAGGGTTAAAGTATTTAATTTATAATTTAAACAGTGCAGAGAAGTTGTAGCAAATATGTAAAGTCTCTTACAGCTGTTTCGAGAATAGCTGAGAATATAGAGTAAATGTTATTGAACAAAGATTTCTACGTAAGCTAACTATACCATCGTGGAGGCACGTGGCTTAGTGGTTAGGGTGTCAGCACTATGATCATAAGATTGTGGTTTCGATTCCTGGACCAAGCGACACGTTGTGTTCTTGAGCAAAACACTTCATTTCACGTTGCTCCAGTTCACTCAGCTGGCAAAAATTAGTAACGCTGCGATGGACTGGCGTCCCGTGCAGCCGAGGAACACATACGCCATAGAAACCAGGCCCATGAGTCTGGCTAGGCTTTAAAAGGGCGCATTTATTATTTAGTGAAGGTGCGTGGCTTAGTGGTTAGGGTGTCAGCATCATGATCGTAAGATCATCAGTTCAAACACTAACACCTGATCCCTCGATAACACATATACAGACATATTCAAAATTGATGGGTGTGTGCATTTGTGTCACATTTGAGGGTTCTTTCCTTGGTTGGCCCTTTCCCACAGGTCGGTGTTTGGCACTTTATCAAACCACTTCAGATGAAGGATCTGCTGAAGACATTTGTTGATGGTCTGGATCTTCTTGCAGTTGCTGCAGGTGGCTCTCCATGTATGTGTGCATGTGTGTGTATATATATATATATATATATCATCATCACTTAACGTTCATTTTCCATGCTGGCATGGGTTGGACGGTTCAACTGGGGTCTGAGAAGCCAGGAGGCTGCACCAGGCCCCAATCTGATCTGGCAATGTTTCTACACCTGGATGCCCTTCCTAACGCCAACCACTCCAAGAGTGTAGTGGGTGCTTTTTATGTGCCACCAGCACAAGGGGCCAGAGGAGCTGGCATTGACCATGATCGGCTGGTGCTTTTTACATGCCACTGGCACGGAAGCCAGTCAAGGTGGCGCTGGCATCAGCCACGTTCGGATGGTGCTTTTTACATCATTGCCTTTGTGAGACCCAACGTTCAAAGGTCGTGCTTCACCACCTCATCCCATGTCTTCCTGGGTCACCCTCTACCCCAGATTCTTTCCACTGTTTGGGAGTGGCACTTCTTCACACAGCTCTCCTTCACAGATATATATATATATATATATGTATATATATATATATATATGTAAACATGTTTTTCTAAGGGATTGTGGCCATGCTGGGTCACCACAAAAAATGGGTTTAGTCAAACAAGCCAACCCCAGTATTTACTTTAAATCTGCTACTTATTCTATTGGTCTCTTTTGCCAAACTGCTAAGTTATGAGGTTGTAAACAAATCAACACCAGTTGTTAAGCAGTGGCAGGGTACAAATGCAATACATACAAACATATTTATATATATACATATTATTACAAACACACACACACTGGTGTGTATGTGTGCGCGTGTTATAACTGCTGCTATATGAAATAACTTAACAGCTGTCAAGCCACTGTAGTATAGTCGATAAATGC